>NC_091979.1:93847593-94152497 GCF_044704955.1 Pristiophorus japonicus
CATTGTGAGAGTACTGCAGTTGATTTTTCCATACAGATCTCCCATGGCTTGATTTAACCCTTCTGCACACACCCATGCACGTGCACATACACAAACACACTGAGGCTATGACACTCTTTAAGATGCTAATAGTGTAGCACCTCAAGTCCATTGCATGTTGTGAATCTGCTCACTGACGTGCTTCTCTATTGAGAGTGATCCATGTGAAGTTATTTTATTACAAAAATAAGGAACTAAGTTTACTGATTTCAAATTGACCCCGCCCGAACAGAAATTCCTGTCAACAGCACACCTTTCATTTGATAGGATCAAGTCTGATGCTGACAAACACTGTTAAAAATAAAAAATGTACCTCGTATATATTTTTACCACAGTTCCCTCATAGTGGAAATACAAATAACTGGTGCCATACTATACAGTTGTTTGTGTGTTTTATTTCATACAGCAGATAAAAATATTGAGTGTAACCATGAAGACTACATCTTTTTGATAACCATATGTTTTCACTTGTGGCAACTAAGGGGAAATCATTCAAACCAAGACAAAGATTGAACACATTTAATGTTGAGTTCTCTGCATCTGCCACACTTGAAACATTTTTACCCATTCACTATTCATTAATAAGTAATTCTAGAATATTAGTGCTTAGGTGGGTGTATGTTTTGAAATGTGCATTTATGTTACTAGGCATATGCTTAACTTTGTGTTTTCCGTACCCTAGGCAGAGAGGAAAAGGAGGTGGGGTGGCGTTGCTGGTTAAAGAGGAAATTAATGCAATAGTAAGGAGGGACATTAGCCTGGATGATGTGGAATCGGGATGGGTGGAGCTGCGAAATACCAAAGGGCAGAAAACGCTAGTGGGAATTGTGTACAGACCACCAAACAGTAGTAGTGAGGTTGGGGACAGCATCAAACAAGAAATAAGGGATGTGTGCAATAGAGGTACAGCAGTTATGATGGGTGACTTTAATCTACATATTGATTGGGCTAACCAAACTGGTAGCAATGCGGTGGAGGAGGATTTCCTGGAGTGTATCAAGGATGGTTTTCTAGACCAATATGTTGAGGAACCAACTAGAGAGCTGGCCATCCTAGACTGGGTGATGTGTAATGAGAAGGAACTAATTAGCAATCTTGTTGTACGAGGCCCTTTGGGGAAGAGTGACCATAATATGGTAGAATTCTTTATTAAGATGAAGAGTGACACAGTTAATTCGGAAACTAGGGTCCTGAACTTAAGGAAAGGTAATTTCGACGGTATGAGGCGTGAATTGGCTAGAATAGACTGGCAAAGGATATTTAAAGGGTTGACGGTGGATAGGCAATGGCAAACATTTAAAGATCACTTGGATGAACTTCAGCAATTGTACATCCCTGTCTGGAGTAAAAATAAAACTGGGAAGGTGGCTCAACCATGGCTAACAAGGGAAATTAAGGATTCTGTTAAAACCAAGGAAGAGGCATATAAATTGGCTAGAAAAAGTACAAACCTGAGGACTGGGAGAAATTTAGAATTCAGCAGAGGACGACTAAGGGTTTAATTAAGAGGGGGAAAATAGAGTACGAGAGGAAGCTTGCAGGGAACATAAAAACTGACTGCAAAAGCTTCTATAGATATGTGAAGAGAAAAAAATTAGTGAAGACAAATGTCGGTCCCTTGCAGTCGGATTCAGGTGAATTTATAATGGGGAACAAAGAAATGGCAGACTAATTGAGCAAATACTTCGGTTATGTCTTCACGAAGGAAGACACAAATAACCTTCCGAATGTACTAGGGGACAGTGGGTCTAGTGAGAAGGAGGAACTGAAGGATATCCTTTATTAGGCGGGAAATTGTGTTAGGGAAACTGATTGGATTGAAGGCTGATAAATCCCCGGGGCCTGATAGTCTGCATCCCAGAGTACTTAAGGAAGTGGCCCGAGAAATAGTGAATGCATTGGTGATCATTTTCCAACAGTCTATCGACTCTGGATCAGTTCCTATGGACTGGAGGGTAGCTGATGTAACACCACTGTTTAAAAAAGGAGGGAGAGAGAAAACGGGTAATTATAGACCGGTTAGCCTGACCTCAGTAGTGGGGAAAATGTTGGAATCAGTTATTAAAGATGAAATTGGAAAGCAGTGACGGGATCGGTCCAAGTCAGCATGGATTTATGAAAGGGAAATCATGCTTGACAAATCTTCTGGAATTTTTTTGAGGATGTAACTAGCAGAGTGGACAAGGGAGACCAGTGGATGTGGTGTATTTGGACTTTCAAAAGGCTTTTGACAAGGTCCCACACAAGAGATTGGTGTGCAAAATCAAAGCGCGAGGTATTGGGGGTAATGTGCTGACGTGGATAGAGAACTGGTTGGCAGACAGGAAGCAGAGAGTTGGGATAAACGGGTCCTTTTCAGAATGGCAGGCAGTGACGAGTGGAGTGCCGCCAGGGCTCAGTGCTGGGACCCCAGCTCTTTACAATATACGTTAACGATTTGGATGAAGGAATTGAGTGTAATATCTCCAAGTTTGCAGATGACACTAAACTGGGTGGCGGAGTGAGCTGTGAGGGGGAAGCTAAGAGGCTGCAGGGTGACCTGGACAGGTTAGGTGAGTGGGCAAATGCATGGCAGGTGCAGTATAATGTGGATAAATGTGAGGTTATCCATTTTGGGGGCGAAAACACGAAGGTAGAATATTATCTGAATGGCGGCAGATTAGGAAAAGGGGAGGTGCAACGAGACCTGGTTGGCATGCAGGTACAGCAGGCGGTGAAGAAGGCAAATGGTATGTTGGCCTTCATAGCTAGGGGATTTGAGTATAGGAGCAGGGAGGTCTTACTGCAGTTGTACAGGGCCTTAGTGAGGCCTCACCTAGAAGAATATTGTGTTCAATTTTGGTCTCCTAATCTGAGGAAGGACGTTCTTGCTATTGAGGGGGTGCAGCGAAGGTTCACCAGACTAATTCCAGGGATTGCTGGACTGACATATGAGGAGAGACTGGATCAACTGGGCCTTTATTCATTGGAGTTTCGAAGGATGAGAGGGGATCTCATAGAAACGTATAAGATTCTGACGGGACTGGGCAGGTTAGATGCGGAAAGAATGTTCCTGATGTTGGGGAAGTCCAGAACCAGGGGTCATTGTCATAGGATAAGTGGTAGGCCATTTAGGACTGAGATGAGGAGAAACTTCTTCACTGAGAGTGGTTAACCTGTGCAATTCCCTGCCGCAGAGTTGTTGTTGATGCCAGTTCATTGGATATATTCAAGAGGGAGTTAGATATGGCCCTTACGGCTAAGGGAATCAAGGGGTATGTAAAGAAAGCAGGAAAGGGGTACTGAGGGAATGATCAGCCATGATCTTATTGAATGGCAGTGCAGGCTCGAAGGGCCGAATGGCCTACTCCTGCACCTATTTTCTATGTTTCTATGACTGAAAACTGTAGCCAAACTTTTCTCAAGGGAAGTGGGTTGGGGGAGGGGCGGCCTCCGAGGCGGGCAGGAAACCTGCAATACCTGGTTTCCCGCAGGCCCTGCCGACTTAATCAAGAGGCTGGCTGGCTGGAGTCGATCTGGGGAGGAATCGCGGGGTCGGCATGGACGGGGATTGTTGGAGGGGGTGCGGTCACGGGGTCAGCACTGGGAGTGTGGGCAGTATTGGGGGAAGGAAGGGTTGCAGGCGGGATCGGGGGGCTGGAGGCGGGGATTTCAGGGGTTCGATGGCGGGAGTGGTTGTTGGTTGGGGATCGTGAGAGTGGAAGGAGGTGGGGAAGAGAGGATCGGGGCAGCCAGCATTGTGGCCCTCCTTGGCAACATCGGTGGGGTGGGGGGGAGGCCTCATGGTGAGGATCAGAGGCCCTTGGGAGGGTCTCTGATCACAGAGGTAGGTTAGTTAGGCACCCTGGATCCAAGAGGTAGGTATAAAGCCACTTGCCTCCTGGATGCAGAAGTTCCCGCCTCGGTTTAACTGCCAACTTTCACTAATTTTGTGAAATCCATCCACAGGCAGTTAAATTCAAAATGGGCAGGGAAAAAGAGGCTTCCAGCCTCATTGTAATATTTAAATTGACGTTCCTCCCCCTGGGAGTGGGTTGGAAGCGGGATCAGGTCAGTAATTCCATTTTTAACTATTTTAACTGCCCTCGTTCTTCAAACTCACCTGTTCTTTTAGGGGAAAATTCCTGCTTGTGTTTGACAATTTGCATAATGTAATTTGATCTCTTAACACTGCGTTGCAGGTGCAGAGTACTTCCTGGATGCCACACCAACCGTACCTTATGCAACATGCTGTAAGTTGTCATTTGCATTAGAAAAGTTTTGTCTATGCCTCGCAGGGAATAATACTCAGATTAGATTAGTATACCATATTTTTAATTGACACTGTTTCTCATGAAGTATTTGGCAAACCTTTTTCCATTTTTTTCCGTATGTGACTTCATTACTGTGCATGAATGAATCTTGTGCATGAGCAGTTACAACAATGTCATATTTGCAACATGATGTCAGAGGAAAGGTCAGTTCGTGTCAGCTTTGCCAAAAGCAAATTCCTGGTCCATGCAAATGGCTTGACAACTCGACCTTCCCAGAGCATGACATCAAAATACAATCCCACCACTGGCAAGTGTAATTCATATTTGCTACCACTAGCTGTTTGACTAATAAGCAGGGAGTGAAAATCGCATCCCAGGAGATTATTGGTAGTTTGAAAGGCAAGAATATAAAGTTGTTTATACTACAGGGTTCTGTGTAGAGTGACCCTATAGTATAAAGGTCATATTTAATATTCTTCCTAAAAGAGATGAGAGATACTACCCTATTAAAAATGTACTTTCATATGCACATATAAATGTGAATTATGACTCATTGAGGGGTATAGCTACCTGTGATTGGAATTCTAACTGATTTAGCCTGAAGCAGTAAGACTAAACCACCTCCTTCAGTTTACTCATTCAATTCCTTACCAAAAACACACTGCAATGGACAATAGCAAATTATTATATCTGACTCATGAATCATAGAAGTTTACAGCATGGAAGAAGGCCATTTCGGCCCATCGTGTCCATGCCAGCCAACAAGAGGCTATCTAGCCTTATCCCACCTTCCAGCTCTAGGTCCGTAGCCCTGCAGGTTACGGCACTTCAGCTGCACATCCAAGTACTTTTTAAATGTGGTGAGGATTTCTGCCTCTACCACCCTTTCAGGCAGTGAGTTCCAGACCCCTACAACCCTCTGTGTGAAGAAATTTCCCCTCAAATCCCCCCCTAAACCTTCTACCAATTACCTTAGATTTATGCCCCCTGGTTGTTGACCCCTCTGCTAAGGGAAATAGGCCCTTTCTATCCACTATATTTCGGCCCCTCATAATTTTATACACCTCAATGAGGTCTCCCCTCAGCCTCCTCTGTTCCAATGAAAACAAACCCAGCCTATCTAATCTGTCCTCAAAGCTTAGATTCTCCACTCACAGCAACATCCTCGTAAAATCTCCTCTGTACCCTCTCCAGTGCAATCACGTCCTTCCTGTAATGCGGTGAGCAGAACTGCATGCAGTACTCCAGCTGTGGCCTAACCAGTGTTTTATACAGTTCAAGCATAACCCACTTGTTCTTATATGCTTTGGCTAATAAAGGCAAGCATTTTGTATGCCGCCTTAACCAGCTTATCGACCTGGCCTGCTACCTTCAGGGATCTGTGGACCTGCACTCCAAGGTCCTTTTGTTCCTCTACGCTTCTCAGTATCCTACCATTTAATGTGTGTTCCCTTTCCCTGTTAGCCCTCCCCAAATGCATTATCTCACACTTCTCTGAATTAAATTCCATTTGCCACTGTTCTACCCACCTGACTAGTTGATTAATATCTTTCTGCAGTCCACAGATTTCTTCTTCGTTATCAACCACACAGCCTATTTTAGTATCATCTGCAAACTTCTTCATCATACCCCCTATATTCAAGTCTGAATCATTGATGTATATCACAAAAAGCAAGGGACCTAGCACTGAGCCCTGTGGAACCCCACTGGAAACAGCCTTCCAGTCGCAAAAACACCCATTACCCTATGCTTCCTGCCTCTGAGCCAATTTTGGATCCAACTTGCCATGGCGCCCTGGATTCCATCATACGCACTGCTCTCATCAACCCTCCTGGTTATCTCCTCACAGATTGTTCAGTGGAATCAGTGCAGTCACTGCTTTTCTAATTCTCTCCAAAATGTTATGATTGGCACTTGCATACTATAATAACTCTTTACATAAAATCTTTTTATCACCCCTTTATACACTTTTAGTACTAATCCTCAGTTTACGTCCCCTGGTTACCTTTCAGTATTTATCCTCTCAAACCTTTTTGAATCTTTAAACATTTGAATTAGATCTCCTTTAAACTTGCACTTTATTAAATGCAGCCCTATTTTTCGAGTCTTTCATCATAACTGTATCATCCCATCGATGGTCTCTTTCTAGTGAATTGACATGTTACTTTCATCTTGGCTCCAATATTCTTTCTGTAATGGAGTGAACATAGAAATAGAACCAGAATTAGGCCATTCGGCCCATCGAGCCTGTTCTGCCATTCAATAAGATCATGGCTGATCTGATCAGGAAGGCCAATGGAATCTTGGCCTTTATTGCAAAGGGGATGGAGTATGAAAGCAGGGAAGTCTTGCTACAGGTATACAGGATATTGGTGAGGTCACACCTGGGATACTAAGTGCAGTTTTGGTTTCCATATTTAAGAAAGGATATACTTGCTTTGGAGGCTGTTCAGAGAAGGTTCACTAGGTTGATTCTGGAGATGAGGGGGTTGACTTATGAGGAAAGGTTGAGTAGGTTGGGACTCTATTCATTGGAATTCAGAAGAATGAGAGGTGATCTTATCAAAATGTATAAGGTTATGAGGGGGCTTGACAAGTTGGATGCAGAGAGGATGTTTCCACTGATAGGGAGATTAGAACTAGAGGGCATAATCTTAGAATAAGGGGCCGCCCATTTAAAACTGAGATGAGGAGGAATTTCTTCTCTGAGGGTTGTAAATCTGTGGAATTCGCTGCTTCAAAGAGCTGTGGAAGCTGGGTTATTGAATAAACTTAAGACAGAGATAGACGGTTTCTTAACCGATAAGGGAATAAGGGGTTATGGGGAATGAGCACGGAAGTGGAGCTGAGTCCATGATCGGATCAGCCATGATCGTATTAAATGGCAGAACAGGCCCGAGGGGCTGTATGGCCTACTCCTCCTATTTTTTAATGTTCTTATAAGTTCCACTTCCCTGCCCGCTCCCCGTAACCCTTTACTCCCTTATCGCTCAAAAGTCTGTCTATCTCCGCCTTAAATATATTCAAAGACCCAGCCTCCACAGCTCTCTGGGGAAGAGAATTCCATAGATTTATAACCCTCAGAGAAGTAATTTCTCCTCATCTCAGTTTCAAAGGGGCGGCTCCTTATTCTGAGACTGTCCCCTAGTTTTAGTTTCCCCTATGAGTGAAAATATCCTCTCTACATCCACCTTGTCGCGCCCCCTCATTATCTTATGTTTCAATAAGATCACCTCTCATTCTTCTGAACACCAATGTGTATAGGCCCAACCTACTCAACCTATCTTCATAAGTCAACCCCCTCATCTCCGGAATCAACCTAGTGAACCTTCTCTGAACAGCCTCCAATGCAAGTATATCCTTCCTTAAATAGGGAGACCAAAACTGCATGCAGTACTCCAGGTGTGGCCTTACCAATACCCTGTGCAGTTGATTGATATCTTCCTGCAGTCCGCAGCTTTCTTCTTTATTATCACCACACAGCCGATTTTAGTATCATCTGAAAACTTCTTAATCATATCCCCTATATTCAAGTCTAGATCATTGATGTATATCACAAAAAGCAAGGGACCTAGTACTGAGCCCTGCGGTACCCCACAGGAAACATCCTTCCAGTCGCAAAAACACCCATCTGATATTTTTTAAACCAAACAACACTGATTTGTGGTGTGGCCTCACCAATACCCTGTACAGTTGTAGCCGGATTTCTCTGCTTTTATACTCTATCCCCCTTGCAATAAAGGTCAACATTCCATTTGTTTTCCTGATTACTTGCTGTACTGCATACTAACTTTTTGTGTTTCATGCATAAGGACCCTCAGGTCTCTCTGTACTATCACACTTTGCAATTTCTCTCCATTTCAATTGTAATTTGCTGTTCTATTTTTACTGTCAAAGTGGATAACCTCACATTTTCCCACATTCATCATCATCATCATTTTAGGCAGCCCCTCGGAACCGAGAAAGACTTGCTTCCACTCCTAAAGTGAGTCCTTTGGTGGCTGAACAGTCCAATGTGAGAGCCACAGACCCTGTCACAGGTGGGACAGACATTCATCGGGGGAAGGGGAGGGGGTGGGACTGATTTGCCGCACGCTCCTTCCGCTGCCTGCGCCTGACCTCTTCACGCTCGTGGCGTTGAGATTCGAAGCGCTCAACGCCCTCCCGGATGCACTTTCTCCACCTAGGACGGCCTTCGGCCAGGGACTCCCAGGTGTCAGTGATGATGTCGCACTTTACCAGGGAGGCTTTGAGGGTGTCCTTATAACGTTTCCGCTGCCCACCTTTGGTTCGTTTGCCGTGAAGGAGCTCTGCATAGAGCAATTGCTTAGGGAGCCTCGTGTCTGGAATGCGAATTTTGTGGCCTGCCCAGCAAAGCTGATCGAGTGTTGTCAGTGCTTCAATGCTGGGGATGTTAGCCTGGGCGAGGACACTGATGATGGTGTGCCTGTCCTCCCAGGGGATTTGCAGGATCTTGCGGAGACATCGTTGGTGATATATCTCCAGTGACTTGAGGTGCCTTCTGTACATCGTCCATGTCTCTGAGCCATACAGGAGGGCAGGTATTACTACAGCCCTGTAGACCACGTGCTTGGTGGTAGATTTGAGAGCCTGGTCTTTGAATGCACTTTTTTTTTCCTCAGGCGGCCAAAGGCTGCACTGGCGCACAGGAGGCGATGTTGAATCTCCACATCAATGTCTGCCTTTGTTGATAAAAGGCTCCCGAGGTATGGGAAGTTGTCCACGTTGTCGAGGGCCGCGCAGTGAATCTTGATGACTGGGGGGCAGTGCTGTGTGGCGAGGACAGACTGGTAGAGGACCTTTGTCTTTCGGATGTTAAGCGCAAGGCCCATGCTTTCATATGCCTCATGAATACATCGACTATATCCTGGAGTTCAGCCTCAGAATGTGCGCAGACGCAGGCGTCGTCCGCGTACTGCAGCTCAACGACAGAGGTTGGGGTGATCTTGGACCTGGCCTGGAGGCGGCGTAGGTTAAACAGCTTCCCACTGGTTCTGTAGTTTAGTTCCAATCCAGCAGGGAGCTTGTTGGCTGTGAGGTGGAGCATGGCAGTGAGGAAGATTGAGAAGAAGGTTGGAGCGATGACGCAGCCCTGTTTGACCCCAGTCCGGATGTGGATTGGGTCTGTAATGGAACTGTTGGTAAGGATCACGGCCTGCTCCACGACGACATGCAGGCCATGTGCAGATGACACCTCAAGTCACTGGAGATATATCACCATCTGACAGATTTTTGCCCACTCACTTAGCCTGTCTATATCCCTCTGCAGATTGTTTGTGTCCTCCTCATAATTTGCTTTCCCACCCATCTTTGTATCATTGGCAAACTTGGCTACATTACACTCGGTCCCTTCAGCTAAGTCATTAATATAGATTGTAAATAGTTGAGGACCCAGCACCGATCTCTGCGGCACCCCACTAGTTACTGTTTGCCAACCGGAAAATTACCCATTTATCCCGACTCTCTGTTTTCTGTTGGTTAGCCAATCCTCTATCCATGATAATATACTACCCCCTACCCCGTGCCCAAAACAGCACACACTACTCCCAATGTAACCTAACCAATGTCTTAGCACATTCATCATCACTTCCTTATTTTTGTATTCCATGTCTCGATTTAAAACCCAGAATTTCATTTGTCTTTTTATTGATTTTTCCACCTGCAGTCTTGCTTTTAAAGAGCTGTATATCCTTATCCTTAAATCTCTGTTCTTCCACTTCATTGAGAGTTTTATAGTTTCTATTTTCTTCTTTTTCCCTATATTTACTGCTTCACATTTATAAGCTACCTACCTACCCACTCCTCTAAACCTGTATTGTACCTCTCCACATTCTTCACAGTTTTCCTAATTTAACGTTGCAAGAAAAAAATTCGTATTAGTTGCTTTTGCCATTCCTTTTATTCTCTATAGTAAAATTGCTGCCTTGGAGCCTACACCTCCTTTCATAACGATTCTCTACCTTTTTGCTGTGCTTCTAAAAGTTTTCTCAATATTTGGCTGAAATATTCCCTCTTAATTCTTCCAATCTCACTTTTGTTTCTCTTCTATGCTTTTGGTATTTCTTTATTATTGCAACCTTAATTTTATCATGTATCTTGCTTGAACTTAATTTTTGGCCTAATCTCCTTATTCATGAATGAACCTCTGGCTTTTATTTTAGCCCCTTCACGCCGTGCAGATATGTTTTACATTATGCATCTTATACTTAAATATTTCACACTTCTGGTCATCTGTTTTATCTTCTGCCTCTATAATATTGCCTGTCTCTGTCCTGCCTCAGCCCATCTGCTGCTGAAAGCTTCATCCATGCCTTTGTTAGCTTTGAACTCGACTATTCCTGGCTGATCTTCCACCCTCTGTAAATGTGAACTCATCCAAAACTATGCTGCTCATATCCTAACTCGCACCAAGTCCTGTTCTCCCATCATCTCTATGCTCGCTGACCTACATTGGCTCCTGGCCCAGCAATGTCTTAAATTCAAAATTCTCATTCTTGTGTTCAAATCTCTCTATAGCCTTGCCACTCTCTATCTCTGTAGCTTCCTCTAGCCCTACAACGGTCCGAGAACTCTGCGTTCCTCCAATGCTGGCCTCTTGTGCTTCCCCAATTTCCTCCCCCCCACATTGCCGGCTGTGCTTTCAGCAGTCTAGGCCCTAAGCTCTGGAATTGAATGTTCCCAATGTTGGGGAAGTCCAGAACCAGGGGACACAGTCTAAGGATAAGGGGTAAGCCATTTGGGACCGAGATGAGGAGGAACTTCTTCACCCAGAGAGTGGTGAACCTGTGGAATTCTCTACCACAGAAAGTTGTTGAGGCCAATTCACTAAATATATTCAAAAAATAGTTAGATGTCGTCCTTACTACTAAGGGGATCAAGGGGTATGGTGAGAAAGCAGGAATGGGGTACTGAAGTTGCATGTTCAGCCATGAACTCATTGAATGGCGGTGCAGGCTAGAAGGGCCGAATGGCCTACTCCTGCACCTATTTTCTATGTTTCTATCTATGTTTCTATGAATTCCTTCCCTAAACAACCCTATCTTTTCTCCTTTAAGACATTCCTTAAAACCTACCTCTTTGATCAAGCTTTTGGTCACCTGTTCTACTATTTGCTTATGTAGCCTGGTGTCTAATTTTGCCTGTTTTGCCTCCTATGAACCTTTTTACTATATTAATGCAAGTTGTATTTGAATGAGATAAACCTAGTGGGTTTTCTGTTTCCTACTTGCGATTTAAGAAAAAGAAACTCCATTCAGGTCATATTTTGGCATAATCTTGCAATTAATCTTCTGGAATTTCTGCCAGCTTTTTATTTACTCTGCATGGTGTATACTAATTAAGAGTATAATACTGCACCGCTCTGCACTGGGACTACATAAGTGATGGACAAGCAAAACAAATGATAGGCACTGCATACAATTGAATATTAATGGAATTGAAAACATGCCTAAGAATCAGCAAAACCTTTTTAATGTACATATGAGCTTTTGTTGCAACATTTAAAAAAAAAAAGGCTCTTTTCAAAACAACATTTTCTCTTTCCATAAGAAATTAAGTCAGTGTCAGCAAACTGCTCATGTGTATTACTAGCTGTCGCTAGCTAAACCAGCTTCCCCTCAGCTATGTTTGCTTTTATGATGAATGATGAAAAATATTCTGCTATAGTAGTAAAATGAGTTTATACTGCAGAGAAAATTTTATAATCAGGTTGGTAGTGACCTTGTGAATTCTTATTTCTGTGGATTCAGCCTTTCAAACAGCTGCAGCCTGTAAATCATTTAATATCAGCTTGAGTATTGGAGGAAGCAAATTTAACCAATGTTACACTAGCTTTATACAAAATAAATTCCCTTTAATTCATTTTGAGTTTATATCTCAACAGTTATCGAGAAATGGTAGCATAGTGGTTACCCTGGACTAATGATCCGGAGACATGAGTTCAGTTTCCACCATGGCAGCTGGGAAATTTAAATTAAGTTAATTAAATAAATATGGAATAAAAAGCTGGTATCAATGGTGACCATGTAACTACTAGATTGTCGTAAAAACCCATAATGCACTTTAGGGAAGGAAATCTGGCATCCTTACCCAGTCTGGCCTGTGACTCCAGAGCTACAACAATGTGGCTGACTCTTAACTGTCCTCTGAAATGGCCTAGCAAGTCACTCAGTTGTACCAAACGGCTACGACAAAGTATAATAAGAATAAAACCGGACGGACCCACCCGGCTTCGACCTAGGCATCGGATTCCGACATGACAAAAGCATACCAGTCGACTCTGCAAAGTCCTCCTCACTAACATTTATGGATATGTGCCAAAACCTGGAGAGCTGTCCCACATACTAGTCAAGCAACAGTCACACTCACAGAATCAGACCTTTCAGCCAACATTCCAGACTCCTCCAGACCCACCAACAGGACAGACCCACCAAAGGCAGTGGCACAGTGGTATACGGGAGGGAGGGAGTGGCCCTGGGAGTCCTCAACATTGATTCCGGACCCCATGAGGTCTCATGGCTTGCAGGTCAAATATGGACAAGGACGAAGTCCCATCTTCCCGTCTGACTAACTTGATTGAATTTTTCGAGGAGGTAACCAGCAGGGTCGATGAAGGCAGTGTATATGATGTAGTGAATATGGATTTTAGCAAAGCTTTTGATAAGGTCCCACATGGCAGACTAGTCACGAGAGTAATAGGCCATGGGATCCAGGGCAAAGAGGCAAGTTGGATACAAAATTGGCTGAGGCAAGAAGCAAAGGGTAATGGTTGATGGGTGTTTTTGTGACTGGAAGGCTGTATTCAATGGGGTTCCACAGGGCCCAGTGCTTGATCCCTTGCTTTTTGTGTTATATATCAATGACTTGGACTTGAATGTTGGGGGTATGATTAAGAAGTTTACAGATGACACTAAAAAAGGCTGTGTGGTTGATAATCAAGAAGAAAGCTGTGGACTGCAGGAAGATATCAATATACTGGTCAGGTGGGCAGAACAGTGGCAAATGGAGTTCAATCCGGAGAAATGTGAGGTAATGTATTTGGGGAGGTCTAACAAGGCAAGGGAATACATATTAAATGATACAACACTGAAAAGTGTAAAAGGAACAAAGGAATCTTGGAGTGCAGGTCCACAGATCCCTGAAGGTAGCAGGTCAGGTAGATAAAGTGGCTAAGAAGGCATATGGAATACTTGTCTTTATTAGTCGAGGCATGAAATACAAGACCAAGGAAGTTATAAAACACTTGAACTGTATAAAACCCTGGTTAGGCCGCAGCTGGAATACACCATACAGTTCTGGTCACCACATTACAGGAAAGATGTGATTGCACTGGAAAGGGTGTAGAGGAGATTTACAAGAATGTTGCCTGGACTGGAGAATTTTGGCTATGAGGAAAGATTGGAGATGCTGGGTCTGTTTTCTTTGAAACTGAGGAGGCTGAGGGGAGAACTGATTGAGGTGTATAAAATTATGAGGGGCTGAGATCGAATGGATAGGACGGACCTGTTTCCCTTGGCAGAGGGGTCAACCACCAGGAGGCATAGATTTAAAGTAATTGGGGGGAGGTTTAGAGGAGATATGAGGGGAAATTTCTTCACCCAGAGGGTGGTGGGGGTCTGGAACGCACTGCTTGAAAGGGTGGTAAAGACAGAAACCCTCACCACATTAAAAAAATATTTGGATGTGTACTTGAAGTGCCGTAACCTACAGGGCTACAGACCAAGAGCTGGAAAGTGGGATTAGGCTGAATAGCTCTTGGTTGGCAGGCGCGGAAATGATGGGCTGAAATGGCCTCCTTCCGCTGTAACTTTCTGTGATTCACACCCTCCATCGCCTGCTACTACTACCATGCTAAATGGGATAGATTCAGAACAGCTCAAATCTGGGCATCCATGAGACACTGTGGGCCAGCAGATGAATTGTATTCCACCACAATCTATAACCTCATAGTCCGACATATCCTTCACGCTACCATTACCATCAAGCCAGGGGTTCAATCCTGGTTCAATGAGGAGTGTAGAAGCACATGTCAGGGACAGCACTAGATGTACCTGGAAATGAGGTGCCAACCTTGTAAAGCTACAAGCATGCTCAATAGTGGAAGCAGCTAAGACAGAGTAAAGCGATCCTACAACCAACAGATCAGCTAAAAGCTCAGCATTCCTGCCACATCCAATCGTGAATGGTGGTGGACCATTAAACAACTAACTGGAGGAGGAGGCTCCATGAACATCCCCATCCTCAATGATGGCGGAGCCCAGCATATGACTGCAAAAGTCAAGGCTGAAGTGTTTGCAACCATCTTCAGCCAGAAGTGCTGAGTGGATGATCCATCTCGGCCTCCTCCTGACATCCCCACCGTCACAAGCCAGTATTCTGCCAATTCGATTTACTCCACGTGATATCAAGAAACGGCTGAGCACACTGGTACAGCAAAGGCTTTGGGCCCTGACAACATCCCGGCTGCAGTGCTGAAGACTTGTGCTCCAGAATTAGCTGTCCTTCTAGCCAAGCAATTCCAGTGCACCGACAACACTGGCATCTACCTGACAAAGTGGAAAAAAGTCAAGCTATGTCCTGCCCACCAAAAGCAGGACAACATCAATCCGGCCAGTTACCACCCCATCATCCTACTCTCAATCATCAGCAATGTAATGGAAGGTGTTGTCAACAGTGCTATCAAGCAACACTTACTCACCAATAACCTGCTCACCGATGCTCAGTTTGGGTTCCGCCGCTTTTAGCTGAAATCCTTTATCCTGGCTGACCTGCACATGACCTGCTAAATTGCAGATATATAAAATCATCCTTGAAAACTCTTACCTAATCAGCTGTTTACTTGTATATTTGCATTTGCAGTTGTAGTCCTTGGGAGACTCTAGATGCTAACTCTCTTGATATGGCTGTATCAGGGAGCAGGATGTAATTCCCCTCTCAAACCAGACTACAGAAATTATTTTACTAAGTGTATTAAAGTTAAAGAATGTTCCTTTTTCTCCTTTATTTATATTTTGCCTCTCCCATCTCCACATTATTTTACCCTTTTGAGAATGCTGGTGCTTTGCCACTTCAAATTCTGTTGAATATATATATGATGGTGGTGTAATACTGCATTAGATGGACGTATCCTCTTACTATATACCATTTCTAAATGTTTTTGTTGTTTGTATCTTTCTTTTACAAGTAAATTCTCTCTAAAATAAAAATGGTGAGGACACATAGGGTTTTAGTGCCTCTTTGCAAAATGCCACAATGTGATAGGGCACAGGTTTGTGACTATGATTGTTCTTATGGTGAGTTCCTGAGTTGGCAAAGATGCCCAGCACAAGCTAGATACTTAACAAGGGAGTAGTTGCCAAGACTGCTCTCATTCCCCTTCTAGCAGTCAACTCAAGGTCATCAACACAAGAGATCACCTACCTACCTTCAATTTAAATTGAATGGTCAGTGACATCTGGAGACCAAAAAAGAAATAAAATTCACTTTCAAAAATGGGGAACTAAGTGGTACAATAGGTTAGCATTGCTGTGCTTTCATTTCTGAAGTCTTAAATTAAATATGGTATCAGAGTGATGGCATGACAATATAGTTTCTCTGCTGACTGTAAATTTCCCTTACAAAATATTGAGTGTCTGAATTCAGCATAAAGTGCTATAATAGGTACTAAGTTGTCACAGATTATCATTCAGATAGGCTGTACAAATAACTGGTATGGGAACATAAGTGTCACAAAATGTACTGTCATGAGACTGGCTTTGAGAGATAGTCAGGCCTTGTTATGAGCACATAAAGTCACCAAAAATAATAATGTAAAAGAGGCACCATAAACTCAATGAAAACAAATTTCACAAGTACAGCCTCATTGTGTCTAGAATGTGTTCTGGGTGTTATTTCATGAAATTACTATGTTAAAACTTTGACAATCAATTTTTGTTACATTTTCTCCCTTTAGATCTGGGAGGGTGGAATGGTTAGGGACATATGCTTCATTGTCCACATTAATATCATACCATGATAAATAACTCTATACAAGATGGTGTACCATCTGCATCTGTGCAGTACTCAATCTACTGACAAGGCCTAGAATTTGATTGTGTACAGGAGGTCCAGTGACATTTTGGGCTTAAATTCAAATTTAAGTCCCCTAGTTGGAAGTTCATAGCCATTAACTCTGCTAGTCAGCAGAAGAACATATGACCACTTGTTTAGTCATTTCTGTCATACGTAATATTTCTTTAAATTATTTTAATGATAACTAAACTAAAAACTGTTTTCCCTCAACGCATTACTTTTCTCTTTCATTTAGGGAGCAGTAATGTCGCCATCTATGGATCATCCTATGCCAATGCAGCCTACATCAATGATGAGCCCGCTGACACAGCAAATGAGTCACCTCTCATTAGGCAGCACAGGAACGGTACATGGTGTTCCAGAGCAGGATCATTTCAAACTATTAACCTCTGCTTCACTGAAGGAAGCTGAACTGCGAAGAAACATGCATTGCACAGAAAATCTTGCAGTTCAAAGCTGCAAAGTGGATTTGTTTCAAGGCTGCAGTATATTTTCCAATCCTGAAATGAAAGTCATAGAAATAGGAATGGGATATTTGGTTCATCAAATCTGCTCCACCATTTCATTAACAAGGACAGCGTTTTATCTTTTTAATCCCAATTCCTGTTCTTTCTCAATATCCTTTAATGTCCTTGCTTCCCAAGTAAGCATCTATCTCCCTTGGAGACATTTCAAATGATTCTCCCTCTATCATAGAATGGTTACAGCCCGAAGAAGGCCATTTGTCCCATCAAGCCCATGCTGGCACTCTGCAAGAGCACCTCAGCTAGTCCAACTTCCCCGTCCTTTCCCCGTAGCCCTGCAAAAAAATTTCTCTCAGGTACTTACCCAACTCCCTTTTGAGAGCAGTGATTGAGTCTGCCTCCACCACCCTTTTAGGCAGTGCATTACACATCATAAGCACTCACTGTGTAAAGACATTTATTCTTATGTCACTTTTGATTCTTTTGTCAGTCACCTTAAATCTCTGTCCTCTAGTTCTTGATCCTTCTGCCAGTGGGAACAGTTTCTACTCTGTTCAGACCCCTCACAATTTTGAACACCTCTATCAAATCTCCTCTACTCTAAAGAGAACAACCCCAGCTTCCCCAGTCTATCCACATAACTGAAGTCCCTCATCCCTGGAATCATTCTCGTAAATCTTTTCTGCACCCTCTCTAAGGCTTTCACATCCTTCCTAAAGTGCGGTCCTCAGCATTGGACACAATATTCTAGTTGAGGTCGAACCAGTGTTTCATACAGGTTCATCATAATTTCCACGCTTTTGTACTCTATACCTCTGTTTGTGAAGCCCAAGATCCCGTAAGCTTTTTTAACCACTTTCTCAACCTGCCCTGCCATCTTCAACAATTTGTGCACATATACCCCTAGGTCTCTGGTCCTGCACCCCCTTTAGTTTATATTTCCTCTTCTCATTCTTTCTACCAAAATGTATCACCTTTCAGCGTTAAATTTCACTGCCACCTGTCTACCCATTCCATCAGCCTGTCTGCCTCTTGAAGTCTATCACTATCCTTCTCACTGTTCACTATATTTCCAAGTTTTGTTTCATCTGCAAATTTTGAAATTGTGCCCTGTACACCCACATCCAAATCATTAATATATATCACGAAAAGCAGTGGTCCTCGTACTGACCCCTGGGGAACACCACTGCGTACTTTCCTCCAGTCCAAAAAACAACCGTTCACCACCACTCTCTGTTTCCTGTCACTGAGCCAATTTCATATCCATGGTGCCACTGTCCCTTTTATTCCATGGGCTTCAACTTTGCTGGCAAGCCTATTGTGTGGCACTTTGTCGAATGCCTTTTGGAAATCCATGTAGATCACATCAACTATATTGCCCCCATCAATCCTCTCTCTTACCTCATCAAAAAAACTCGATCAAATTGATTAAACACGATTTACCTTTAACAAATCCATGCTGGCTTTCCTTAATTAGTCCACACTTGTCCAAATGACTGTTAATTTTGTCCCTGATTATTGTTTCTAAAAGCGTCCCTATGCCCGATGTAAAACTCACTGGTCTATAGTTGCTCGGTTTATCTTTGCACTCTTTTTTGAACAAGGATATAACATTTGCAATTCTCCAGTCTTCTGGCACCACCCCCATTTCTAAGAAGGATTGGAAGATTATGGCCAGTACCTCTGCGATTTCTTTCTTCACTTCCCTCAGCATCCTAGGATGCATCCCATCCGGTCCTGGTGACTTATCTAATTAAGTACAGCCAGCCTTTCTAGTACCTCCTCTTTATCAATTCTTATCACATCCATCATTTCCTCTACCTCCTTTACTATGTCTATGACAGCATCTTCTTCCTGGGTGAGGCAAATGCAAACTACTCATTTCGCACCTCAGCCATGCCCTCTGCCTCCATGCGTAGGTCTCCTTTTTGGTCCCTAATCGACCCCACCCCTCCTCTTACTACCCATTTACTATTTATATGTCTATAGAAGACTTTTGGATTACCTTTTATGTTAGCTGCCATTCTATTCTCATACTCTCTCTTTGCCCCTCTTATTTTCTTTTTCACTTCTCCTCTGAACTTTCTATACTCAGCCTGGTTCTCGGATGTATTCTCGACCTGACATCTGTCATATGCGATCTTTTTCTGCTTCATCTTATACTCTATCTCTTTCATCATCCAGGAAGCTCTGATTTTAGTTGCCCTACCTAGTGGGAATGTACGTTGACTGTACCCAAACTATTTCCTCTTTAAAGGCAACCCATTGTCCCACTACAGTTTTGCCTGCCAATCTTTGATTCCAATTTACCTGGGCCAGATCTGTTCACATCCCACTGAAATTTGCCGCCTTTATGGGACACTGCATTTCTTGTACGTCATTTGGCTGAAGATTTTTTTCTGGCTTCACTTCTAACCTGATTAACTGAAGTTTTAAGATTATGTCGTCCTGTCCTGGTTTCCCTTATTGGAGAGAAGAGTTGTTCCCTATGTACCGTAACAATTTCCTTCCTTATTTGAAACTTCTCAATTAGATAATTCCTTAACCTCCTCCTATTTAAGAAAAATAATCCAATTTATCCAGTCTCTCATCCTGGCTAAATTCCTTTGTCCCAGTTATTATTACGATGAATTATTCTTGGATTTTCCCCAACACCGTTTCTCGCTCCTCAGGTGGGGCACCCAAAAATACCACTCATTACTTCTTGTTCATTTACCTCTTCACAGTGCTTCCTCATTTATTCTGTCTGTTATTCTTACTTTCAAAATGTACTGCTTCACACTTCGTTATATTAGACTGCATCTGCCATTTTTCCACCCACTGATTTATCTATCTATGTTGTTTTGCAATTTTGTGCTCTCCACAATTCACTGCACCTCTGAGATTAGTAATATTTACAAACTTAGATATACATCTCGATCTCTAATCCCAAATTGGGAGCATTATATATTTGACACTACTTGTCACCAACTACCAATGGGAGAACATCCCTTTTACCCAACAGTCTGCTTCCTGCCTCCCAACCAATTTCCATTTGATGCCACAATTTGCCGTCAATTCTACATATCTCAATTTTAGCCAGTACTGTCTTGTGTGGAAGCTGATCAAATGCTTTATAAAAATGCATGCATATGACGTGCATTTATCATCCTTTGAGTATCAGCTTAGCTCAATTGTAGAAATGTTGAGCTTGTACCAGCGATGACATGGTAAATTATAGTCAGGAAGTGTCTCATCAGGCTGGGTGATGAGGAAGGGGTTTTTAACAGAGCTGTAAGAAACTCCTTCCGCATTACCCAGCCCGACGAGAGACTGCCTGGCTTCGAGTTACCACGCCATCTCTGGTGCAAGCTCAACCATTTTAGATGTGGGGTGGTAGGTTGTGCGGCAAATTACCACACTTGGGGCATCACGAACAGCCCTCAGTAGCTGCAGTGCAGTTGAGGACACTGCGCATCTGCTGAATGGCTGCTCATTTCATGCTGGTCGATGGGAGGACTTTCCAAACTCCACAATGCTGACCCAGAGGTTACTGAATGGCTAGAGCAAATATGATGTCTACCTAAGCCCCTTGACATATTTTGACACTTTGGACAATTTTCCTTATAATTTATCTCTTTACTTTATAGTTTGTAGTCTCTTGAACACTTAGTTCAAATTAACTATTTATTTGGGAGATCTGCCATGTGCAGATTAAAATGGAGTTCCTCATCAGACAAGCAGATTTCTTCAATACACAACAAGGACTCTAGACCTCCTAGCTAGAGGGCGCTATACATTATATTGTTACACCTTTCCTTTCGTAAGAAACAAAATGAATTAAAGTGAGCTTCAATATAAACTGCCAATTAACTTCTTATGACTACATGTAGTAAACAACAACAAATTTAACAAATAACAACAAAACCTTTGCCTTACTGATTCTTTATCCAAGTGTCCAGTGTCTATGATTTCTTATTTCTGTACACTGTTCCAGGTATTTTGGTGTTGTGCGGATTCTGTTGCTTCGCCTCAAACTGGTTGTTTCAGTGGTGTTCTGTGCACTGATCGTTTTAGTCCCTTTATCAGGAAATATCAGGCAACGTATCCCTGTTTTTGCTTGTTGTCATTGAAGTGCTGTTTCGCATGTTAGTTGGCTGTGTTGGCAGCGGATCATGAGATCTCGAGTTTCAATTAATGTCTCAGCGCTCTTTCTCAGATGTTTCCTATTTCGGTGATACTCACGGCCATCTTCTGTAACAACCTGATATGATTGAATGCTGACTTGTTTCTGAACCTGAACTTTTTGTCATACTTTGCTGTCTCATGTTTGTTTGAGTCTCACTGTTTCTCCTTCCTGCAGTGTAGGAAGTGCTGTTGCAGTGTGCTTGTTTGGCATGGTTCTTTTCTTTGTTGACGATGTCATGTATGATTCTTGGTTTGAGTAGTTCATTTGCGATTGGGATGTTTGCACTTGTGCGGCGACCGAGTAAGCGTTGTGATGGCGAACTATCAAGTCCTTCAGTTGGTGTATTTCGCCAGATGAGAAGGTTCATGTAGAAATCACCACAGTCTTTCTTGGAATTCAGCAGAGGAGGACAAAGTGTATAATTAGGAGGGGGAAAATAGAGTACGAGAGGAAGCTTGCCGGGTACATAAAAACTGACTGCAAAAGCTTCTATAGATATGTGAAGAGAAAAAGATTAGTGAAAACAAACCTAGGTCCCTTGTAGTCGGACTCGGGTGAATTAATAATGGGGAACAAAGAAATGGCAGACCATTTGAACAAATACTTTGGTCTGTCTTCACGAAGGAAGACACAAATTACCTTCTGGATGTACTAGGGGACCGAGGCTCTAGTGAGAAGGAGGAATTGAAGGATATCCTTATTAGGCGGGAAATTGTGTTGGGGAAATTGATGGGATTGAAGGCCGATAAATACCCGGGGCCTGATTGTCTGCATCCCAGAGTACTTAAGAAGGTGGCCCTAGAAATAGTGAATGCATTGGTGATCATTTTCCAACAGTCTATCGACTCTGGATCAGTTCCTATGGACTGGAGGTTGGCTAATGTAACACCCCACTACTGATGTCAGGATAAGCGGTCTATAATTACCCGTTTTCTCTCTCCTTTTTTAAAAAGTGGTGTTACATTAGCTACCCTCCAGTTGCCTCGCACAACAAGATTGCTAATAGTCCCTTCTCATTGCACATCACCCAGTCTCGGATGGCCAGCTCTCTAGTCAGTTCCTTGACATATTGGTCAAGAAAACTATCCCTAATACACTCCAGGAAATCCTCCTCTACCGCATTGCTACCAGTTTGGTTAACCCAATCTATATGTAAATTAAAGTCGCCCATGATAACTGCTGTACCTTTATTGCACATATCCTTATTTCTTATTTCATGCTTTCCCCAACCTCACTACTACTGTTTGGTGGCCTGTACACAACTCCCACCAGTGTTTTCTGACCTTTGGTATTCCACAGCTCCACCCATACCTAGGGGGAGTGTTTGCTAGTGCTATTGGGGAGGAGTTAAACTTATATGGCAGTGGGATGGGAACCTATGCAGGGAGGCAGAGGGAAATAAAAGGGAGACAGAGGCAAAAGATAGAAAGGAGAATAGCAAAAGTGGAGGGCAGAGAATCCCAAGGCAAAAAACAAAAAGGGCCACATTACAGCAAAATTTTAAAGGGGCAAGGTGTGTTAAAAAGACAATCCTGATTTGGATGAAGGAATTGAGTGTAATATCTCCAAGTTTGCAGATGACACTAAACTGGGTGGCGGTGTGAGCTGTGAGGAGGATGCTAAGCGGCTTCAGGATGATTTGGACAGGTTAGGTGAGTGGGCAAATGCATGGCAGATGCAGTATAATGTGGATAAATGTGAGGTTATCCACTTTGGGGGCAAAAACACGAAGGTAGAATATTATCTGAATGGCGGCAGATTAGAGAAAGGGGAGGTGCAACGAGACCTGGGTGTCATGGTTCATCAGTCATTGAAGGTTGGCATGCAGGTACAGCAGGCGGTGAAGAAGGCAAATAGCATGTTGGCCTTCATAGCTAGGGGATTTGAGTACAGGAGCAGGGAGGTCTTGCTGCAATTGCACAGGGCCTTGGTGAGGCCTCACCTGGAATATTGTGTTCAGCTTTGGTCTCCTAATCTGAGGAAGGACGTTCTTGCTATTGAGGGAGTGCAGCGAAGGTTCACCAGATTGATTCCAGGGATGGCTGGACGGACATATGAGGAGAGACTGGATCAACTTGGCCTTTATACACTGGAGTTTAGAAGGATGAGAGGGGATCTCATAGAAACGTATAAGATTCTGACGGGACGGGACAGGTTAGATGCGGGAAGAATGTTCCCGATGTTGGGGAAGTCCAGAACCAGGGGACATAGTCTTAGGATAATGAGTGGACCATTTAGGACTGAGATGAGGAGAAACTTCTTCACTCAGAGAATTGTTTACCTGTGGAATTCCCTGCCGCAGAGAGTTGTTGATGCCAGTTCATTGGATATATTCAAGAGGGAGTTAGATGTAGCCCTTACTGCTAAAGGGATCAAGGGGTATGGAGAGAAAGCGGGAAAGGTGAATGATCAGCCATGATCATATTGAATGGTGGTGCAGGCTCGTAGGGCCGAATGGCCTCCTGCACCTATTTTCTATGTCTTCTTGATTAAATGCTTAACCGCGTTCTCAATCTTTCCGTTGCTTTGTGGATATTCTGGTGAGCGTGTGTAATCAAATCCATATTTTGTAGCAAAATTTGTGAACTGTTGAGTTGAAGTGAGGTCCACTGTCTGATTGAACCTTGTCTGGAATACCGTGGTTCGAGAAGTGTTTCTTGAGGTGTTTGATGATGACAGTGGCATCTTTCTTTCCGTGCAGATTGTCCATCTCAAAATAGTCCAAGTAGTAGTCCACTGTGCATAAGTAGTCTTTGCCATCGAGTGTGAATATGTCACAATGATCTTTTCCCACGGTCTCTGTTGTGACTTATTAATGGCTCTTTTGGTTGGCTCGATTGATAGGTGTTGCATGTTTCACACTTTGAAACATAGTCTTTTATGTCACTGTTCAGTCCTGGCCAGTAAACAGATTCTCTGGCACGTTGAAGAGTGCTCTCGATGCCAGTATGAATAGCATGAAATTGCTGACGAATGTCAGATCTCAGGGTTTTTGATATGACACAGCGATAGCCTTTGAAGACTATGCCATCCTGTGTTGTGAGTTGGTCACAAACTTTGAAGTATGCATGCATTTCAGCCGGGCATTCATGTGTCATTTCTGGCCATCCCGTTGTGATTTGTTATATGACCAGTTGTAGTGTGGAGTCGCTTGCAGTTGCACATTGTATGTTTGGGGAGTGGGAGAAAGTCCACCATGTGGATGCATTCCACTGCAATTTCTGTTGGTGATCTCTCCATATTTTCGAGGTATGTGTGCGAGAGGGTGTCTGCTAGGTATATTTATTTCCCTGGTTGATACTTTATTTCGACGTCATATGCGTGCTGCAGATAATGGCTTGCGTCATATGGTAACCAAAGGCTTCTGATCTGTCCATAGTATGATCTTGCGACCGTATACATATTGATGGTTTTGTTCCATTCTGAAGACTTGAGCAAGCAGCTCCTTTTCAATTTGAGAGTATTGCGTTTGTGCTGGAGTGAGCGTTCGGCTCACATATGCGATTGGTTGTCCCTATTGCAGAAGGATGAACCCAAGACCCTTGCTCGAAGCATCTCCTTGACCTTTGGTTGCAAGTTTGTGGTCAAAGTACTTGAGCACCGGAGAATCTGTCACGTGTTGTTTGATAGCTTCAAACGCTTTGTCTTGTTCTTCAGTCCATTTCCAGACCGTGTCTTTGAGTCAGTCATTGCAGAGGCTCGCTGAGGTCTGAAAGATCTGGCAAGAATTTTGCGAGGTACTTTGTCATGCTGACAAATCGTTGTACACCTGTGACATCCTGCGGTTTCTGCATTTCGTTGATTGTGACCACTTTGCTTGGGTCGGCTTTGAGTCCATCACTAGACAGTATGTGTCCCGTGTATTTCACTTGGGAGCTCTTGTTTTCAAACTTATCGAAGTTTAGTTTGATGTTTTGCTCTCTGCATCTCTGCATGAATTTGTGTAAGTTTGCCTCATGATCGTGATTGGCCTCCAAGTGTCTCACCACATCCAGTGATCAAGATATCATCTGCAACCTTGTAGACTCCATTTTGACCCTCGAGACTCTGGTCTAGTTTCTGCTAGAAGATTTCCGGGCCAAATGGCATTCTATTATATGGTGTCGTAGGAGGACTCTGTGTCTAGTTCACATTGCAAGAAACCCTCCTTGCAGCCTGCTTTAGTGAAGACCTTTACATTTGACATCGATGGCAAGATGTCATCGATCACAGGAAGTGGATAGTGCGCATTTCAGGGCATTGCTCACATGTTGAGGGTCGATACATACTTCCATTTGGCTTTTGTACAGTCACTAGACTGGATACCCAGTCTGTCGGTTCAACAACTTTTGTGATGATTTGTTGTTCTTCCAAACGATCGAGTTTCTCTTTCAGCGTTTGTTTGATCGCTATTGGCACCCGTCCGGATGGCATTACAGAGGTGTCGCTGATTCATTAAGTTCAAGGTGAACTGTCCCTGGCATGTGTCCAAGTCCCTTAAACACATTCAGATATGCATTGTTGACATCGGTTTTTGACACAAGTGAGATGTTTGCATTGTTTGTAGCTTACGGTTCGTGTGATTCATTTATCACCGTGATATTTTGATGCTGCACTTTGGCTCAAGCACTGCTGATAAATCAGTGGTGCACTTTGGCCCTCAATGATCACAAAGGGCACAACATACTTTTGGTTGTTCTTTGTATTCTCCAGTGGCACATTACAAGTTCCTACAACAGGAATGATTGCATGGTTGTCATATAGCGACAGTTTTGTCTTGGATTCATTTACCATTAAGCCTTTAGGTAAGTATCTAAGAGGTAGCACATTGCATGTGGCCCTACAATCTATTTGCATTTTTACCATTTGATCTTTAATGAAGAAGGTAGAAATAATCTTATTTGGATACTTTCTGCTGCAGGCAGGCAGCGGAAAGAGCATGCGGCAAACCAGTCCCATCCATCCCTTCCCTCAACGACTATTTGTCCCACCCGTGACAGAGACTGTGGTTCTCGTATTGGAATGTACAGCCATCTAAGAACTCATGTTCAGAATGGAAGCAAGTCTTCCTCGATTCCGAGGGACTGCCTATGATGATGAGGATACTTCCTGTCAGCTTTGTCCTTGATTGTGCGATCCACTTTACCAAGCATCTTTACAGTCATGACTTCAAAATCAGAATCATCACTGTCTTCATACAGTGCATGAACTTTTGACTTGCCCTTATATTTAGGGTTACGTGTAGACTTCTGCTTCGATCCACTCTGCCTGCACTTTTTAGAAAAGTGATTTTGTTTGCCGCAATTTGTGCGCGTCTTCCCATATGCTGGGCATTTCGTTTTTGACAGCTCATGTCTTTTGCCACAATATCTACAGTTTGTGAACTCTTTGTGAATTATTTCTTCATGGATCGGGGTTTTTGTCTGATGGCTTTGACATCTTCAGAGTCTAAATCTGTTTTAATGAGCTTCATGGATTTCATTTGCACAACTGTGGCTTCTGTAGCTTTACAGAGCTTCACATATTTATCAAGTATTAGGCTTGATTCTTGCAACAGCTTCTTACGCAGAGTGTTACCAGATATTCCGCAGACTCTGCGGTCTCTGATGAAATCATCCCTCAAATTGCCGAAATCACATGACTATACTAGCTCCCTCACTTTCACGAGATATCTGTCAAATGGCTCATTCCCAAGTACATAGTTCTTAAACTGGTACCGTTCATAGATGATGTTGATTTTACTTTTACAGTGCTCTTCCCAGAGCTTCAAATTAATCTCAATTTCCTGCTTCCTCTGACTTGTAGGGAAGATTATTGTGGATATCTAGGGCACCTCTGCCAATGGCAGTGATAAACATTGCATCCCTAATTCAATATGGTTTTTCCACAATATTCGTGATAATTTCATAGCTGTCCCACAACTGTTTGAATTTTTTCCAGTTTGCTTTCAAATTGCCAGTCACCTGTAATGGAGGTTGGAGAGAAATGTATGCGGGAGTTGGCACCGTGGTGGTCATGATAGCTCACTACAGTTTAGGACTTTACATGTATATAGTTCAAATAACCAGAGGACTAGAATAAGTCCAATAGTAAAATATTGTGGACATGTATTTGTAGAAATACTTTTTCTATCAAGGCTCTACAATAACTTATGCTACCTTAAGTTTACTTTACTCATGCCTCGAGATTACTTTACAAGCTTATAACCATTTATCGCTTTTCAGGGATCCACGCGCGACGTGTACGAAGTACGCTCTGAACCGCACTGCTTAACGTCCCACTTCTGACGCCATGTATTTTATAGTCTCTTGAACACTCTTAGTTCAAACTAACTTTTTTGGGGAGATCTCCGATTAAAATGGAGTTCCTCATCAGACAAGCAGGTTTCTTCAATACAGAACCAAGACTCTAGACTTTCTCGCTAGAGGGCACTATACATTATATTGTTACAATTTGTATTTTTATTTTTTTTTCTCCCATGTTTATTGTATCACTTGCACATTTGCAAATAAAATAATAGTAGCACCCTCATCTCTGAGTCAGAAGGTCATGGGGTCAAGCCGCACTACAGGACTTGAGCATGGCATCTACTCTGACACCTCAATGCAGTACTGAGGGAGTGTGGCATATCAACGGTTCTATTTTTCGAATGTAATGTTAACCATGACCCCATCTGCTTGTTCAGCTGGATTTTAAAGATCATTGGCATTATTCATAGAAAAGCAGGGGAATTTCCCATTTCCCTGGTCAACATTTATTCTTCAACCAACACCAACAAAATAATTAACATTTATGTGAGACCATGCTGTGTGCAAATTTGGTACAGATACAACGTCTAAAATCCGGAATTCTCGGGACCAAATCTGTGCCAGTTTTTGGGTTTTGACGGATGTCGGACCTCACCCATCCTCCGCTCCTCGCCGATTCACAGCGTTCCTCGCCGCCCACCGATTCTCGCCGGCCGCGGCCCCCTGGCGCTGCGTTTTTAAGGATTTCCTCATCCCTCGCTGCCCGATGTCGCCATCTTTGCCGCTTCTAAAATGTCCGGTTTTCGGACAATTCCGGATTCGGGACATTGTATCTGTATATCATTTGCTGGCACCATAACAACATGGAAAACATAATTTGGCAGTGAAGCACTTTGAAACATCTTAAATACATGAAAGGCATTGTAGAAATGCAAGTTTGTTGCTTTTTTAACCTCGTCAAAGAACACTACTAGGTAAGGTAGAAACCAATTTATCATTGGCAAAGCCATGCGGACTCTCTCCAAACGATCACTTGATTTGTCTCTGAGGAATAGATTCTCCCATTTTCCCACTGCTGCTCATTGAGTTATAGTTACTTGTTATGTCCCTTTCTTTATTTGGTGTTTTCTTTAAGATAGAATTCTCAAAAAAATATATTTGTGTGTACATTTTAGGCGATCTTCATCGCTTTTTTAAATAATGATGTAACATTTGTCACTTTCAGTCCTTGGGTAATATCCCCCAATCCAGCAAGCTTGAAAAGATTCTAAATGATGCAACTCCAGGTTTTTTGGCTATTTCTTTTCATACCCTTGGGTGGAAAAAGCAAAATATTCAGTTAGCTTTTCCACAATGTCCTTACCTCCGCTGTCTTTGTACTGTACTTGAATGTGTTTTTAATTAGCCCATCTTCTTTATCCCTCTGTTACTTGATATACTCCTAAAAACCTTTGCTTGCTGTTATCCTTTATAACATCTGCATATTTTCTCCATTCTCTCTTTACCCTTGTTACTTCCCTTCTTTCTGTAACTCTTTCAATATCATTCCTGCACTTTCGCCCTTACATTCTAAGGGTATTAGTTCTGGGCATTAGTGCAAAACAGGTGACAGCACATTGGCAGCCCATTTTGCAGTTCGCCAGATTTTCTTTTCAATTGACTTCAATGTAAAAGAAAATCAGGCAGAGTGTAAATTGGGCTGCCAATGCACTATATCGCCCATTTTGTGTTGCTGCCCAGGACAAATTTATACCGCCATACATTTAATACTGGTTCCAACTACTCTCTCAGACAAATAGTTCCATCATCTCAGAAGTAACCCTACTGTCTTTCGGCTGTAGATACTGTTTTGTAATCTACTCGTTATTTAAGGAGATTTCACTGTTGGTCTGTAGATTTCCCAACTAATTTCTCTAATCCTATTACAGTCAATTCCTTCCTCAACATCAGCTTGTTTAATTCAAAATCCTTGACTTATGATCCTTCTTTCTCTGTTTCAAGATTGATAGTGAACTCAATTACAAAAGGAGTTTGATAAAGTGCCACATAATCGGCTTGTCAGCAAAGTTGAAGCCTATGGAATAAAAGGGACAGTGGTAGCATGGATTCAAAATTGGCTAAGTGACAGGAAACAGAGAGTAGTGGTGAAGGTTTTTTTTGGATTGGAGGAAGGTACACAGTGGCGTTCCCCAGGGGTCGGTACTTGGACCACTGCTTTTCTTGATATATATTAATGACTTGGACTTGGGTGTACAGGGCACAATTTCAAAATTTGCAAATGATACAAAACTTGGAAATATAGTGAACAGTGAGGATGATAGTGATAGACTTCAAGAGGACAAACAGGCTGGTGGAATGGGCAGACATGTAGCAGATGAAATTTAACGTAGAAAAGTGCAAAATTATACATTTTGATAGAATAAGGAGAGGCAATATCAACCAGAGGGTACAATTCTAAAGGGGGTGTATGACCAGAGAGACATGAAGTACATGTGCACAAATCGTTGAAGGTGGCAGGGCAGGTTGAGAAAGTGGTTAAGAAAGCATACAGGATTCTGGGCTTTATAAAAAGAGGCACAGAGTATAAAAGCAAGGAAGTTATGATGAACCTTTATAAAACACTGGTTCAGCCTCAACTGGAGTATTGTGTCCAATTCATTAGGAAGGATGTGAAGACCTTAGAGAGGGTGCAGAAAAGATTTGTAATAATGGTTCCAGGGTTGAGGGACTTCAGGTTATGTGGACAGACTGGAGAAGCTGGGGTTGTTCTCCTTGGAGCAGAGAAGATTGAGAGGAGGTGCTCAAAATCATGAGGGTAGAGTAGATGGAGAAAAACTGTTCCCATTGGCGGAAGAACCAAAAGCGACATGAGGGAAAACTTTTTTACACAGCGAGTGGTTATGATCTGGACTGCACTGCCTGAAAGGGTGATGGAGGCAGATTCAATCGTGGCTTTCAAAAGGGAATTAGATAAGTACCTGAAGGAAAAACATTTGCAGGGCTACGGGGATGGGGTGGGGGAGTGGGATTAGGCGAAATGCTCTTGCAGAGAGTCGGCACAGGCTCTTTAGGCCAAATGGCCTCCTTCTGTGCTGTAACCATGCTATGATTCTTATGTTAATAGCCACTATCCTCCTTATTACTAGACTGATGACTATTTTTGGTTCATAGTCATAACTAAATAGAATATCATCTGCTCCCTTCTTGACTTTAGGACATGCTGCTTTAGGAAACTATCTTGAATCCATTTAATAAATCTTTTTCTTTTCCTGCTGTTTCTCTGCCAATTTGTGCTTCCAGTTGCTCTAATTTATTTGTAATCCTCCTAATATTGGTATGACACCTTATTTGTCATTCTTTCCTCCTCCCCATCTGTTGACCCCTTTTTGTTTGTGTTAATTTACCACCTTGCATGTTGTTTGTTAAACGTCCTATTTCCAGTACCACAATTTCTTCCCTTCCTCTATGCTATTTGAAAATCTTGCTTAGCCTCGTCTTTCTTCCCTCACATCGTGCAGTTATTCATTCAGAGAAAGATAACTTTGAACAATTACAGTTGAAGAATATATTGCAGAACAAAATATACATATTTTAACAGATGTAAGAGATTTTAGCAGTATTGTTTGTAAAGTGATTTACAAACATAAAAATAAAAATGTTTCTGTTTAAAAAATATTGTGACAATATTAGAATTGTTACAAAATTAAATTAAATTTCAAGTTTCACTTAGAATGAAGACTGGAGTGTACCACACAAGTATAATTTATTAGTGTATTCAGGTGTCCAAAAATACATCAGTGAGGTAATGGGCATCAAAGACTGTTTATATTGATGTTTTTTTATTTTATTTTAAAAGTACATGCCTGCTGCTACAGCAATGCAGGGAACATATATCCCCCAGTACACACATGTGCCAACAGCTGCTGTTCAAGTGGAGGTGAGTGTGTGTGTGTGTGGATAACACATCCATCAATTATAAGCAGTTATTGAAACTAGAATTTTATTCTTAACTTTATTTCTTGGGTCCTCAATGAAGTACATTCAGATCTTTGAATATCTCAAAATAACAAATTATTATTTCCACACTCGATAGAAGTCAGTAGAAATATTTTCAAGTAGAGATGTATCTATTGTAATCTAAATAAAGTATTGTCAACACTTTCAACTGCATAAAGTGAAATACAGTATATCTCACCATTGAATATGCAATAATAGGACTTCTTGTATAGGAAAGGCGATTCTGATTTTTTGGTTAAGTATATATGTGCATAATTATATTTTAATGCAAAATAGATATTGCATTATGATTAACACTTCACCATTAATGTTTGTTACATTTATGTCTCAACTTAATTGTTGATGAAAATGGCAGACATGTCTGCTCATTTAAAAAAGCATGTTTTACAGAATGCTATCATTTGAAAACTATCCTGTCTGTATTGCCTTTTTGGTATTATCTCAGCAGTAAAATGATCACGTGTCTGTGATTAGTGCAGTTAAATGTTGATAAATGCTGGCTATTAATCTATAATTGTGAAAAGCTGCAAGTACTTCATGCGGACACATGACTTCACTGCAGTGATGTTCTTATGATTTCAGCATGTACCTTATTGATTGCATTTCATCACCACAGGAGCCCAGTGGTCAGCAGCAGCAAGTTTCTGTGGAGACATCAACTGAACACTCTCCCTACTCCTATCAGCAAAGCAAGTAATTCTCAGGTAGCTATTAATTACAACATGTGTTGATGATTTATTTATAGCTGCATTATCGCTTTGGTGAAGATGTTTAAGTCAAATTGACAAAATAGGCAGCAACCAGCTGTCTATGTTCTAAAAGTATAATCATCATAAATAGAGATTTTAAGTAGCACTTTCATAATGTGTTCAGTTACTAGAATGACAGAAAAGATAATATGTACGTGTTTTTATGAATGCATTGATTTATGGTACAGCAGTCTCGCTAGTCTTCTGTGAAATAGAATCTGAATGACCAGATGTATGCAGCAGTGTACCGTGCATGTACAGCTTAGTTTAATGGAAGTAGTTCAGTCAATTATTTACATTCCTGTGCATTTCTATTCTTTTACTTTTATTACTATATAAAATACAATTTGACATTTAGCTAAAAATAAGATGCCTATTTTTGTATAATGTTAGACCATTTTATAACCTGGACATTTTTATTAGGTTTGGTCTATTTCGCTGTTTTGTGTTGTGTAGCTCACTAATGATTACATTTCAATAATCGGGGCACAATATTTCTCCTTCACCTTCAGGTTTATTGTACACCACATGCCTGATTCTTACAGGGCAAAACATGTGCCTGTGTTTTTACATGTTCTTTCACAAGTGCAAAATCATACTCTTGTGACAGTCACATGACCTACTCACCAACGCTAAGTACAAAATCCTTGAAAATCATATTGTGTTTGCTTGTTACACACATCAACTGCCGTAGCCACACAATAACTAACTGTGCTGCTACTCATAATAGAAGTCAGTGTTGTACATACTGGGTAGTGTTCCCTGGGTGCCGGTAGTTCTTCAGTACCATGCCCAAATGGCCATTCTTCATGTGAGCCTCGACAATTAATTGCTATTCTATTATGGGTAGCAACACAGTTGAGGCCCTCAACTGACTTCCACACATGCACACATTTCAGCACATGTCACTGGATATCAATTTGCAGTTGGACCTTAGCCTGATTTTTTTCCTCCCTCCCAGACCTGAAAACACTTAGGCTCATTGTAACAGTCCCGTGTCCACTTCAATCAAGATTCGTTAATTTAGCGCGAGACCAAGAATCAAAGCTGGGACTTTCCTGGTTTACATGGCCCAGTACCATTACTTAATGAGAAGCAATTAGCATTTTAAGATTTTTTTGCATCTATAACCAACCCACTTCCTGCTCCTTCAACCCTATTCCCACTAAACTGCTGACCACCCAAATTCCCTGCCTGACTCCCATGTTAGCTGATATTGTTAACGATTCACTCTCCTCAGGTACTGTATCCCTCTCCTTCAAATCTGCCTTCATCACTCCTCTCCCCAAAATTACAACTATTGACCCCTTGCATACTACCGCTCAATCTCCAACCTCCCTTCCCTCTCCAAAATCCTTGAACATGTTGTCGCCTCCCAGTCTCTGCCAATCTTTCCTGGAACTCCATGTTTGAATCCCTCCAATCAGGTTTCCGACCCTGCCACAGTACCGAAACGGCTCTTATCAAACTCACAAATGACATCGTAGGTGACTGTTACAAAGGTAAGCAATCCCTCCTCCTTCTTCTTGACCTGTCTCCAGCCTTTGACACAGTTGACCATACCATCCTCCAACACCTCTCCACTGTCGTCCAGTTGGGTGGGACTGCACTCGCCTGGTTCCATTCTTATCTATCGAATTGTAGCCAGAGAATCACCTGCAATAATCATCCCCATCCTGCTCCCACACCGTTACCTCTGGTGTCCCTCAAGGATCGATCCTTGGCCCCCACCTTTTTCTCATATACATGCTACCCCTCTTTAACATCATCCAAAAACACGGCGTCAGTTTCCACATGTATGCTAATGACACCCAGCTCTACCTCACCACCAACTCTCTCGATCCCTCCACTATCTCTAAATTGTCAGACTGCTTGTCCGCCATCCAGTGCTGGATGAGCAGAGATTTCATCCAACTAAATATTGGGAAGATCTACACCATTGTCTTTGATCCCCACAACAAACTCCGTTCCCTAGCCCCAACTCCATTCCTCTCTTATCTGAGTCTGAACCAGACTATTCGCAACCTTGATGTCATATTTGACCATGAAAGCAGCTTCCGACCACATATCCACGCCATCAGTAAGACCGCCTCTGGAACATCGTTTGATTCTGACCCTGCCTCAGCTCATCTGGTGTTGAAACCTTCGTCCATGCACTTGTTACTTCTAGACTTGACTATTGCAACACACTCCTGGCCGGCCTCCCACGTTCTATCCTCCATAAACTTGAGATCACCGACAATTCTGCTGCCTGTGTCCTAACTCGCACAAAGTCCCATTCGCACATCATCCCTGTGACCTATGTTAAGCAATGTCTCGATTTTAAAATCCTCATCCTTGTTTTCAAATCCCTCCATGATCTCGCCCCTCTTATCTCTGTAATTTCCTCCGCCCCACAACCATCTAAGATATCTGCGCTCCTCTAATTCAGGCCTCTTGACCATCCCCAATTTTAATCGCTCAACCATTGGCGGCCGTGCCTTCAGCTGCCGAGGCCCTTAGTTCTGGAATTCCCTACCTAAACCCCTCTACCTCGCTTTCCTCTAAGATGCTTCTTAAAACCTACCTCTTTGCTCAAACTTTTGACCATCTGCTCTTATGCAGCCTGGTGTCAAATTTTATTTTATAACGCTCCTGTGAAGCACCTTGGGATGTTTTACTACGTTAAAGGCACTATATAAATACAGGTTGTTGTTGTTGAAGTGTGTTGTCTGCATGTGCTGCACATATAGTGATAGGAACTGGATATACCCCGTTTTCGGGCACTTAACCAACGGTATGCAGAGAGCGCATGCTCCAACTGGGAGTCCTGAGACTCTACTGAAATTGGGCTTCAGGCCTCATTTGCTTAATTTGGATGAGCCTTTGGTATCTGGATATGTTTTCTGTCCAAACTTGGTGGAACAAATGCCTCTCTGCTGGCTGTAAGGCTGTTCTGTGACTTGAATTTGAATAGTCTCAATGAGGCTACAATGCAAGAAGGGGAATGTTCAGCAGTGGCTGTGTGGTTGCACGCTCGCCTCTGAGTAATAAAGCCATGGGTTCTAGCCCCACTCTAACATATGATCACATATTCTGGGCAGATATTATTGCTGGAGTGCTGCATTGTTGGAGGTCATTTATTTCATTAATGTTTGTAGGACCTTGCTGTGTGCATTTTGGCCACTGCAGTTGCCTATATTACTAAAGTAATTAATTGGCTGTGAAGTGCTTTGAGATATCCTAAAGATGGGAAAGGCGCGATATAAAATGCAAGCTTTTCTTTCTGCCTTCATTCAGTGTGAGTCTATGTTCTTTTGTCCACTCTGGTAAGTGGACCAGCCAAGAAAAGGAGTTAATTTGGGAAGAAAAATGTTTTTTTTTGACAGATGAGCATCACAAATGAAAATGTTCTCATTAGTAAAAGCTTGTCTTCCTCATTTTTCTATTTCAGATGTGCAATGATGGCCCCCTCCCCACTTAGCGGAGAACGTTCAAGGACTGAAACAATCATGGCTTCTGATCTAATATGCTTTAACAATTGTCAACCTTTTGCACAGGTTCTGAAAAAAATATTTGTAATAAAATCAAGTGAAACAAACTATTTTGGTATAAGTTCTGTGAAGTACATATAAATGCTTACATTCATCAAGGGGTAAATAAACCTCTGAGAAATAAGTTTATTTTGGTAAGGAAAGAAAGCTTATTTTTAAGAATTTGTCTCAAACAGTAACATAAATATTCTGAATGCACAGATTGACAGAGTGAAATTTATTATTCAAGGTGCATGGCAGATTAGTCTTCATAGACTAATGACTTGTGTTATGATTTATGTTACTACTTCTGTATTATATACTAAGAATTTTTCTGAAGTTTCAAATTAGACCAGATATCTTCCACTGATGTACTACGCTTGCTGTGTGAGTGTTGTTGTGAAGTGTTAAATTTTTACAGAGTTTTTTTTTAGATGCCTACTTTATTAGAGGTAGAGTGATGTGATCTAGATTTTCTTTTTTCCTCAAACTACAATTTGCCTTAAACCTCTTGTTTCAGTAGCTGTTTGAAGCATTTTAAAGACCTCTATAAAATATAGTGTTGTGACCATGCAAAATGGCTCAGCAATTGCCTTGTAAATCAGCATTAATAGACTTTTATAGAATTGATAGTCCTAATTTGACTGGTTGTGGATCACACCTTTTTAATGTATTGTAGATGTTTTTAATAATTTTCATTGTTCTTAGCTAAGTAATAATTGAAGTAGAAATTGTAGGAGGAACAGGCGTGTGTTAGGTGAAACACATTTTCTGAGTTTGATGAAATTTTAACACAAAGAAGTGTTTTTAAGGTGGTTGGGTTGTAAATTCGTCTGATAATAGAAATGAGTTAGGAATTCTGCTATATAGTGAAAAGAAAAAATCTTTTGGCTTTTTTCAGAATAAATTGATGTTGTAGTCTTACAGTAGATAAAAGGGGTAGGCCTGTCATGACAGAATGTTTTTTTCCTCTGTTTTAGCAGGTTTTAAAAGAGTTGCTAAAGCTTAGATGATTTATGATTGCTCACAAGGTAGCAAGCAAATGAGTTGCTATTACAGCAAAAAAAATGAAAGCTGAACCAGTTTTGCTCTTTGAAAATAAACTGAGAGATTGGCATAACTTTGAATGGGTACTAGCTCTCTGTTAGGTATATAAAAAAAGACTTGGCACTTTTAAAAGTTAATATTACCAAAGAATTATGAGCTAGCAACTAGTCAAATGGAAAAAAAAGTTTTCTCTCAGCCTAGAATTTCTTCTGTACTCTTTTTACTTTATTTTGTGCCGGACCAGTTTGCGATTAGATGTGCCTTTTTACATGCATTTGCATTTTTTTTAAATGTAGGGACACAAAAGAAGCATGAAGGAAGGTTATGATCCAAGCAGTGCCACACTTTATATAATTTTAATTACCATCATTATCATCTTCACTACAAGTGCTAGAATAAAAAGAATGATTTTGAAGCTATGAAATCACTGACAACTATTTGGAGCTTTATCTGATCGAATCAGCTTTGTTTCACATCAAGCCAGTAAAGCTCACCTCATTTATTCATGACTTTGTATTTAAAAATAAATGAAATAGGTCGTCTTCCAAGAGACTGTGCATTTGTCTGGTCAGCTGTTTGATCTGTTATCTACCTCAAGGTTGTGTTTTCTGTTGTACTGGGTCAGGTTGCTGGGCCTGCCTGCCTCAATAGACCAAATCACTCTAGCTCAGGAGCTAGGGCTAAACAAGTTATGTTTTCATGTGTTTAATTATTTTTCAGAATTATTGTAATATGTCAATGCATTCTTGTCATCAGTAAATTTCATAGTTTCAAAATATTTGCTGCTTAGGAGATTTTTTTAAAAACATAATAGTATTTGTTAGATTCTCAACACATGCATCTTTTGTAAAGCAAAACAGTTGTGGTATTACTTGATCAGCACTCCCTAGAATATTTCTGCTGTGTCAAAGTCCAGGCAAATTGCAGCGTTGCCATGTACTTGGATGATTGCCAGAATCAGAGCTACAGACAAATATTGTATTGTTCAAGACTGAAATCTGAGAGGTCTATATAACTGTGTGGAATTGGCTGCTGTTAATATCTGAACTAAGTGCCATACTCGTTATCTGGATAAGATTTGGAAAAATAACCTCTGTACATAAAGAAATGATCAGTTACCTAAAACATCACATTGTAGACAGCCATTAAATTATAAAGAAACTTAATTTATGAAGAAAGACCTTTTGTACAGATTGTTTGAAAAAGATTTTCATAGAGATGTCTATATGATCAAGAGAGTTAATTTTTTATTTTTGTTTTACTCGTGCCACAAACTTGCCAGTGGTAACTTATTTGTCCGGTTCCAAATGACTTATTCTGTAGTTTTGTTTCCTAAGATGTGTTGTTTAAGCCAAGAAAACATTTTTGAACTGTAAATTAATTTAGATTGTTACCTTAGTATTTCTGTTCATTTTCTTTTGGAAAACTTTTGAATAAAAAAAGACCAAGTGAAAATACTTCATACAGTTGTATTAATCTGATTACTTTTCATTTCTCCTCTTCATGGGCAAGTAGTATTCTGCAGAAGTTCTTTTGTGCATTCTGTGACATTCTCTTTCCACTTACTGTGCTATATTAGATACAATAATCTATTTATGTTTTCCCTTAAGTTAAGAAATTGTCCAGGAAAGTCTGATGAGCAGATTTCCTTTGTAAACACTTAAGTGCATATTCTGAAATAAAGCAATGAGATTTTGGCACATAATAAAATAATAAACCACTTTAATCATAAGAACATAAGAAATAAGAGCAGGAAGAGGCTATATGGCCCCTCGAGCCTGCTCTGCCTTTAATAAGATAATAGCTGAACTTCTACTTCAACTTCACATTCCTGTCCTATGCCCAAATCTCTTGATTCCCTTAGTGCCCAAAAATCTAGTGATCTCAGTCTTGAATATACTCAACGCCTGAGCATCTACAGCTCTCTGGGATTCCTCCTCTCTCCAAACCTGATTCCCCTCTTCCTGACCCCTATTCCCTGTCTCTCTCTGATCCCACTTCCCTCCTCCTGACACCCATCCCCCCCTCTCTCTGACCCCCATTTTCGCTCTTTGAGCCCCATTCTCCCAATATCTCTGACCCCCATTTCCCAGTCTCCCCATCCACCGACCTCCATTGCTGCTCTCTTCCCCCAGCCTCGAGTCTCCCCCTCCAATTCCATTCCCCAGTTTTCCTATCTTATTCCCAAAACCCTGATTGACTCTCACTGGCTGCTCGCACTTCTCACTGGTGCACCTTGTCAATGTGTAGGCTCAGGTAAACGTCGTCTTCTTGATGGTTATTTATCCAACAATATAACAGATAGCTTAGGTATGTCTTGTCCACAATGGATAGGAAAAATCCAACCCGGGCAATTACGGCCCTATCAACCTACTCACAATCATCAGTAACATAATGGAAGGAGTCATCAACAGTGCTTTCAAGAAGCACTTACTCATTAATAACCTCACTGATGCTCAATTTGGAGACTATTCGGCTCCAGACGTCATTGCAACCTTGGTCCAAAAATGGACACAAGCTCAATTCCACAGGGTGAGGTGAGAGTAACTGCCCTTAACATCAAGGCAATATTTGACTGAGTGTGGCATCAAGGAGCCCTAGTAAAACTGCAGTCCATGGAGATGAGGGAAAACTCTCCAGTGGCTGTAGTAATACCTGCACAAAGGTGGTTGTTGGAGGCCTATCAACTCAACCGCAGGACATCACAGTAGGAGTTCTTCAGGGTATCATTCTAGGCCCAACTATCTTCAACTGTTTTGTCAATGCCTCTATCATAAAGTAGAAGTGGGGTTGTTTGCTGGTGATTATACAATGTTCAGCTCCATTCATTATTCCTCAGATAATGAATGAGTCCATGCCTACATGCAGCAAGACTTGGATATTATCTAAGCTTGGGCTGTTAAGTGGCAAGGAACATTTGTGCCACACAATTGCAATGCAATGGCCATCTCCAACAAGAGAGAGCCTAACCACCTCCTCTTGACATTCAGTGACCATCACCAAGGCAGGTATTCTGCAATGAGTAGCTTACCTCCTGACTCTCCAAAGCCTCTCCACCACCCACAAGGCACAAGTCAGGAGTGCGATGGAATACTCTTCACTTGCGTGTATGGGTGTAGCTGCAACATTACTCGAGAAGCTCGACACCATCTGGGACAAAACGGTCCACTTGATCAGTAACAAATCCGTTGGCCTAAAGATCCACCTTTTCCTCCGGCGTATCATGGCTGCAGTGTATACTATCTACAGGATACACTTCAGTAACTCGCCAAAGCTTCTTCAGCAGCACTTCTAGAAACCTTGATCTCTACCAACTAGAACAACAGGAGCAGCAGGAACACCATCACCTCCAAGTTCCCCTCCAAGTCAGACACCATCCTGATGATCAAAGTCACATAGTCCAAATTTCCTTATCTTTCTTGGGCACCAGCACACTTCACCCTTTAACAGCTACACAAATAACCTTTCACAATACACTGGTTAAGGGGGTCATGAACTAAGGAACGTACAGTATGGCTACCCAGCCGCCCAAATAGCAATTACTTCCAAGACCAATCCTGAGATCCACTCCTCCATTTTACCAGGGTGGTACCACCACATTTCTTAAGGTGCCCCATGCCACCTAGCACACATTCCTCAAGTGCTAACCTTCACCAAACTCACTCAATTTTGTTGCAGGACAAACTGCTGCACAATTCCCATGTGAGACAGGCCAGCAGAGGAGGGACCTGAAAAACTCGCACCCTAAAAGGAGCAGGCCATAAAGGTCATGGGGAGTCACTGTGCTCTGGACATGGGAGATGGCAAGATTAAGGCCATAATCCCAGCACCAGATCAGTGACTAAACAGCTACATAATCGCTGTGGCCTTCCTGTAAAGCACCACACAGTCACCAGCTTCCACCCTCTTTTCTGTCTCCTATTCCTAATGGGGTAATGTTAACCCATATTTTTAGCATGTAGCGCCCTGTCCTTCAGAACCACCACAGCAATGAGGGGCAAAGGAGGAGGACAAATGGAGATGGAATTCCTTCCTTGTGGATACTGAGGAGGACAAAGGCAAGGAGAAGATTGATAAAGACAGAGAACATCAGGTTCAAGGCCACCCATAAGTACCTGAAATGAAGACCTTCGCATGCTCCTCTATAATAACCTTTTCAATCTCACCCGCTGCACACTAGCTTGGGGAAAGGGGTAGGAGGGGTTAGATGGTGTACTTGGCACCTCTGATTCACAGAGCACGAGGATGCTGAGGAGGGGGCAATAGGTGGGGATATGCCACCTTCAACAGCGAATGCTGTCCCTAATTTTGGAGTCATGAGTATTAATCTTGAAAAGATGTTCAAGGAACATCCCACCTGCATGCAGGCTCTGAGGTCATTCTCCAAAGCTCTGCAGCAACTGTAGAGCATTTGATAATTGCACTGGAATCTGCAGCAGACCCCTACCTAAGAAGCAGCCAGGGACCACTCTGAGCATACACCTCCATAAATTTTCATTGACTTAGATGGAAAAGAAATTCATGTGCCATGTAAAATGGACTGCTGATTCACTCTCGCCTGTTTCGCGCTACCATCCAAGAGGAATTTTATCCCTTTTTAGTCACCCAGGGAAAGTGTGGTGATAGAAAAGTGTAGGTTGGCATGTGTTCAGCTTGGACTTGGTTGTATTAAAATAGAATGTATGCAATTCTGTCATGCTTTGTGATTCACGGAGGTTGGTCTCATACAGGAAAAGATGCCTCTATATTGTGATGACTTACTTAATCACGTGATAATTATTGGCATTTTCAAGTTCAGGTAAAGAGGTCTGATGTCTTCTCGTGTCCTCGGATCGGTACTCAATTGAAGAATTGTCCCTTTATTTGAAGGTAGGTGAGAAGGAGTTAATACAGAAGTTAAGACTAATGTTAAACCGAAGAAAGGACTTTAATGCTCTTGCAGTAGTCACTGAGGAGTCTTGTTTTTTTTATTATTCATTCTCGGGATGCGGGCATCGCTGGCAAAGCCAACATTTATTGCTCATCCCTAATTGCCCTTGAGAAGATGGTGGTGAGCCGCCACCTTGAACTGCTGCAGTCCTTGTGGTGAAGGTACTCCTACTGTGCTATTAGGGAGGGAGTTCCAGGATTTTGATCTAGCGACGATGAAGGAACGACGATATATTTCCAAGTCAGTATGGTGTGTAACTTGGAGGGGATCTTGCAAGTGATGGTGTTCCCATGTGCCTGCTGCCCTTGTCTTTCTAGGTGGTAGAGGTTGTGGGTTTGGGAGATGCTGCCGAAGAAGCCATGGTGAGTTGCTGCAGTGCATCTTATAGATGGTACACACTGCAGACACGTTGCACCGGTGGTGAAAGAGTGAATGTTGAAGGTGGGGATGGAGTGCAAATCAAGCGGGTTGCTTTGTCCTGGATAGTGTCGAGCATCTTGTGTGTTGTTGGAGCTGCACTCATCTAGGCAAGCGGAGAGTATTCCATTATACTCCTGATTTGTGCCTTGTAAATGGTGGAAAGGTTTTGGGAAGTCAGGAGGTAGACACTCGCCGCAGAATACCCAGCCTCTGACCAGCTCTTGTTGCCACAGTATTTATGTGGCTGGTCCAGTTAAGATTCTGATCAATGGTGACCCCCAGGATGTTGATGATGGGAAATTCGGCAATGATAATGCCATTGAATATTGAGGGGAGGTGGTTAGACTCTCACTCGTTGAAGATAGTCATTGTCTGGCACTTGTGTGGAATGAATGTTACTCGCCACCTATCAGCCCAAGCCTGAATGTCGTCCAGGTCTTGTTGCATGCGGGCATGGACTGCTTCATTTTCTGAGAAGTTGCAAATGGAACTGAACACTGTGCAATCATCAGCAAACATCCCCACTTCTGAAGTTAAGATGGAGGGAAGGTCATTGATGAAGCAGCTCAAGATGGTTGGGCCTAGGACACTGCCCTGAGGAACTCCTGCAGCGAAGTCCTGGGGCTGAGATTGACTTCCCAACAGCCACAAGCAACTTCCTTTGTGCTAGTTATGATTCCAGCCTGTGGAGAGTTTTCCACCTGATTCCCATTGACTTCAATTTTACTAAGGCTTGATGCCACGCTTGGTCAAATGCTGCCTTGATGTCAAAGGCAGTCATTCCCACCTCACCTCTGGAATTCATCTAATTTGTTCATGTTTGGACCAACGCTGTAATGAGGCTTGGAGCCGAGTGGTCCTGGTGGAAGCCAAATTCAGCATCGGCGACCAGGTTATTAGTAAGTAAGTGTCACTTAATAGCACTATCGATGACATCTTCCAGCACTTTGCTGATGATTAAGCGTAGACTGATGGAGCGGTAATTGACCGGATTGGATTTTTTGTGTTTTTTGTGGATAGAAACATAGAAAATAGGTGCAGGAGTAGGCCATTTGGCCCTTCGAGCCTGCACCACCATTCAATAAGATCATGGCTGATCATTCACCTCAGTACCCCTTTCCTTCTTTCTCTCCATACCCCTTGATCCCCTTAGCCGTAAGGGCCATATCTAACTCCCTCTTGAATATATCCAATGAACTGGCATCAACAATTCTCTGCGGTAGAGAATTCCACAGGTTAACAACTCTCTGAGTGAAGAAGTTTCTCCTCATCTCAGTCCTAAATGGCTTACACCTTATCCTTAGACTGTGTCCCCTGGTTCTGGACTTCCCCAACATTGGGAACATTCTTCCTGCATCTAATCTGTCCAGTCCCGTCAGAATTTTATATGTTTCTGAGATCCCCTCTCATCCTTCTAAACTCCAGTGAATATAGGCCCAGTCGATCCAGTCTCTCCTCGTATGTCAGTCCTGCCATCCCGGGAATCAGTCTGGTGAACCTTCACTGCACTCCCTCAATAGCAAAAACGTCCTTCCTCAGATTAGGAGACCAAAACTGAACACAATATTCCAGGTGAGGCCTCACCAAGGCCCTGTACAACTGCAGTAAGACCTCTCTGCTCCTATACTCAAATCCCCTAGCTATGAAGGCCAACATGCTATTTGCCTTCTTCACCGCCTGCTGTACCTGCATGCCAACTTTCAATGACTGATGGACCATGACACCCAGGTCTTGTTGCACCTCCCCTTTTCCTAATTCAGATAATATTCTGCCTTCGTGTTTTTGCCACCAAAGTGGATAACCACACATTGATCCACATTATACTGCATCTGCCATGCATTTGCCCACTCACATAACCTGTCCAAGTCACCCTGCAGCCTCTTAGCGTCCTCCTCACAGCTCACACCGCCACCCAGCGTAGTGTCATCTGCAAACTTGGAGATATTACACTCAATTCCTTCATCTACATCATTAATGTATATTGTAAATAGCTGGGATCCCAGCACTGAGCCCGGCGGCACCCCACTAGTCACTACCTGCCATTCTGAAAAGGACCCATTTATCCCGACTCTCTGCTTCTTGTCTGCCAACCAGTTCTCTATCCACATCAGTACATTAACCCCAATACCGTATGCTTTAATTTTGCACACCAATCTCTTGTGTGGGACCTTGTCAAAAGCCTTTTGAAAGTCCAAATACACCACATCCACTGGTTCTCCCTTGTCCAGTCTACATCCTCAAAAAATTCTAGATTTGTCAAGCATGATTTCCCCTTCATAAATCCATGCTGATTTGGACTGATCCTGTCACTGCTTTCCAAATGCGCTGCTATTTCATCCTTAATAATTGATTCCAACATTTTCCCCACTACTGATGTCAGGCTAACCGGGCTATAATTACCTGTTTTCTCTCTCCCTCCTTTTTTAAAAAATGGTGTTACATTAGCTACCCTCCAGTCCATAGGAACTGATCCAGAGTCGACAGACTGTTGGAAAATGATCACCAATGCATCCACTATTTCTAGGGCCACTTTCTTAAGTACTCTGGGATGCAGACTATTAGGCCCGGGGATTTATCAGCCTTCAATCCCATCAATTTCCCTAACACAATTTCCCGCCTAATAAGGATTTCCTTCAGTTCCTCCTTCTCACTAGACCCTCGGTCCCCTCATATTTCCGGAAGGTTATTTGTGTCTTCCTTCGTGAAGACAGAACCAAAATATTTGTTCAATTGATCCGCCATTTCTTTGTTCCCCATTATAAATTCACCTGAATCTGACTGCAAGAGACCTACGTTTGTCTTCACTAATCTTTTTCTCTCGAAGCTTTTGCAATCAGTTTTTATGTTCCCAGCAAGCTTCCTCTCATACTCTATTTCCCTCCTCCTAATTCAACCCTAATACATTGCAGGAAATACACTCCAGGAAATCCTTCTCCACAGAATTGCTACCAGTTTGGTTAACCCAATCAATATGTAGATTAAAGTCGCCCATGATAACTACTGTACCTTTATTGCACACATCCCTAATTTCTTGTTTGATGCTGTCCCCAACCTCACTACTACTGTTTGGTAGTCTGTACACACTCACACTAGCGTTTTCTGACCTTTGGTATTCCGCAGCTCCACCCATACAGAATACACATCATCCAAGCTAATGCCCTTCCTTACTATTGTGTTAATATCTAAGGGGAATAGATAGACGTTTTTGCGGCCGCAATCGAGACTCCAGGATGGTATGTTGCCTCCCTGGTGCAAGGGTCAAGGATGTCTCGGAGCGGCTGCAGGACATTTTGGAGGGGGAGGGTGAACAGCTGGGCAGTTTACCACATTGTCAGGGAGATGTCAGTGTTGTAGCTGTACTTGGCTAGAGGCACGGCTAGTTCTGGAGCACAAGTCTTCAGCACGACAGTTGGGATGTTGTTGGGGCCCATAGCTTTTGCTGTATCCAGTGCGCCCAGCCATTTCTTGATATCATGTGGAGTGAAGCAAATTGGCTGAAGACTGGTTTCTGTGATGTTGGGGACCTCAGGACGGGGCCAATATGGATCATCCACTCGGCACTTCTGGCTGAAGATGGTTGCAAACGCTTCAGCCTTGTCTTTTGCACTTGCGTGCTGGGCTCCGCCATCATTGAGCATGCGGATGTTCATATAGCCTCCTCCTCCCATTAGTTGTTTAATTGTCCACCAATATTCACGTCTGGATGTGGCAGGACTGCAGAGCTTTGATCTGACCGTTTGTGGGATCGCTTAGTTCTGTTTACACCATGCTGCTTCCGCTGTTTGGCATGCATGTAGTCCTGTGTTGCAGTTTTCCCAGGTTGGTACTTCATTTTTACGTGCTGCTCCTGGCATGTTCTTCTGCACTCCTTATTGTGGGTTGCTTCTCTGGCTTGATGATGGTAAAGTGAGGGATATGCCGGGCCATGAGGTTAGAGATTGTGGTGAAATACAATTCTGCTGCGACTGATGGCCTACAGCACCTCATGGATGTCCAGTTTTGAGCTGCTGGATCTGTTCTGAATCTATCCCATTTAGCACAGTGGTAGTGCCACACAACACAATGGAAGGATGTCTTCAGTGTGAAGACGGGCCTTTGTCTCCACAATGACAGTGCGGTGATCACGGCTCCCAATGCTGTCATGGACAGATGCATCTGCGACTGGTAGATTGGTAAGGATGCGGTCAAGTAGGTTTTTCCCTCGTGTTTATTCTCTCACCACCTGCTGCAGATCCAGTTTGGCAGTTGTATCCTTCGGGACTCGGCCAGCTCAGTCAGTACTGCTGTTACCAAGCCACTTTTGGTGATGGACATTGAAGTCCCTCACCCAGAGTACAATATGAATGATAAAGAAAGAAAGACTTGCATTTATATACCGCCTTCCATGACCGCAAGATGACTCAAAGCGCTTTACAGCCAATGAAGTACTTTTGGAGTGTAATCACTGTTGTAATGTGGGAAACATGGCAGCCAATTTGCACACAGCAAGCTCCCACAAACATCAATATGATAATGACAAGGTAATCTGTTTTTGTTATGTTGAGGGATAAATATGGGCCAGGACACCGGGGATGACTCCCCTGATCATCTTTGAAATAGTGCCATGGGATCTTTTACATCAACCTGAGAGAGCAGACGGGGCCTTGGTTTAACATCTCATCTGAAAGACAGCACCGTCCGACAGTGCAGCGCTCCTTCATTACTGCACTGGTGTGGCAGTCTAGATTTATGCGCTCAAATCGCTGGAGCGGACCTTGAACCTACAACCTTCTGACTCAAAGGCGTGTGTGCTACCCACAGAGCCACTGCTCCATGGTCATCATGATACTCTCTTCCAGGTACTTCTGTCTCCAAAATAGTTGGGTCCACCTCCCCAGGAATATCCAAGTTCAGGCCTTTTTGTCTGGTGAGGTGTGCAGAGCAAAGTAGGCAATAAATATGCATGACAAAGGAGCTGGCGCATACTGCAGAACCCTTCCAAACTGTCTCGATAGGAACAATGCTCTTTTAATACCTCAATAACCTCTGAATGACCACTTGTGTAGAGGCATGTGCCTCATTGGAGCACTCCTCTGCTGCTGTTCAGGCCAGTTGTGTGGGGTATCACCCATGGGAGCTTTTTCACCCAGAAGTCATCTGCTAACATTATTTTCTTCATTGAAGCTGTCAGAGAGGGCCAAATTTTATAAAATTACTGCATTCTGACAATTTCAAGCATACGTGACACTAACATACAGGATGCTTAGCATATTGTCACACATGATCTGTACATTCAAGGCGTGGAAGCCCTTCCTCTTTAAGAAGTTGAGATAGTAAGCAATGTGGGTGGCATTTGTTACACTCTGGACCTTAGGAAGGCCAGCAAACCTGTAACACTATCTGCTGCCTTGCTGTGACCCTTAACTCTGCTGTAAAGTGTCAATCACCTGGCGAATGCATGCCCATATTGCAGCTTGGCTGATATTCAGAGATTTCCCCATGATTGCCTGAAATGATCCTGTGCCACAAAAGTTGAAGACGGTCATTAACTTCATACCTGCTCACAGTGTTCTGTTTATGGGTAAGTGTGATTCCAGATTCTCATGCAATAGGTGCAGAGCTCTCCTCTTGCCTTTTTGGTGAAGTCCACTTTTCTAACACACGTCTCCCCACTATTGACCTCATAAAACCCATGTTGCTTCTATAATCTTTCGGAGTGATTATTTGCGACGACCTTTTCTGTTCTTATGCACATGCGTGCCTGGGACTCCGCCCCATTTTTGCGCATGTGTGCTCGATCCATTCGTACATGTGGCGTGCGACATATGAAGAAACCATAAGTGGGACTGAACCACGATTCGTGTGGAGCTCATTGACACTGGAGCTGCATCTAGGGCTTTTGAATTATCTTCAGGACTTTTGCCTAAAATATTGCTGTGATTATACGAACATTTTCGTGGCCTTCTCTCGGAGAGAAAAAATCAGAGGTGGAAGAGAGACTGGAGCACTGAGAGACTGGGGAGAGAGAGAGAGAGAGAGAGACTGGGGGGGAAGAGAGATTGGGGAGAAAGAGCCTGAGGGAGTGAGTGACTGGGGGGGGTGGTGTGGGTGGCGAGAGAGACTGGAGGTAGAGAGAGTGGGGGAGAGAGAGACTGGGGCAGAGAGAGAATGGGGGAGAGAGACTGGGAGGAAAGTGAGAGACTGTGGGGAGAGAGTGAGAGACTGGCGGGAGAGAGAGAGAGAGAGACTAGGGGAGAGAGTAAGACTGGGCAGAGAGAGAGTGGAGGAGAGAAAGAGAGACTGGCAGAGAGAGAGACTGGGGAGAAAGTGAGAGACTGGGGGGAGTGAGAGAGTGGGGCAGAGAGAGACGGAGAGAGAGAGAGAGACTGAGGGGAGAAAGAGAGTGGGGCAGAGAGAGTGAGAGACGGGGGAGAGAGTGAGAGCCTGGGGAGCGAGTGAGACTGGGGGAGAGAGAGAGTGGGGCAGGGAGAGAGATAGAGTGGGGCAGGGAGAGAGAGAGAGAGACTGAGGGAGTGAGAGACTGGGGGAGAGAGAGAGAGAGAGAGTGGAGTACGGAGAGAGAGAGAGAGCAGGGCAGAGAGAGAGAGTGGAGCAGGGAGAGAGAGACTGGGGGAGAGAGAGAGAGACTGGGGGAGAGAGAGAGAGAGTAGGGGGGAAGTGAGAGACTGGGGGGAAAGTGAGAGACTGGGAGAGAGAGAGAGAGAGACTGGGGGGAGAGAGAGAGAGACTGGGGGGGGAGAGAGAGAGATAGGCAAAAAAAGGGATGAGGTCCTACGAAACGAATTTAAGGAGCTAGGAGCTAAATTAAAAAGTAGGACCTCAAAAGTAGTAATCTCGGGATTGCTACCAGTGCCACGTGATAGTCAGAGTAGGAATCGCAGGATAGCGCAGATGAATACGTGGCTTGAGCAGTGGTGCAGCAGGGAGGGATTCAAATTCCTGGGGCATTGGGACCGGTTCTGGGGGAGGTGGGACCAGTACAAACCGGACGGTCTGCACCTGGGCAGGACTGGAACCAATGTCCTCGGGGGAGTGTTTGCTAGTGCTGTTGGGGAGGATTTAAACTAATATGGCAGGGGGATGGGAACCAATGCAGGGAGACAGAGGGAAACAAAAAGGAGCCAAAAGCAAAAGACAGAAAGGAGATGAGGAAAAGTGTAGGGCAGAGAAACCCAAGGCAAAGAACAAAAAGGGCCACTGTACAGCAAAATTCTAAAAGGACAAAGGGTGTTAATAAAACAAGCCTGAAGGCTTTGTGTCTTAATGCAAGGAGTATCCGCAATAAGGTGGATGAATTAATTGTGCAAATAGATGTTAACAAATATGATGTGATTGGGATTACGGAGACGTGGCTCCAGGATGATCAGGGCTGGGAACTCAACATTCAGGGGTATTCAACATTCAGGAAGGATAGAATAAAAGGAAAAGGAGGTGGGGTAGCATTGCTGGTTAAAGAGGAGATTAATGCAATAGTTAGGAAAGACATTAGCTTGGATGATGTGGAATCTATATGGGTAGAGCTGCAGAACACCAAAGGGCAAAAAACGTTAGTAGGAGTTGTGTACAGACCTCCAAACAGTAATAGGGATGTTGGGGAGGGCATCAAACAGGAAATTAGGGGTGCATGCAATAAAGGTGTAGCAGTTATAATGGGTGACTTTAATATGCACATAGATTGGGCTAGCCAAACTGGAAGCAATACGGTGGAGGAGGATTTCCTGGAGTGCATAAGGGATGGTTTTCTAGACCAATATGTTGAGGAACCAACTAGGGGGGAGGCCATCTTAGACTGGGTGTTGTGTAATGAGAGAGGATTAATTAGCAATCTCATTGTGCGAGGCCCCTTGGGGAAGAGTGACCATAATATGGTGGAATTCTGCATTAGGATGGAGAATGAAACAGTAAATTCAGAGACCATGGTCCAGAACTTAAAGAAGGGTAACTTTGAAGGTATGAGGCGAGAATTGGCTAGGATAGATTGGCGAATGATACTTAGGGGGTTGACTGTGGATGGGCAATGGCAGACATTTAGAGACCGCATGGATGAAGTACAACAATTGTACATTCCTGTCTGGCGTAAAAATAAAAAGGGGAAGGTGGCTCAACCGTGGCTATCTAGGGAAATCAGGGATAGTATTAAAGCCAAGGAAGTGGCATACAAATTGGCCAGAAATAGCAGCGAACCTGGGGACTGGGAGAAATTTAGAACTCAGCAGAGGAGGACAAAGGGTTTGATTAGGACAGGGAAAATGGAGTACGAGAAGAAGCTTGCAGGGAACATTAAGGCGGATTGCAAAAGTTTCTATAGGTATGTAAAGAGAAAAAGGTTGGTGAAGACAAACGTAGGTCCCCTGCAGTCAGAATCAGGGGAAGTCATAACGGGGAACAAAGAAATGGCGGATCAATTGAACAAGTACTTTGGTTCGGTATTCACTAAGGAGGATACAAACAACCTTCCGGATATAAAAGGGGTCAGAGGGTCTAGTAAGGAAGAGGAACTGAGGGAAATCTTTATTAGTCGGGAAATTGTGTTGGGGAAATTGATGGGATTGAAGGCAGATAAATCCCCAGGGCCTGATGGCCTGCATCCTAGAGTACTTAAGGAGGTGGCCTTGGAAATAGCGGATGCATTGACAGTCATTTTCCAACATTCCATTGACTCTGGATCAGTTCCTATGGAGTGGAGGGTAGCCAATGTAACCCCACTTTTTAAAAAAGGAGGGAGAGAGAAAACAGGGAATTATAGACCGGTCAGCCTGACCTCAGTAGTGGGTAAAATGATGGAATCAATTATTAAGGATGTCATAGCAGTGCATCTGGAAAATGGTGACATGATAGGTCCAAGTCAGCATGGATTTGTGAAAGGGAAATCATGCTTGACAAATCTTCTGGAATTTTTTGAGGATGTTTCCAGTAAAGTGGACAAAGGAGAACCAGTTGATGTGGTATATTTGGACTTTCAGAAGGCTTTCGACAAGGTCCCACACAAGAGATTAATGTGCAAAGTTAAAGCACATGGGATTGGGGGTAGTGTGCTGACGTGGATTGAGAACTGGTTGTCAGACAGGAAGCAAAGAGTTGGAGTAAACGGGTACTTTTCAGAATGGCAGGCAGTGACTAGTGGAGTGCCGCAAGGTTCTGTGCTGGGGCCCCAGCTGTTTACATTGTACATTAATGATTTAGACGAGGGGATTAAATGCAGTATCTCCAAATTTGCGGATGATACTAAGTTGGGTGGCAGTGTGAGCTGCGAGGAGGATGCTATTAGGCTGCAGAGTGACTTGGATAGGTTAGGTGAGTGGGCAAATGCATGGCAGATGAAGTATAATGTGGATAAATGTGAGGTTATCCACTTTGGTGGTAAAAACAGAGAGACAGACTATTATCTGAATGGTGACAGATTAGGAAAAGGGAAGGTGCAACGAGACCTGGGTGTCATGGTACATCAGTCATTGAAGGTTGGCATGCAGGTACAGCAGGCGGTTAAGAAAGCAAATGGCATGTTGGCCTTCATAGCGAGGGGATTTGAATACAGGGGCAGGGAGGTGTTGCTACAGTTGTACAGGGCCTTGGTGAGGCCACACCTGGAGTATTGTGTACAGTTTTGGTCTCCTAACTTGAGGAAGGACATTCTTGCTATTGAGGGAGTGCAGCGAAGGTTCACCAGACTGATTCCCGGGATGGCGGGACTGACCTATCAAGAAAGATTGGATCAATTGGGCTTGTATTCACTGGAGTTCAGAAGAATGAGAGGGGACCTCATAGAAACGTTTAAAATTCTGACGGGTTTAGACAGGTTAGATGCAGAAAGAATGTTCCCAATGTTGGGGAAGTCCAGAACCAGGGGTCACAGTCTGAGGATAAGGGGTAAGCCATTTAGGACCGAGATGAGGAGAAACTTCTTCACCCAGAGAGTGGTGAACCTGTGGAATTCTCTACCACAGAAAGTAGTTGAGGCCAATTCACTAAATATATTCAAAAGGGAGTTAGATGAAGTCCTTACTACTCGGGGGATCAAGGGTTATGGCGAGAAAGCAGGAAGGGGGTACTGAAGTTTCATGTTCAGCCATGAACTCATTGAATGGCGGTGCAGGCTAGAAGGGCTGAATGGCCTGCTCCTGCACCTATTTTCTATGTTTCTATGTTTCTATGAGAGACTGGGGGAAGGGGAGAGAGAGAGAGACAGGGGGAGAGAGAGACGATGTTAGAGGGAGAGAAAAACTGGGGCAGAGAGAGAGAGACCGGGGGGGAGAGAGAGACTGGGGCGGGGGGTGGAGAGAGAGACTGGGGCAGAGAGAGAGAGACTGGGAGAGAGAGAGCGAGCTGGGGGGGTGGGGGGGGGGAGAGATGAGAGAGAGAGAGAGAGAGTGGGACCTAGAGAAACTGGTGGAGAGAAAGAGACTGAGGGGAGAAAGAGACTGGGGGCAGGGAGAGAGAGAGAGACTGGGGGCGGGGGCGTGGGGTTGGGGGGGAGAGAGAGAGGAAGCTCAGGGAAAACAGATCACATTCTTCAAACCCCACCCCCTTTATACCCACTCAACGTTGTCCCTCTCCTCACCCTATATCTGGTTGATTTCTCGGAAAGTTCAGTGCGTGTGTGACAAGTGACATCATTGGAGTGGATGAAATCCGGAAGTCATGACATTCACTATTCACTTCATACCCAATAAACCAGTTAATGACCTGTGACTGACAAGGTATTAAAACGTGATCGGGAGTAAGAACACAAGAAAAACCAGGGGTAAGAAAAAGACTTTGGACCATCGAAACTCACCTCTCTGTTATATTAACAATCCAGTACAGCATCTAAATGTATTTTAAATAATCCAGAGTTTTGTTCATATAGGCTGAACCTCCCTCATCCAGAACTCCCTTATCCGGAACCACCCCTCCTCCAAAACCATTCCCGGCCACCGGGTGGCACATGTGCAGAACTCCGAACATGAACAAATTGAAGTCTTTCCTTGCTGTCGACTCCCGCAATCGCTGGCCTGACCCTGCGATCCGCCGCCGCCCCCCCCGCCCCCCATGATCTCTTAGCCACACTCCCAGCCCCAACCCAGCCAGCCCCAATATCCCCTTGCTCAGTACCTGTACCATCCAATTTAACATGACCAACCCTTGGCCAGAAAAATCCCTTACCCAGAACAGGCCAGGTCTCGAGGGTTCTGCATAAGGGAGGTTCAACCTGTATTATCCTGCTCCATAGATTATTACTGTCATGTATTCAACCAGCATTGTAACCCATGTATAATCTGACCTAAGTTGTACACTGTGAGAACAATGACCACTAGGTGGGAGACACTCCTAACCTGGACCTTCAGGTATAAAAGGGGAAGCTCCACCCACCTTCATCACTTGAGTGCGAAGGAATAAAGGACAGGTCACGGACTGACCTCTCAAGCAGAGGCCTCGTGTGCATTTATACTGTATAGTAAGGACGTATCAATGGCGACGAGAAACTAGGATTTAAACCACGCGAGCATGGCCACTAGCAGAACAGATGAGAGGTACTTGTTAAGGAATGGTTGGGACAGAAATTCAACATTGTTAAAGCAGCACACAGTTTTCCAGGCAGACAAGGGCAGTCAGGCATGCCCCAACATGTAGTCGAACCCAGAGGGGGAGTTCGACAGAGACAATGGCAAGCTGAACGGCGATTCACGCCATTGCAAGGGACAATGTGGCCAGTAATGGGGCCATCAACACCTGTTAATGGTGCATTCAAGGACAGTCACAGGGGCAGTCAGGGATGATCAACTGGCAAGGGACCTTTTGTTTCAAACAACAGCTCACGTTGGAGGCGTGTAGGCACACACTCAGCCGGAGTTTGCAGAGATGAGCAAAATACCTGCAGAAATTGCAGAAGTGAACGCTGGGAGAAATCGCTGGAAGCTGAAGTTCAGCGAGTTCATGTGAAGCACGTATACAGTTCATACACCAGGACGCCACCGATAATGATGAAAGGGCTCCTCAATGGCATCCCAGTATCAATTGAGCTAGACACGGGGGCCAGCCAGTCCCTGATGAGTATCAAACAGTTCGAAAAGTTGTGGGCGTTTAAAGCCAGGAGGCCAAAATTATCGCCGATGGACGCACAGCTACGAACTTACACAAGCAGATCATTCCGGTGCTAGGCAGCGCCACAGTAGTCGTGACCCACAAAGATTCAGAGAACAGGTTGCCACTCTGGATTGTCGCAGGGGACGGTCCCGCACTACTGGGGAGGAGTTGGCTTGCTGTCATGAACTGGAAATGGGGTGATGTCAATGCAATTTCCTCTGTGGAGCGAGTATCATGCTCACAGGTCCTGGACAAATTTGACTCATTATTTCAACCCAGCATAGGCACTTTCATGAGGGCCAAGGTAGTGATTCACATAAACCGGACGCCAGGCCAGTACACCACAAAGCCAGAGCGGTGCTGTACGTGATGCGGGAAAAGATAGAAGGCGAATTGGACCGCCTGCTGAGGGAAGGCATCATCTCGCCAGTCGAATTCAGTGACTGGGCGAGCCCGATCGTGCCGGTGCTCAAGGCGGATGGGTCGGTCAGGATATGTGGTGATTACAAGGCCGCCATCAATCGGGTGTCACTCCAAGACCAGTACCCGCTACCGAGAGCGGAGGACCTCTTTGCGATGCTATCCGGTGGCAAACTTTTTCAAAATTGGACCTGACTTCAGCTTACATGACCCAGGAGCTGGTGAGTGAGTCAAAGAAGCTGACCACCATCACGACACACAAGAGGTTGTTTGAGTACAACAGATGTCCGTTCGGGATTCGCTCGGTCACCGCGATCTTCCAACGAAATATGGAAAGTCTCCTCAAGTCGATTCCAGGGACGGTGGTTTTTCAGGACGACATCCTCATCACGGATTACGATACTGAAGAACACCTCCACAACCTGGAGGAGGTGCTGCGCAGACTGGACCGGATAGGGCTGCAACTGAAAAAGGCGAAGTGCGTCTTCCTAGCTCCAGAGGTAGAATTCCTGGGGATGAGGGTAGCAGCAGACGGGATCAGCCCTACTGCGTCCAAGATGGAAGCGATCCAGAGAGCACCCAGACCCCGTAACACAACGGAGCTGCATTCGTTCCTGGGGCTCCTGAACTATTTTGGTAACTTTCTTCCCAAATTGAGCACGCTGCTAGAGCCGCTACACGTGCTCCTACGCAAAGGTCGCGAATGGGTCTGGGGGACAGCCAGGAAAGGGCTTTTAATAGAGCACGCAATTTGTTATGTTCCTACACTCTGTTAACACTATACGACCCATGTAAGAAACTTGTGTTAACGTGCGATGCGTCGTCCTATGGTGTCGGGTGTGTGTTGCAGTATGTCAATGTCAAGGGTCAGTTACAGCCGGTAGCTTATGACTCCAGGAGTCTGTCCCAGGCAGAAAGGGGTTACGGGATGGTAGAAAAGGAGGCGCTCGCACGTGTATATGCTGTAAAGAAAATGCACCAGTACCTGTTTGGCAGGAAATTTGAGCTGGAGACAAATCACAAACCACTAACGTCCCTTTTGGCCGACAACAAGGCCATAAATGCAAACGCATCGGCCCGCATACAGAGGTGGGCACTCACGTTAGCCGCCTATGACTATACAATTTGGCACAGACAGGGCACCGAAAACTGCGCCGATGCACTCAGCAGGCTCCCACTAGCCACCACTGAGGGGGCTACCGGGCATGCTGTTAAGATGGTCATGGCTGTTGAAGCTTTCAGAAGCGAAGGCTCACCCGTGACAGCCCGTCAGATTATAGTCTGGACAAATAGAGACCCGCTATTGTCTCTAGTCAAGAAATGTGTCCTGAATGGGGACTGGGAAGCCACATACAGGGCATGCCCTGAGGAATTTAAACCATTTCACAGGTGCAGGGATGAACTCTCGATTCAGGCCGATTGCCTACTGTGGGGAAACCGCGTAGTCATGCCCCAGATGGGCAGAGAGGTGTTCTTCAGAGAACTCCACAATGAGCACCCGGGCATTGTCATGATGAAGGCAATTGCCAGGTCACACATTTGGTGGCCAGGGATAGATCTGGAACTTTGTGTTCGCAGGTGCAACACGTGTGCCCAGATGGGCAATGCGCCCAGGGAAGCTCCCCTTAGCCCCTGGCCATGGCCCGCCAAGCCTTGGTCACGCATCCATGTGGACTATGCTGGTCCTTTCATGGGAAAAATGATTTTGGTTGTAGTAGATGCCTACTGCAAATGGATCGAATGTGTTATTTTAAATTCAAGCACAGCCTCTGCCACGGTAGAAAGTCTACGGGCAATGTTCGCTGCCCACGGTCTACCGGACGTCTTGGTCAGCGACAATGGCCCGTGCTTCACAAGCACTGAATTCCAGGACTTTATGGCAGGCAATGGAATTAACCATGTCAGAACGGCACCGTTCAAGCCGGCCTCAAATGGCCAGGCAGAACGAGCAGTGCAGATAATCAAACAGGGGATGCTCAGAATCCAAGGGGGTTCCCTACAAACCCGCTTGTCACGCCTCCTGTTGGCCTATAGATCTCAACCACACTCGCTCACGGGGGTTCCACCCGCAGAGCTGCTAATGAAAAGGACTCTCAAAACCTGGCTATCCCTTATACACCCCACCATGAAAGAAATTGTCGAGAGCAGGCGCCAGCCACAATATGACTACCATGACAGGAATGCGAGGGCACGATGTATTGATGTAAATTATCCTGTTTTTGTCCTCAACTACGCTGCAGGGCCCAAATGGCTTGCAGGCACTGTGATTGCCAAAGAGGGAAATAGGATTCTGGTAGTTAAACTTACCAATGGACAAATCTGCCGCAAACACGTGGATCAAACAAAAAGGAGGTTCAGCAACCCCATAGAAGAAGCAGAGGAAGAACATGAGGTAGAGTTCACTCCACCACAGGTGACCGAACACCGGAACCAAAGGGAGGAGAGCCCAATCACTGTGGGCAGTCTGGATAGGCCTGAGGCACCGCAAACAACAGACACTCAGGCCAGTGCCCAACAACCGGAGCCCCAACTCAGGCGCTCTACAAGAGAGCGTAAACCACCAGAGAGACTCAACGTGTAATCCCAATAAGACTTTGTGGGGGAGGTGATGTCATGTATTCAACTAGCATTGTAACCCATGTATAATCTGACCTAAGTAGTACACTGTGAGAACAATGACCACTAGGTGGGAGACACTCCTAACCTGGACCTTCAGGTATAAAAGGAGAAGCTTCACCCACCTTCATCACTTGAGCGCTAAGGAATAAAGGACAGGTCACAGACTGACCTGACCTCTCAAACATGGGCCTTGTGTGCATTTATACTGTATAGTAAGGACGTATCAATTACATTTATCATTCTTTGTGTTAAGAAGTCTTTCTTGATTGAGTTCTAAGTTTACTTTCACCAATTTCTATTTATGTCCTCCAAAATCCTGCCATACTTTGAAAGAATATTTTGAGTTTATCTCATCTGTACCATTTAATATATTTATACTTCAATTCGGTCCGTCCTTTTTAAAAAAAACTCTTTCTGGACTAGAGCTTAAACTTCTGTAAGCCTCCCTCGCAGTTCATCCCCCCGACTTTTGAAATCAGCTTTGGCGTGATGTTGGTTTGCATTTTACGGCATGGGCTTAATAAGATGGAAAAATAGTGAAAGCAATTCAACCAATGTAGGGAAGGTCATGGTGAGCTCCACTAACCTTTAGCCAAGCAGCAATTTCCAAAGATCACTTCGTGCAATTTTCTAGATTTTTTTTAGTTGCACTCAGACAAGGCTTAAATTTAATGCCATTGAAATGCACGTCACTGTTCACATGATGTAGAATTCAGGTAAGTTTTTTATGCTATTGCACGGGAAAGCATCATTTGGCAATAGAGAGATGGGACAAAATATTTCTTTAAACACTGTGTTATATGGCATCACATTACAATAGTGTACTACCTGTATTATGAAAGGATACATGTAGAACATTTACACGGAGGATATAACACTGCGTTCACATCTGTCACAGCGTATGGCTTCCTAAATATAAATATTAGTGTTATCAGAAATCCCAGTAGAAAAGAATACAAATCAGACTTGAACATTCTAGAACCATTTGCAATTCTACACAAGAGGATGAACAGTAAATTATGAAAGGTCCACATCTTCAAATGAAATGGGTTTGAAAGATGGGCTCAGAGGAAGCAAATATGGCATAAATAAGAAGAATAAACCTCTTCTATTCTGGTCACTGAAATAAATTGCAAGTAAATAAAAGTCTGTAGAAGTTGCTATGCATGTAACTGTGCTTATCTTTCTTGCAGTCTGAGATTGTTCAACTCAACCTTGCACAATTCTGGAGATATGCCCCCACACCTCCCAAACTTTGGCACTACCATCAGCTGCAGAAAAGGTTGAAGAGCAACACCCTTCTGACCAAGGTAGGGTTCTACTACACTCACTGTCAAGCATTCTACTCTCTACACATTGAGTGGAGCTCAAACATAACTGGGCCTCTCCCCTTGGGGAAGATCAAACCTTAGAGAGGGTTGCCAGTACTTGGTACAGTCTATGAGAAACGATATTGGCTCTAATGAACAAAATGTTGAATCATTGTGGCTGGAGATTAGAGATAGTAAAGGGAAAAAGTCACTGGTGGGCGTAGTCTATAGGCCCCCAAATAATAACTTCACAGTGGGGTGGACAATAATCAAGGGAATAATGGAGGCATGTGAAAAAGGAATGGCAGTAATCATGGGGGATTTTAACCTACATATCGATTGGTCAAATCAAATCGCACAGGGTAGCCTTGAGGAGGAATTCATAGAATGCATACGGGATTGTTTCTTAGAACAGTATGTTACAGAACCTACAAGGGAGCAAGCTATCTTAGATCTGGTCCTGTGTAATGAGACAGGAATAATAAACGATCTCCAAGTAAAAGATCCTCTCGGAATGAGTGATCACAGTATGGTTGAATTTGTAATACAGATTGAGGGTAAGGAAGTAGTGTCTCAAACGAGCATACTATGCTGAAACAAAGGGGACTACAGTGGAATGAGGGCAGAGTTGGCTAAAGTAGACTGGAAACACAGACTAAACGGTGGCACAATTGAGGAACAGTGGAGGATTTTTAAGGAGCTCTTTCATAGTGCTCAACAAAAATATATTCCAGTGAAAAAGGAGGGCGGTAAGAGAAGGGATAACCAGCCGTGGATAACCAAGGAAATAAAGGAGAGTATCAAATTAAAAACCAATGCGTATAAGGTGGCCAAGGTTAGTGGGAAACTAGAAGATTGGGAACATTTTAGACGACAGCAAAGAATGACTAAGAAAGCAATAAAGAAAGGAAAGATAGATTACGAAAGTAAACTTGTGCAAAACATAAAAACAGATAGTAAAAGCTTTTACAGATATATAAAACGGAAAAGAGTGACTAAAGTAAATGTTGGTCCCTTAGAAGATGAGAAGGGGGATTTAATAATGGGAAATGTGGAAATGGCTGAGACCTTAAACAATTATTTTGCTTCGGTCTTCACAGTGGAAAACACAAAAACCATGCCAAAAATTGCTGGTCACGGGAATGTGGGAAGGGAGGACCTTGAGATAATCACTATCACGAGGTGGGTAGTGCTGGACAGGCTAATGGGACTCAAGGTAGACAAGTCCCCTGGTCCTGATGAAATGCATCCCAGGGTACTAAAAGAGATGGCGGAAGTTATAGCAGATGCATTCGTTATAATCTACCAACATTCTCTGGACTCTGGGGAGGTACCAGCAGATTGGAAAGCAGCTTATGTAATGCCTCTGTTTTAAAAAGGGGGCAGACAAAAGGCAGGTAACTGTAGGCCGGTTAGTTTAACATCTGTACTGGGGAAAATGCTTGAAGCTATCATTAATGAAGAAATAGCGGGACATCTAGATAGGAATAGTGCAATCAAGCAGACGTAACATGGATTCATGAAGGGGAAATCATGTTTAACTAATTTACTGGAATTCTTTGAGGATATAACGAGCATGGTGGATAGAAGTGTACCGATGGATTTGGTGTATTTAGATTTCCAAAAGGCATTCGATAAGGTGCCACACAAGAGGTTACTGCAGAAGATAAAGGTACGCGGAGTCAGAGGAAATGTATTAGCATGGATTGAGAATTGGCTGGCTAACAGAAAGCAGAGAGTCGGGATAAATGGGTCTTTTTCGGGTTGGAAATCGGTGGTGAGTGGTGTGCCACAGGGATCGGTGCTGGGACCACAACTGTTTACAATATACATAGATGACCTGGAAGAGGGGACAGAGTGTAGTGTAACAAAATTTGTAGATGACACAAAGATTAGTGGGAAAGCGGGTTGTGTAGAGGACACAGAGAGGCTGCAAAGAGATTTAGATAGGTTAAGCGAATGGGCTAAGGTTTGGCAGATGGAATACAATGTCGGAAAATGTGAGGTCATCCACCTTGGAAAAAAAAACAGTAAAAGGGAATATTATTTGAATGGGGAGAAATTACAACATGCTGCGGTGCAGAGGGACCTGGGGGTCCTTGTGCATGAATCCCAAAAATTAGTTTGCAGGTGCAGCAGGTAATCAGGAAGGCAAATGGAATGTTGGCCTTCATTGCGAGAGGCATGGAGTACAGAAGCAGGGAGGTCCTGCTGCAACTGTACAGGGTATTGGTGAGGCCGCACCTGGAGTACTGCGTGCAGTTTTGGTCACCTTACTTAAGTAAGGAGATACTAGCTTTGGATGGGTACAGAGACGATTCACTAGGCTGATTCTGGAGATGATGGGGTTACTTTATGATGATAGATTGAGTAGACTGGCTCTTTACTCATTGGAGTTCAGAAGGATGAGGGGTGATCTTATAGAAACATTTAAAATAATGAAAGGGATAGACAAGATCGAGGCAGAGAGGTTGTTTCCACTGGTCGGGGAGACTAGAACTAGGGGGCGCAGCCTCAAAATACGGGGGACCCAATTTAAAACCGAGTTGAGAAGGAATTTCTTCTCCCAGAGGGTTGTGAATCTGTGGAATTCTCTGCCCAAGGAAGCAATTGAGGCTAGCTCATTGAATGTATTCAAATCACAGATCGATAAATTTTTAACCAATAAGGGAATTAAGGGAGCGGGCGGGTAAGTGGAGCTGAGTCCACGGCCAGATCAGCCATGATCTTGTTGAATGGTGGAGCAGGCTCGAGGGGCTAGATGGCCTACTCCTGTTCCTAATTCTTATGTTCTTATAGTTGTCAATACTTTTATTAGTCAGTCAGTTTCCAGTTAAGCTGCTTCATAACTGATATAATTTCTCATGCTACTCCTTTTAGAGGTAACTCTGTAGATGGGACACCTCTACCAGTTTGTCACATCCTGAACAAAATCTCTTGGAGGAACAGCAGGCTTATGATTACAAAATATACAGAAAAGCAACATGCTGATAGGGTTAGATGAAGTAGGGAGCAGGCTCATGTGGCGAATACAAACACCAGCATAGACCAGTTGGGCTGAATGGCCTGTTCCTGTGCAGTAAATTATAAGTAATGATAGAAACTGATGCAAATTTGCAGTAGTTTTCATGCTTAGTTGATACAAGCTGTAATGATGTCTGCCATTCCCGACACTATTGAAACTTTTCTGTAAATTCCACATTAGTCACATCCTGCCTTTAAGCTAGAATTGATGTATAGAATATACTCTGATTTAACAGTCTTTTTAGATTATGTACCAGTGACAGATTCTGTAGTTACCTTCTAGATCCTGTTCCAGAATGGAAAGCTCACTACTCGGGATGCTATTCTTGGGCACATGAACAGCAATCAAAATAGATGGATATTCTTCGATGCAGAATTGTGTCAACTGTGGCTCAATGGGTAGCACTCCCATCTCTCAGTCAGAAGGTTGTGGATTCATCTCCCACTCCAGGGACTTGAGCACAAATATCTAGACTGATACTCCAGTTCCTAATTCTTATGTTCTATGTGTTATGTGTTCTTCCCAAATATAGAGCATTTGAGTTGCCATTTCTCCCTATTTGTAGCTGATTACTATGATTATTAAAAACGTACCTTTTTACTCTGTTTGAACACAATAAAACCAGTTTTGCATCCTCCCCAACTGACTCTGTCTCAGTTTCTCACAACGCCCAAATCAGTCCAGTGTCTAGAATCCAGGGTGTGAGGCGCCTTGAAAACGCCAAGGAGTCAGAGAAACCTGACCAAAACACCACCCCCTACAATATATCTCAAAAGCAATTATGCACATATTCAATCAATTCAATCCTTTGCAAAGGAGTTCTCTGAATATCTGCTTATAAACAATCGTGTCAGACAAGTTACATCCTTTTCAAGTTTGCAATAGTTTTTATGCTGAGGTATATTAATTCAAAGCTCAAGTATGAAGCACATAACAAGTGTGAGCCAAAAGAATCCAGCCTAGTCACAGTGGCCCACTAAAACAACTTTCACTCATGTACATGGAAACATTTGGTGTCTTGTTTCTTGTGGGTTATATGGATTTTGCACCTATCCAGATTGACACCTTGATTCTAAGTAAACTAATGGTTCCACTATCAGAATTCTTAGAATATTGTCTCAGATGTTGATCTAAAGTTGTTTTATTCACTTAGAACAACAACAACTTGCACTTAAATAGCACTTAACATCCCAAGGCACTTCACAGGAGCAGTATCAAACAAAATGTGACACCAAGCCACACATTACAGTAGATGATCAAAAGCTTGGTCAAAGAAGTAGGTTGTAAGGAGCGTCTTAAAGGAGGAAAGAGAGGTAGAGAGGTGGAGAGGTTTAGGGAGGGAATTCCAGAGCTTAGGGCCTCGGCAGCTGAAGGCACAGACACCAATGGTGGAGCGATTAAAATCGGGGATTTGCAAGAGGCCAGAATTGGAGGAGCGCAGAGATCTCGGAGGGTTGTAGGGCTGCAAGAGGTTATAGAGGTAAGGAGAGGTGAGGCCATGAGGGATTTGAAGATAAGGATGACAATTTTTATGCCAGCTTTAGTCAAGATTCACAAGCGTAATGAACTACATACTTCAGTTGTAGCAGTTCTTAGGATTCACATTGAAAAATCACCTGGAGATTAAAAAAAAAATCAGTTTTATTTAAATCAGGAAATTGTTACTTCCTCATTTTATCCACCAAAAAATCAATTAGATAGTGACTAAGTTCAACTGTGTAAATGCATCTCAGAGCACGCTATTCTAAGTTAACCAAATTCAGGAGTTCAGGAAATCAAGGCAGTTTTATTGTAGGAGGGTTCGAGGCAGCCCAGTGACTCAGCAGCAATCGCTGAATGGCCAGGGGAATGCATTCTTCACTGTTACCATCTGGATGGTAGAAATCACAAGGGTTCAATTAAATACCATTATGGTCATCCTACTGTCTCATCAAGCATACCTTTATCGGGTACTTTGTTACACAGTCTTTGTAAGTCAGCTATGTGGCGTACTCCTGGATCATTTCCCAAACTTTAGTTTAATTTTTCTAGTGCACAAAGTTACATTTTTGCTAAATTGGACAGCAGTAATTGGAGCTCCTCAGCTCGGACTTCTCTTCTCCTAAATTGTTGCTACTGAGTCATGGCTCCTACAGTGTATCTAGGATTCAGAACAATGAAGACTGTTAGTAGATTATCTAACTTGTGGAAGCTTCCTCCTTCTTTGAACAATAGGCGTACTTTGCTCATCATGATGCCTCCCGACAATTTATTTGGCTCTTGCTAGGTTTGGGGCTTGGTTGGAAATTTTAGAGTGAATTTAGGCAAGATTAGTTTCTGATCAAAAATGAACTAGTGCTATGATGCAGCACCTAGACTTTATACAAAGCAGGAGCAAAATGCTACCTGTGTTGCCAGCTTGCATGATGCATGATGTCATTATAAAAACATTTTTATGAGCATGCTCAGTATATAGTTTCCACCCCCAGAACTAACCAAGGTCAGTCAAGTTCCTCTGGTGTGTGGAGGATGCCTATGAAGAACTTGCAAGGTAGGTAATGTAACTTTTTGATTCACTCCTTCTAGAAAGCCTGATATATGATATTGAAGTACCTTTTCAGTGTTTCTATTCATGTAATCATATTGCCTTTAGTCCCACGTGCCATTAACTTTGTCATAAGTCTCTTATGTGGTACCTTGTCAAATGCTTTTTCAAAATCCATATAAAACCACCAGAGCAGTTACATGGAACACATATATATATATCAAAAGCAATTAGCCCCATCAATTAACTTCTTTGAAAAGGAGTTCTCTGAATATCTGCTTAAAAACAGGTCAGAGAGTATGCGATAAATACAGGCACAGATTAAAAATATCTATTTGAATATTTTGGTTGCTGTTCAGTTGGGGCTGTGGAAATCAACTCACGAGGGTTGAATAATATAAACTATAATGGCAAAACTGATATTCTGGGGTTTTTGCCTTAACAATTACAAACAAAGTATTTTTTTGATGTATACTTTGTAACTTTATACCTGGTCTGATCGTCATGCCTTCTCAAGGGCGAAGTAACACTGCATATACAATACAACCAGCAAGCTGGGCAGTGGGGGAGCGTGTTTAGCCAGGTGCTGACGCATCACATGTTATCCTCCTTGAAATGTTAGAATGTGGAATGAGAAAAATGTTTCAACCACCGAGCTTGCTCTTTCCAATCAGCCATGAACAATTTCCAGTCACAGATTCTCCCCAATCTGTTTTCTTTCATTAGAAAGATGAATAAGCACAGTAAAACAAATATATGTGAAAACTCTGAAAGTAACTTAGCAAAACCCCTAGAATATCAGTTTTGTATTATACTTTATATTATTGAACACTCGTGAGCTGATTTTCACAGTCCCAATGGAACAGCAAACAAAGTATTCAAATAGATAATCTGTGCCTGTATTTATCACGTACGCTCCAACCTGTTTATAAGCAGATATTCAGAGAGCTCCTTTGCAAAGGAATGAATTGATTGAATATGTGCATAATTGTTTTTGAGATATATTGTAGGGGGTGGTGTTTTGGTCAGGTTTCTCTGACTCCTTGGCGTTTTCGAGGCGCCCCACACCCTGGATTCTAGACACTGGACTGATTTGGGCGTTGTGAGAAACTGAGACAGAGTCAGTTGGGTAGGATGCAAAACTGGTTTTATAGTGTTCAAACAGAGTAAAAAGGCATGTTTTTAATAATCAGCTACAAATAGGGAGAAATGGCAACTCAAATGCTCTATATTTGGGAAGAACACATAAGAATTAGGAACTGGAGTATCAGTCTAGATATTTGTGCTCAAGTCCCTGGAGTGGGAGATGAACCCACAACCTTCTGACTGAGAGATGGGAGTGCTACCCATTGAGCCACAGTTGACACAATTCTGCATCGAAGAATATCCATCTATTTTGATTGCTGTTCATGTGCCCAAGAATAGCATCCCGAGTAGTGAGCTTTCCATTCTGGAACAGGATCTAGAAGGTAACTACAGAATCTGTCACTGGTACATAATCTAAAAAGACTGTTAAATCAGAGTATATTCGATACATCAATTCTAGCTTAAAGGCAGGATGTGGCTAATGTTGAATTTACAGAAAAGTTTCAATAGTGTCGGGAATGGCAGACATCATTACAGCTTGTATCAACTAAGCATGAAAACTACTGCAAATTTGCATCAGTTTCTATCATTACTTATAATTTACTGCACAGGAACAGGCCATTCAGCCCAACTGGTTTATGCTGGTGTTAGTATTCGCCACATGAGCCTGCTCCCGACTTCATCTAACCCTATCAGCATGTTACTTTTCTGTATATTTTGTAATCATAAGCCTGCTGTTCCTCCAAGAGATTTTGTTCAGGATGTGACAAACTGGTAGAGGTGTCCCATCTACAGAGTTACCTCTAAAAGGAGTAGCATGAGAAATTATATCAGTTATGAAGCAGCTTAACTGGAAACTGACTGACTAATAAAAGTATTGACAACTATAAGAACATAAGAATTAGGAACAGGAGTAAGCCATCTAGCCCATCGAGCCTGCTCCGCCATTCAACAAGATCATGGCTGATCTGGCCGTGGACTCAGCTCCACTTACCCGCCCGCTCCCCCTAACCCTTAATTCAATTATTGTTTAAAAATCTATCGATCTGTGATTTGAATACATTCAATGAGCTAGCCTCAATTGCTTCCTTGGGCAGAGAATTCCACAGATTCACAACCCTCTGGGAGAAGAAATTCCTTCTCAACTCGGTTTTAAATTGGGTCCCCCGTATTTTGAGGCTGTGCCCCCTAGTTCTAGTCTCCCCGACCAGTGGAAACAACCTCTCTGCCTCGATCTTGTCTATCCCTTTCATTATTTTAAATGTTTCTATAAGATCACCCCTCATCCTTCTGAACTCCAATGAGTAAAGAGCCAGTCTACTCAATCTATCATCATAAAGTAACCCCCTCATCTCCAGAATCAGCCTAGTGAATCGTCTCTGTACCCATCCAAAGCTAGTATCTCCTTACTTAAGTAAGGTGACCAAAACTGCACGCAGTACTCCAGGTGCGGCCTCACCAATACCCTGTACAGTTGCAGCAGGACCTCCCTGCTTCTGTACTCCATGCCTCTCGCAATGAAGGCCAACATTCCATTCGCCTTCCTGATTACCTGCTGCACCTGCAAACTAATTTTTGGGATTCATGCACAAGGACCCCCAGGTCCCTCTGCACCGCAGCATGTTGTAATTTCTCCCCATTCAAATAATATTCCCTTTTACTGTTTTTTTTTCCAAGGTGGATGACCTCACATTTTACGACATTGTATTCCATCTGCCAAACCTTAGCCCATTCGCTTAACCTATCTAAATCTCTTTGCAGCCTCTCTGTCTACACAACCCGCTTTCCCACTAATCTTTGTGTCATCTGCAAATTTTGTTACACTACACTCTATCTCCTCTTCCAGGTCATCTATGTATATTGTAAACAGTTGTGGTCCCAGCACCGATCCCTGTAAGACACCACTAACCACCGATTTCCAGCCCGAAAAGGACCCATTTATCCCGACTCTTTGCTTTCTGTTAGCCAGCCAATTCTCAATCCATGCTAATACATTTCCTCTGACTCCGTGTACCTTTATCGTCTGCAGTAACCTTTTGTGTGGCACCTTATCGAATGCCTTTTGGAACTCTAAATACACCATATCCATCGGTACACCTCTATCCACCATGCTCGTTATATCCTCAAAGAATTCCAGTAAATTAGTTAAACATGATTTCCCCTTCATGAATCCATGTTGCGTCTGCTTGATTGCACTATTCCGATCTAGATGTCCGCTATTTCTTCCTTAATGATAGCTTCAAGCATTTTCCCCAGTACAGATGTTAAACTAACCGGCCTATAGTTACCTGCCTTTTGTCTGCCCCCTTTTTTAAACAGAGGCATTACATTAGCTGCTTTCCAATCTGCTGGTACCTCCCCAGAGTCCAGAGAATTTTGGTAGATTATAACGAATGCATCTGCTATAACTTCCGCCATCTCTTTTAATACCCTGGGATGCATTTCATCAGGACCAAGGGACTTGTCTACCTTGTCCCATTAGTCTGTCCAGCACTACCCCCCTAGTGATAGTGATTATCTCAAGGTCCTCCCTTCCCACATTCCCGTGACCAGCAATTTTTGGCATGGTTTTTGTGTCTTCCACTGTGAAGACCGAAGCAAAATAATTGTTTAAGGTCTCAGCCATTTCCACATTTCCCATTATTAAATCCCCCTTCTCATCTTCTAAGGGACCAACATTTACTTTAGTCACTCTTTTCCATTTTATATATCGGTAAAAGCTTTTACTGTCTGTTTTTATGTTTTGCACAAGTTTACTTTCGTAATCTATCTTTCCTTTCTTTATTGCTTTCTTAGTCATTCTTTGCTGTCGTTTAAAATGTTCCCAATCTTCTATTTTCCCACTAACTTTGGCCACCTTATACGCATTGGTTTTTAATTTGATACTCTTCTTTATTTCCTTGGTTATCCACGGCTGGTTATCCCTTCTCTTACCACCCTTCTTTTTCACTGGAATATATTTTTGTTGAGCACTATGAAAGAGCTCCTTAAAAGTCCTCCACTGTTCCTCAATTGTGCCACCGTTTAGTCTGTGTTCCCAGTCTACTTTAGCCAACTCTGCCCTCATCCCACTGTAGTCCCCTTTGTTTCAGCATAGTATGCTCGTTTGAGACACTACTTCCTCACCCTCAATCTGTATTACAAATTCAACCATACTGTGATCACTCATTCCGAGAGGAGCTTTTACCAGGAGATCGTTTATTATTCCTGTCTCATTACACAGGACCAGATCTAAGATAGCTTGCTCTCTTGTAGGTTCTGTAACATACTGTTCTAAGAAACAATCCCGTATGCATACTATGAATTCCTCCTCAAGGCTATCCCGTGTGATTTGATTTAACCAATCGATATGTAGTTAAAATCCCCCATGATTACTGCCATTCCTTTTTCACATGCCTCCATTATTCCCTTGATTATTGTCCGCCCCACCGTGAAGTTATTATTTGGGGGCCTATAAACTACGCCCACCAGCGACTTTTTCCCCTTACTATCTCTAATCTCCACCCACAATGATTCAACACTTTGTTCATTAGAGCCAATATCGTCTCTCACAACTGCCCTGATATCATCCTTTATTAACAGAGCTACCCCACCTTCTTTCCCTTCTTGTCTATCTTTCCGAATTGTCAGATACCCCTGCATGTGTAATTCCCAGTCTTGGCCACCCTGCAACCACGTTTCTGTAATGTCCACCAAATCATACCCATTTGTCATGATTTGTGCCGTCAACTCATTTACTTTATTTCAAATGCTGCGTGCGTTTAGGTAGAGTGTTTTAATACTAGTTTTTAAACCATGATTTTTAGTTTTGACCCCTCCTGCAGCCCCTTTATATTCATACATATTGTCCCTTCCTATCACCTTGTGGTTTACACTTACCCCAGTGCTACTCTGATCTGTTGCCTCCTGCCTTTTGCATTCTTTCTTGGGGTCCTGTTCATCTGAGCTCTCACCCACTCTAACTAGCTCAGAGCCCTCTCCTGGGTTCCCAATACTCCTCGCATTGAGGCACCAAGCTTTCATGATTGCCTTTTTATTACACTTTGACCCTTTAGAATTTTGCTGTTCAGTGGCCCTTTTTGTTTTTTGCCTTGGGTTTCTCTGCCCTCCACTTTTACTCATCTCCTTTCTGTATTTTGCTTCTGTCTCCATTTTGTTTCCCTCTGCCTCCCTGCATTGGTTCCCATCCCCCTGCCATATTAGTTTAACTCCTACCCAACAGCACTAGCAAACACTCCCCCTAGGACATTGGTTCCGGTCCTGCCTAGTTGCAGACCGTCCGGTTTGTACTGGTCCCACCTCCCCCAGAACCGGTTCCAATGCCCCAGGAATTTGAATCCCTCCCTGCTGCACCACTGCTCAAGCCACATATTCATCTGAGCTATCCTGCGATTCCTACTCTGACTAGCACGTGGCACTGGTAGCAATCCGAGATTACTACTTTTGAGGTCCTACTTTTTAATTTAGCTCCTAGCTCCTTAAATTCATCTCGTAGGACCTCGTCCCTTTTGTTACCTATATCGTTGGTACCAATGTGCACCATGACAACTGGCTGTTCACCCTCCCTTTTCAGAATGTCCTGCACCCGCTCTGAGACATCCTTGACCCTTGTACCAGGGAGGCAACATACCATCCTGGAGTCTCGGTTGCGGCCGCAGAAACGCCTATCTATTCCACTTACAATTGAATCCCCTATCACTATCGCTCTCCCACTCTTTTTCCTGCCTTCCTGTGCAGCAGAGCCAGCCACAGTGCCATGAACTTGGCTGCTGCTACCCTCCCCTGATGAGTCATCCCCCTCAACAGTACTCAAAGCAGTGTATCTGTTTTGCAGGGGGATGACCGCAGGCGACCCCTGCATTTCCTTCCTTGCACTGCTCTTCCTGCTGGTCTTCCATTCCCTATCTGGCTGTGGACCCTTCACCTGTGGTAAGACCAACTCGCTACACGTGCTACTCACGTCATTCTCAGCATCGTGGATGCTCCAGAGTGAATCCACCCTGAGCTCCAATTCTGCAACGCGGTCCATCAGGAGCTGGAGGCGGATACACTTCCCGCACACGTAGTCGTCAGGGACACCGGAAGTGTCCCTGAGTTCCAACATGGTACAGGAGGAGCATATCACGTGACCGAGCTCTCCTGCCATGACTCAACCTTTGACATTTAATTTGGCAACAACACTGTTAACAGGTTACTTACTGATATAAAAAATAAAAAGAAAAGCTACTCACCAATCACCAGCCAATCACTTACCCCTTTGGCTGTGACGTCACCTTTTGATTTCTTTCTACTTCTTTTTTGCTTTTTCTCCCGGCTGGAGCTGCACAAGCTGGGCCTTTATAGGCTTCCCGACTCTGCTCCCGCCTCTCGCTGACTGCCGCCGCCTCTCCGACTCACCACGCTGGGCCTTTATAGGCTTCCTGACTCTGCTCCCGCCTCTCGCTGACTGCCGCCGCCTCTCCGACTCACTACGCTGGGCCTTTATAGGCTTCCCGACTCTGCTCCCGCCTCTCGCTGACTGCCGCCGCCTCTCCGACTCACTGGTAGATTAAAAGAACACAGTCCTCCCACCTCCCAAAATACTTATGCACTAAACCTGGAAGGGGAAAACACACAAGAACATCAACAGGTAGGAACAGTAAGAAAAACCCAACCCCCCAGACCCACTATCTAGCTAGGTTAGAACTCTGGGGTTTCAGGGACCATGCTCACCAATTCCCTTTTGACAGTTCCAACTCCGGGGTTCGTCTTAGTTGTCCTGGTCCTGCTCCAAACTCTGGGGTTCGCCTTAGTTGTTCGGGTTCTGTAGTCTTTACCCCGGACCTCGTTGGGGACCTCAACCTGCGTCACTTCTTCAGTTGGGCTGAGTCCGCTGATGCGGTAAGGTGCGCATTGGACTTGTGGGGTGAGTATTCACTTTTCCTTGGTCAGGGTAGTCTTAAAAGTTCCGTTCGGTAATGTTTTACCCCTTGGTAGCGTAGGACCAGCTTGTAGAGTGGAAAAACCTTTGTTTTTTCTTCGGTTTTGTCGGGTTGGTCCCGGTTGACTGTTTGATTGGTCGCGATGGTCCGAAACTTTCCGATAGTCGTTTTGAAAGCCTGTTTGCTTTCATGGTGCTGTCCTTCTGGGCTTTAGAGATTCCTTTCGCCGATGTTTCGGGCTCCCACTTTTCGAGGCTGGTGTTAACCTTATGCAATGAGACTGCTACCTCAATAGTGTCTCTAGAAGCACCCCTAACTGCCAGAACAGGCCTTCAATTATACTAAAACAGGCTTCCTTATCTGCGCCAAATCAGTTCTTGGGCTTTGTTTAAATTGTTCTGTCCATTGATTTTCAAATGTCACCTTTGTCAGTGTTTTTGTTGGGCTAGTCAGCAGTAACTCGTTCAGGGTGTGATAATGTGCTATCGCTGATTTTGCATTGTTTTAGGATTTCCAGTTTCCTGGCCATCTAGTTGGGCCCATGAGTTCCATTGTGGTTGATTGGGTAATTGGTTTCTTGCATATTTTGGATGAGTTCTGTAGTTCAGATAATGGCTGGTAATTTGATGATCTCTTAGGGGGTGAATTGGTGCTGCATAGTTCCCCCAGACAGTCTGGGATCCTTAATACACAAATTTGCTTCACAGAGGTTAGCCCCACCTCCTGTATTCAGTAACTCTTTTTCACAGCCAAAATGTTGTAAAATATTAAAATTGATATGCTCCTTCCCATAGATGTTTAGGAGATTTCAGGCTTCTGTAATTTAGGTCCATTTTGAATTCTCTTTTCAAAAAGTCCAAACACTTGGGGGGCTTCCATGAGGTTGGCCCCCTTTTGCCTTTTGCCTTTTTAAAACTTAGATCTCCACTTGAAAAATCCAAAGTTCCAAGCAGTCCAAGAGGAGCTTCTCTTTAATTTTCAGGAAGAGGGACTCATGGGAATTTTTTGGAACCCTTCAGTCCCCCCTATGACACTATCCAACCATAGTGTCACTTTGCAGGTGAGCAAAAATTCCTGACTCCCAAGAGCCAACCTTCCCGCAAATTACCTAAACTAAACACCGGTACCCCGGTACCCATACTGTTTCTGGCGTCTAAATTGTATAATTCTGTTTTGTCTACATTGCCTAAGTCAAAGTCGTAAAATTTCTAAACATTTCTTTAAGTAGTGCCTGGTATAGTTGTTCCGTTTCTTTGGGGCACCATGCAGGTAAGTGTACTTCGGTGAGGTTTAAGATAACTGAGGCTACTGCATAGTGTATCCCCTGGTAGAGTACGTTTTCGGTCGGTACTAGAACTAATCCATTCCCTCGTCCCTTGGTGGTGGTAGGACACCTTTGTATTACTGTCCGTACTGTCGGGGTAGTAGGCAGGGGCTTTTTAGGGCATGCTACCAGTTCAGTGGCGTTAATTGGGACCGGAGAATATGGGACCTCACACGCCAGCAGGCTGGAGTCCCACACCATCCCCTCTCCGGTGTCTTGCCATTGTCTGGCAAAGGCAATTGACATGCCTGCTATACAGACCCTCTCTGATCCCCACATGCAGACATAAATCCCCTGTTCAGACTCCCACCACTTATCTCAACACACACTCACTCCCCCTTTGGTCCCCATGATCGTCCAGTAGGTGTCGTTCCCCAGTCGTTCCCAATCGGTTCTGTGGTCTACCGGGTCCTTGCTCAGCTTCCTGAGCCACCACCACCTATCCAGAGGAATCTGTCCCTTACAGGTAAGGCACACACGTTCTCCTTCGGTAACACTGACTCGCGCCGCAACCATTTGTACCCTGGGGCATGGGATGGAGACTTCCCCATTGGTGAATCCGTCCTGGCTGGAGTACCGAGTAGAGTTAGACCCAAGCCACCCTGGCCACCTCCCCTCGTGGAAGTAGATCGCGATCTCCTCCACACCCGTTGTGCCACACCCGGTAGTCACCGTTGGTGCCCTCGCTCCCGAGCACCCATAAATGCAGGATTCCTCCACGTCGCCTCGGTCACCGGTGCTCACCCCCATTAGGGCGAACAGGAGCAGCACCTTTTCCATTTTAAATTCCTTCCCAGTTCCTGTAGGGGTACATAAAAGACAGCCATGCCCTGAGACAATTCTCCGGGTTGGCACGGGTGAATGAGTCCTCACACGGTCACTTATAATTAAATTTAAACTATCTATACTTCCCTTCCCCACACTTAAATTCCCATACCATTAAGACCTTGCTGTCTGTACATCTGTCACCCATCTCCGGATGGCCAGGCTAATTCCTGTTTAGCCCCTGCTTGGAACGGCTTCTGGGCAGCTTGTAAGGCTGAAGGTAAGGCGGCCTGAGCCGCAACATCCGTAGGGCTCTCCCTAATGTTACTGGGGTTTGCTCTGTGTCCCAGGTGATCGGGGGACTGTTCCCTTCGATGATGCAGCACACTGTCCCTTTTGGTGTGGCCGCAGAGTCCTGCTCTGCAGGTTTTGCGCAGCCTGAGGCTGCAAGCTGGGGGCCCTTATCTTTAGAACACTTCCTGACCTTGGGTGTCCCCTTTCTGGTGGTGGCCTTACCTGGACCGAACCACTGGAACTGGGGCGCTGGTGACCATGGAGCTTTTGACTGTGGTGTGCGGGTAGTCCTTCTTGGGGCTACTGTTACTGGGGGTGCATCCGAGTCCCAAGCTGTAAAGTCCTGTCCCCTCAGTACAGATTCACACGAGGCATGTAGTGAAGTCAACGTCACTCTGCACCTGCACCTTTATTTCACAGTTCTGGAATGCTGCACTTACCTGAGACCTGTCCTTATATACCTGTCTCTTGCAAGTGCACCCCTGGTGGTAAGGTGTGCTGGTGGTTACAGGTCATATCTTATTACAGTAATGTATAGCATGTTAGGATATAGTTATATATAATAATGTAAGATACATGACATCACCCTCCCCCAAGGTCTTATTGTCTTTATAGGTTCAGTCTCTCAGGTGGTCTACGCTCTCGCGTGGAGCATCTGAGTTGTGGTTCAGTTGTTTGCCTCGGTGTCTGTTTTTCTTTGGGTGTGGTTGCTGGTATCTCGCTTGGGCTGTCTGTTTCGATTGGTGTGATTGTTGTTGACTCGCCTGGGCTGTCTGTTGGGATTGCCCTTTCCTCAGGTTGTTCCCTCTGTATGTCCACCAGGTGTGGTACGAGTTCCACATTGTAGTCTGCCTCTGGTTCCGCAGTGTTGTTGGTAAATCTGCTTTTGACTTGGTCTACATGCCTCCGGCAGGTTTTGCCATTGTCCATTTGTACTACCAGTAGCCTGTTTCCTTCCTTGCACATTACTGTCCCTGCAAGCCATTTGGGACCCCTGCCATAGTTTAGTACAAAAACTTTGCCCCTATCTCATTCCATCTCCCCCTCGAATTTCTGTCATGGTACTCAGTCAGCTTACGGTGCTTTGCCTCAATGATTTCGTGCATGTCTTGGAGGATTAATGAGAGTCTTGTTTTTAAAGTCCTTTTCATCAACAGTTGCGTGGGGGGGATCCCAGTCAGTGAGTGTGGACGAGATCTGTATGCCAGCAGCAGTCACGACAGGCGACCCTGCAGCATGGGACCTTGGATTTTAAGCATGCCTTGTTTAATGATTTGCACTGCTCTCTCCGTCTGGCCGTTGGAGGCCGGCTTGAAAGGTGCCGTCTTGACGTGATTTATGCCGTGCACAATTATAAAGTCTTGGAATTCTGCGCTGGTGAAGCACGGACCATTGTTACTGACCAATATGTCAGGGATTCCGTGTGTTGCAAATATGGTTGCGAGGCTCTCCACAGTGGTGAAGGTTGTGCTCGAGTTTAAAATGGTGCATTCGATCCACTTTGAAAATGCATCTACAACTACGAGGAACATTTTGGGCCCGCATAGTCTACGTGCACCCGCGACCACGGTTTGGTAGGCCAGGGCCAGGGGCTCAGTGGAGCCTCCCTGGGGGCGTTGCTGAGTTAGGCACAAATGCTGCACCTTCGGATGCAGAGCTCCAAGTCCTTGTCAATACCAGGCCACCAGATGTGGGATCTGGCTATGACCTTCATGAGAATGATCCCCGGGTGCTCGCGGTGGAGCTCCCGGACAAATGCCTCTCTGCCTCGCAGAGGCATGACTACTCGGCTGCCCCACATCAGGCAGACTGCTTGTAGTGATAGCTCATGCATGCGCTTGTGAAAGGGTTTTAATTCCTCGGGGCAGGCATCGCGAGCCTCTGCCCAGTCACCGGTTAGGACACATCTTTTTACTAAGGATAACGCGGGGTCGCTGGCCGTCCAGGCTCTGATTTGGCGAGCCGTCATGGGCGAACCTGTGGACTTAAAGGCATTGATTGCCATGACTATCTCACAGTCCTGTTCGTCAGACCCTTCCGTGGTCGCCAGGGGTAGCCTGCTGAGCGCGTCGGCACAGTTGTCTGTGCGTCGTCTGTGCCTTACTGTGTAGTCGTAGGACACCAGCATGAGTGCCCACCGTTGAATTCGCGCCGAGGCGTTGGCGTTTATTGCCTTGCTCTCGGATAGGATGGACGTGAGGGGCTTGTGGTTGGTTTCTAACGCGAACTTGGCCCAGAAAAGGTATTGGTGCATCTTTTTGACACCGTACACGCACGCGAGCGCCTCCTTCTCTACCATTCCGTACCCGCGCTCCGCCCACGAAAGTGACCTGGAGGCATAAGCTATGGGTTGTAATTTGCCCGCACTATTGACATGTTGCAAAACGCACCCGACCCCATACGCTGATGCATCGCATGTGAGAACTAGCTTTTTACTTGGGTCAAAAAAAGTCAAAACACTGTTGGAACACAGAGGTTGCGTGCCTTATTGAAGGCGCGTTCCTGGGCGTCCCCCCAAAACCAATCGCACCCCTTCCTGAGTAGCACGTGGAGAGGCTCCAGCAGCGTGCTTAAGTTTTGCATAAAGTTCCTAAAGTAATTGAGTAGCCCGAGAAAGGCGCGCAGTTCTGAGACATTCCGGGGCCTGGGTGCCCGGCGAATTGCTTCTGTTTTGGACTCTGTTGGGCGGATTCCATCAGCGGCAATCCTTCTGCCCAAAAATTCAACCTTGGGTGCGTGAAACAGGTTCTTGGATTTCTTGACTCGTAGGCCTACCCGATCCACCGCTTTAGTACTTCCTCCAAATTACGGAGATAGGAGTCGGTGTCCCTGCCCATGATAAGTATGTCGTCTTGAAATACAACTGTCCCCAGGATGGACTTGAGCAGACTCTCTATGTTGCGCTCGAATATGGCAGCTGCCGACCTGATGCCGAATGGGCATCGATTGTACATGAAAAGGCCTCGATGTGTGTTGATGGTGGTGAGTAGCTTGGATTCCTCGGTCAATTCTTGCGTCATATACGCAGATGTGAGGTCTAATTTTGAGAAAAGTTTATCTCCAGCCAATGTGGCAAATAAGTCGTCCGCTCTGGACAGCGGGTACTGGTCCTGTAGGGAGACTCTGTTTATGGTAGATTTGTAGTCCCCACAGATTCGTACGGATCCATCAGGCTTCATGACTGGGACGATGGGACTTGCCCAGTCACTAAATTCCACAGGTGATATAATGCCTTCCCGCAGAAGCCTGTCTAGTTCGTGTTCAATCTTTTCCCTCATCACATAGGGTACAGCTCTGGCCTTGTGATGGACCGGTCTAGCATCCTGTGTGATGTAGATTTTGACTTTGGCCCCTTTGAAAGTGCCCACACCTGGCTGAAAGAGATGTTCAAATTGCTTTATAACTGTTGAGCAGGAGGTCCGTTCCTCTAATGACATAGCATGGACATCATCTCATTTCCAGTTTAGTTTTGCCAGCCAGCTTCTCCCCAGCAGTGCTGGGGGGTCTCCGGAGACAATCCACAGGGGAAGTCGGTTCACTGTCGCTTTGTATGTGACAGAGAGCATGGCGCTGCCGAGGACTGGTACGATTTCTTTGGTATAGGTCCTTAGTGTGGTGTTGACCCTTGTGAGTTTTGGTCTGTCTCTTTTATGCGGCCACAGTTGTTCAAATTGTTGAGCGCCCATGAGAGATTGACTCGCTCCCGTATCCAGCTCCATGTTGACAGATATCCCGTTGAGTAGGACCCTCATCATTATAGGAGGCATCCTGTTGTAGGAGCAGCGGCCATTGATCGTGTTGACCCGCTGTACATCGGTGTCCCAGGTACTGTCCCCACCATCTTCTGGTCCGCTTTCCGACCATCCGATTCGTATACCAGTCGAGATACCGTTTTTTTGCACATGAGGGCCAAATGCCCTGCATAGTCACAATTTCTGCAAACAGCCTGCTGAAATCGACATCCCCTTGACGAGTGCCCACCCCCACACCTCCAGCTCAGACCTGTTCTATTGTTTAAAGTGTTCCCAAAGAATGAGCTGTGTCTGGCTGATCTCTCTTGAGCTTCTCTCAGTTTGTAGTTGATTGCTCGCATTGTGGGTTGATGAGGTGTGAACGGCCGTTCCTGTGGCCCTTGATGGCTTTTGCCTGCTGTCGAGAGCCTGTTCTCCCGGTTTTGTCTGTGTGTCGGGGTAGCAGCTTGTTCAGTGCTGTGAACTTCTTGTTCCGATATTTCGTTTGTTGTCGTACCTGCAATTAAATCAACCTCGTTTCTTCTTCCCCTACCAAGAATGTCTGTGCAACCAGTGCTGCTGCCTCTAAGGTCAGGTTCTTGGTCTCTATGAGCTTTCGGAATATGCCTGCATGGCCTATTCCTTCAATGAAAAAGTCTCTCAGCATTTCTCTCCTCAGTTCATCGGAGAACTCACATAAACTAGCCAACCTCCGAAGTTCCGCCACGAAGTCGGCTGTGCTCTGGCCCACACAGCGTCTGTAGTTGTAGAACCTGTGCCTGGCCATGTGTAGGCTGCTCACTGGCTTCAGGTGGTCTCTTACCAGTGTGCTCAATTCTTCAAACGACTTGCTTGCTGGTTTCTCGGGTGCCAACAGATCCTTCATTGAAGCGTATGTTTTCGAGCCACAGCTGGTCAAGAGATGGGCTCTTCTCTTGTCTGCCTTATCGCCACCTAACCAGTCTTTGCTTACAAAGCTTTGCTGGAGCCTTTCTATAAAGTCCTCCCAATTGTCTCCCGCATTGTACTTTTCATCTGATCTGTTGTTCGCCATTCTGTGGATTCTGTAATCCCGTAACTCGTCGCCACTGTAAAGTCCTATCCCCTCGGTACAGATTCACACGAGGCATGTAGTGAAGTCAAGGTCACTCTGGACCTGCACATTTTATTTCACAGCTCTGGAATGCTGCACTTGCCTGAGACCTGTCCTTATATACCTGTCTCTTGCAAGTGCACTCCTGGTGGTAAGGTGTGCTGGTAGTTCCAGGTCATATCTTATTACAGTCATGTATAGCATGTTAGGATACAGTTATATATAATAATGTAAGATACATGACACAAGCAATTGGTGGGATCGTCCCTCCAGTAACGCAGTTCACCGCTCCCACCTGCCCTGTTTGTCTGGCTGCCCCGCCCCCTTTGGGACTTTCACAGCCAGCGGCTGCTGGCTGCTTCTTACGTTTTTTGGGCTCCCCTGGTTTAAACAGCTTACACTGGTTGATATGGAACCACTTTGTGTGGCGAGGCATCTTTATGGCATAGACCATGGGGCTTGCCTTGTCCACAATGTAGTATGGTCCCATATATAGGGCTTCAAATGTTCCTACCCAGGCAAAATTCCTAACCATCACCTGATCCCCTATCTCCCATTTGTGGTGCTTGCGGGGTTCTAGCAGCAATCGAGTGCTCCGATGCTGGTTCCCCATGTTATCAGCAGCTTGCCAGTGAATCTGCTTGAGGTGTTCAAGCAGATTCTTGACAAAACGGTCCCGGTTCACCTCTCTGAGCTGACCTTCCATGAGCACCGGGGCTAGGACATGGGTGGGGGGTTCACATGGCCCTACCAGTCATGAACTCATGTGGGGAATATGCCGTGCTCTTTGACTGGCTACCCCAGATCCCCACTAGGACCAGCGGTAAGACCTCTACCCATTTTTGGGGTGAGTCTCCCGTCTCCTTCCGCAGCCTTTCTTTAATGGTGCAGTTTAAACGCTCCACAATACCTGATGACTGTGGGTTGTAGGCAACATGCCATTCCCCTTGAATGCCGAGCACATTAAGGGTTACCTGCATTACCTGACCTGTGAAGTGGCTCCCCTGGTCAGAATCCACAGACTGTGGTAGTCCCCACCGGGAGAATACCTCTTTCACAAGGATCCTAGCCATTTCTAAAGCGGTGGCTGTTCGGCATGGGAAGGCTTCAACCCACTTGGAGAACACGCCCACCAGGCCTAGGCAGTACTTATAGCCCCCCTGGGCAGTGGGTAGGGGCCCGATGTAGTCGATCTGAATCGACTGCCATGGTCCCTCTACCCTCCTGATGTGTCCCATAGACACCTTCCTTTTCTGGGGGTCAGGGTTGTTAGCAGCACACACACGTAAAACTCGCGGACATCGTCCTTGAGTCTCGGCCACCACCCTGCCTGTTCCACCCGTTGCCAGGTGGTCTCAGATCCGGAGTGCCCCGCTCCTGGACCCTCATGGGCCAGTTGGAGGAATTCCCTCCTGTGTTGCTGTGGCACCACCCATTGCTCTCCCCTGAACAGCATGCCTTCTTTAATGGTCATGGCTGCTGCGCCGTATGGTCCTTCTACCTTTTCTCCCTTGGTTAGTGCGTTTAAAACAGTTCTTAGGGCTGGATCCTGGGTTTGAACTGTTTTCAGGTCCGGTGCTAATACTACCCCTGCCCTGCCTGCCGTTCCTACCCTGGCCCTAACTGCTGCTATGGGATCTAGGGATCCCAAAACTTCCCTGTGCGAGCACCCTCCTTAGCCAGCACGTCTGCCTGCTGGTTTCCCTCACCTCGAGGTTCAGTGGTCAAGTGGGCTTTCACCTTGTGAATGTAAATCTCCCTTTCCTCCCCTACGGCCGTCATGATCTTTTCCAGCAGGGGCTTGATTGCCAAAGGTCTCCCGTTGGCTGAGGTATACCTCCGATGGGACCAGATGGCCAGGTACTCCGTACACGAGTTGCATGTAAACATACTGTCCGAGCAAATCATGGACGGGGTAGGGAATTTCTCGGGGTGTGTGACCACATATACCACCGCGGACAGTTCGGCATGCTGGGCGCTCATGGTGCTGGGGAGTTTAATAGCGAGGGCAATGTTCGCCTCTGGGTCATAGACTCCGCAGCCTGTGAGTCGTTCACCAGCAGTTACTGTGCTCGAGCCGTCCACATAGATTTCACGGCCCGTGGGGTGTATCCCGACCCGAAAACCTATGTTGACTTCCCATACCCCTTTTACAGAGCACCGTTGGGCTGTCCCCGGGTAGCTCATGTTAGCTGCGAGCCTTGGCTCGCAGAGGCCTTTCACCCTTAGGTCCATCTGGGGGAGGAGTAGGGTCCAGCGAGCGATGCGAGCGCTGCTCACTGTCCCATCCTTAATCCTCCCATCTAGGAGCATCTGGGTAGGCGTATGGTGGGTGAGGAGTGTGATAGGGGACCCTCCTGTGATGATTAAAGATCTCTTCACAGCCCAGTGAGTGTCCAGTAAGTGCCTCTCACAGTTGGAGTACCCCTTTTCCACATCGGTGAGTATCCTGGAGGAGTAAACAGCACTGTGCTCAGACTGTCTCCGCTGGCTGCCACCAGGAAAAACTCTCTCCCCTGATCAATCGCTCCTAGGAACAGTGTGGTCTGCAACCTTTCCTTGAGTTGTTTAAATGCTGCCTCGCAACCCTCGTCCCAATCCCACTCCACTCCCTTGTGTAGGAGCCGGAGCAGAAGGGCTGCTGTGGCAGCATAATCCTCAATGAAGTCTCTGCAGTACCCTGTTAGCCCCAGAAAAGATCTCACTCCCGTTACTGTGTTGGTGGCTGATAATTCCTATACTGTTTCTCTTCTGGCCTTGTCAATGGCTCTTCCCCCAGCGCGCACCGTCAGTCCCAGGAACTTTACTTTCTTTTGGCCGATCTGCGCCTTCTTGGGGTTAACTTTAAAACCTTCCTCCCAAAGTAGTTCCAGCAGCTCGGCCAGCAGTGGGCCATGCTCCTCACTCTCATCGGTGAATAGGAGCAAATCGTCCACATACTGGACCAGCTGCTGGGGTCTGCCTCCCATAGACAATGGTTTCTTAAATCCACTAGAATCCGGTGACCTATAATAAAGTCGGCCCCCAGGATTCCTTTTCCCTCCTGCTCCCACTTCATCTGGACACACGTCCACTTAGTGTGCAGTGTTCTTAATTGAATGGACAGCGGGATGGAAAATGAGCCAGCCTGTTCATTGCCCGTGAATCCCATTAGGCTGTACGGGGTCCCGTTTGATAGAGGTGAGGCTGTAGGGTCATCTGCATAGACTATGGTGCATGATGCTCCAGTGTCCAGCAAATAAATCCCCTTTACTCTCTCCACCTCCATCTCGACATACGGTCGCTGCCAGGCATCGTACACGAGGGGACACAGGTAGACAGGCTGTACTGGTTTTAGTCATAAATCTGGGTGAGATGGGGCAGATGGTATCACTGTACCGGTGGCCGTGGCTATCTTCCCCGGACCCATTAGTGCGGTTCGGAGTGCAGCCACCACCATCTCAAATGTTTGGGGAGAGACGGATGGCTCGGTCTTTTGGGCTGAGACTGTGGGATTCTTTCCTACCCTGTACTTCCAGGGATTCCTACAGTCCTTCCTCCAATGCCCATTCTTCCTGCACCCAAAGCAGTTACGCTTGGTTTCGGAAGGGTTACCCCCTTCCTGGTGCCACTCTTTCTTTCCCTCACTAGGTTTTAACTCATGTACCTTTTCCTTGGGTGGGTGCTCGTCCCCCCCCTGCAGTTCCGATATGCCATGGTCAGTTGCCTGATCACTGTTTCCTCGGTGGCTTGGGGGTCCCTTGGGTCAAACCAAAGCTCTGCTCTGGCTTTGATTCGGGGCAGGCTGTTCGCCACTATGCTCCGGAGCCATTGTGCCTGTTCGCCCGGTGTAAGGTTTGCCTGGTCGAGAGCCATACTGCAGGCTCGCTGATACACAGGCCACAGCCTGTCAGCGAAAGCCTGAGGGGTTTCTCCCACGAGCTGCACTGTCCTCTTCACTCGGGAGAAGGGACTTCCCTCATTTAGACCCATGGCCTCCAGAACTTCATCCCGGACATCATCATATGTACCCCTGCCCTTTCTGCACTTCGCCGAAAGGGACTGGTACAGCTTGCTGTCCAGGGAAAAAAGGAGCAGTTTTACCTGCTCTGAGTCATCACGTCCACCAATCTCGGCTGCCTGTTCCACTTCCATGAAGTGGACGGAGGGGTCTGCCTTATGTGTAAGCTTACTCGGGTGACTTACCATAGCCCTCAACTGTTGGGTAGTGTGGGGAACCAGGAATTGGCTCTCAAGAACCCTCGGTGCTCCATCCACAGGCACACTGAACTTTTGCTGCCGGACCGGACACATTGGTCCCGGCTCTGACCCTTTCAGTTCTGGCTCACCCTTTTCTCCCTGCTGCCAAACCGAGTTAAACCCTGGTGCCACAAGTGGTGATGGTCCGTACTCCCTGCCTGCCTGAGCAATTGTCCCTCCCTCCTGCTGCCCAACCGGGTTGTTCCCCGGCGCCACAGGGGGTGACTGAACAGTTTTCTCCTGCTCTTCCAGTCTGCCCGGGTCGTACCCGGATTTATGAGGCACACCATGCCTCTTGCCCTTGACAGAGCGCGGTTTAAACTTTCAATTTGCTGCTGGCAGGGGCCGTGATCTCCCGACTCAAACCCCTTAGTGCTGGTTACTCTGTAGACTGCCTGGATGTCTTTGACTCTCTCCTCCTGCTCTTTAATTTGTCTATTAGGGCGAGCATTCACTTCTTGCAGTACCTATTCATTTTTCTTAGCCTCGGTGACCTGACACTGCATATAATCCAACCTATTCCTGAACTTCTTCCCTGTATAAAGCCTTTTCTCGTTGTGCTCATGTAACTGTCTCATTAACCCTTCCCCTATGATTGTTTGTGCACTAGACTGCTCCTCTGCTTCTCTCAGTTCAGCCCTTAGTTTCTCTGCTGTCGAATCTAAGAGTTGGACCAGTTTATGCAGACATACTAGCCAAATTCCCTTTTCCACTGCCTTTTTGTGAATTTTACCCTCTGTTCACTGGGCTGCAGCGTCCCCTGGACGCTCAGCGCACAACAGATCGCGTACCCACTTCTTTGTTACATTCACTCTTTTGACCACATAGGAGGCAATCCTCTCTTCCATTTTACTTCTTTTCTCACAACCAAAGTCTAGCTCCTCACATCCCTTTTGCCACAGTCCCTTCGTGGTCGCTATTATGTAGGGGGTGGTGTTTTGGTCAGGTTTCTCTGACTCCTTGGTGTTTTCGAGGCGCTCCACATCCTGGATTCTAGACACTGGACTGATTTGGGGGTTGTGAGAAACTGAGACAGAGTCAGTTGGGTAGGATGCAAAACTGGTTTTATTGTGTTCAAACAGAGTAAAAAGGCACATTTTTAATAATCACAGTAATCAGGTACAAATAGGGAGAAATGGCAAATCAAATGCTCTATATTTGGGAAGAACACATAACACATATAACAGATTAAAAGAACACAGTCCTCCCACCTCCCAAAATACTTATGCACTAAACCTGGAAGGGGAAAACACACAAGAACATCAACAGGTAGGAACAGTAAGAAAAACCCAACCCCCCAGACCCACTATCTAGCTAGGTTAGAACTCTGGGGTTTCAGGGACCATGCTCACCAATTCCCATTTTGACAGTTCCAACTCCGGGGTTCGCCTTAGTTGTCCTGGTCCTGTTCCAAACTCTGGGGTTCGCCTTAGTTGTTCGGGTTCTGTAGTCTGTACCCCGGACCTCGTTGGGGACCTCAACCTGCGTCACTTCTTCAGTTGGGCTGAGTCCGCTGATGTGGTAAGGTGCGTATTGGACTTGTGGGGTGAGTATTCACTTTTCCTTGGTCAGGGTAGTCTTAAAAGTTCCGTTAGGTAATGTTTTACCCCTTGGTAGCATAGAGTGGAAAAATCTTCATTTTTTCTTCGGTTTTGTCGGGTTGGTCCCGGTTGACTGTTTGATTGGTCGCGATGGTCCGAAACTTTCCGATAGTCGTTTTGAAAGCCTGTTTGCTGTCGTGGTGCTGTCCTTCTGGGTTTTAGAGATTCCTTTCGCCGATGTTTCGGAGTCCCACTTTTTGAGGCTGGTGTTAACCTTATGCAACGAGACTGCTACCTCAATAGTGTCTCTAGAAGCACCCCTAACTACCAGAACAGGCCTTCAATTATACTAAAACTGGCTTCCTTATCTTTGTGCCAAATCAGTTCTTAGGCTTTGATCAAACTGTTCTGTCCATTGATTTTCAAAATGTCTCCTTTGTCAGTGTTTTTGGTGGGCTAGTCAGCAGTAACTCGATTAGGATGTGAAAATGTGCTATCACTGGTTTTGCATTGTTTTAGGATTGTCCAGTTTCCTGGCCATCGAGTTGGGCCATGATTTCCATAGTGGTTGATTGGGTAATTGGCTTCTTGCATATTTTGGATGTGTTCTGTAGTTTAGATAATGGCTGGTAATTTGATGATCTCTTAGAGGGTGAATTGGTGCTGCATAGTTCCCCCAGACAGTCTGGGATCCTTAATATACGAATTTGCTTCACAGAGGTTAGCCCCACCTCCTGTATTCGGTAACTCTTTTTTGCAGCCAAAATGTTGTAGAATCTTAAAATTGATATGCTCCTTCCCATAGATGTTTAGGGGATTTCAGGCTTCTGTGATTTAGGTGCATTTTGAATTCTCTTTTCAAAAAGTCCAAACACTGGGGGGAGCCTCCATGAGGTTGGCCCTTTTGCCTTTTTCTTTTTTCCTTTTTAAAACTTAGATCTCCACTTGAAAAATCCAAAGTTCATTTTTAACAGTCCAAAAGGAGCTTTTTTTTAATTTTCAGGAAGAGGGACTCATGGGAATTTTTGGGAACTCTTCAAAACCAGGGTGGAATTTTCACATTACACATTTTCCTTACTGAACTCTGCCCAAGTGATCTTAACAGCTTCGCGGTAAAGACAATTCTAAAACTTCACATTGCATTGAATAATAACTTTTCCCCCAAATTAGCTAATACCCAACATTTAATTTTTTTTTTATTCGTTCCGGCATGTGAGCGTCGCTGGCAAGGCCAGCATTTATTGCCCATCCCTAATTGTCCTTGAGAAGGTTGTGGTGAGCCGCCTTCTTGGACCGCTACAGTTCTTGTGGTGAAGGAACTCCCACAGTGTTGTTAGGGAGGGAGTTCCAGGATTTTGACCCAGCGACGATGAAGGAAAGGTGAGATATTTCCATGTCAGGATGGTGTGTAACTTGGAGGGGAATTGCAGGCGATGGTGTTCCCATGCACCTGCTGCCCTTGTCTTTCTAGATGGTAGAGGTCGCGGGTTTGGGAGGTGCTGCCGAAAAAGCCTTAGCGAGTTGCTGCATTACATCATGTAGATGGTATACACTGCAGTCACGGTGCGCCGGTGGTGAAGGGAGTGAATGTTTAAGGTGGTGGAGGGGGTGTCAGTCAAGCAGGCTGCTTTGTCCTGGATGGTGTCGAGCTTCTTGAGTGTTGTTGGAGCTGCACTCATCCAGGCAAGTGGAGAGTATTCCATCACCTCCTTATTTGTGCTTTGTAGATGGTGGAAAGGCTTTGGGGAGTCAGGAGGTGAGACACTCACCACAGAATATCCAGCCTCTGACCTGCTCTTGTTGCCGTGGTATTTATGTGGCTGGTCCAGTTAAGTTTCTAGTCAATGGTGACTCCCAGAATGTTGATGATGGGGGATTCAACGATGATAATGCTGTTGAATATCAAGGTGAGGTGGTTAGACTCTCGCTTGTTGGAGATGGTCATTGCCTGGCACTTGTGTGGCGCGAATGTTACTTACCGCTTATCAGCCCAAGCCTGAATGCCGTCCAGGTCTTGCTGCATGCGGGCATCGACTGCTTCATTTCCTGAGGAGTTGCGAATGGAACTGAACACTGTGAAATCATCAGCGAACATCCCCATTTAAAACTGAGAATGAGGAGGAATTTCTTCTCTCAGATGGTTGGAAATCTGGAATTCTCTGCCTCAGAGAGCTGTGGAGACTGGGTCATTTAATATATTTAAGGCGGAGATGGACAGATTTCTGAGCGATAAGGGAGTAAAGAATTATGTGGAGCGGGCAGGGAAGGGGAGCTGAGCCCATGATCAGATTAGCCATGATCTTATTGAATGGTGGAGCAGGCTCGAGGGGCTTTATGTTCTGACCTTATGATTGAGGGAAGGTCATTGATGAGATGGTTGGGCCAAGGACACTGCCCTGAGGAACTCCTGCAGCAATGTCCTGGGGCAGGGATGATTGACCTCCAACAACCACAACCATCTTCCTTTGTGTTAGGTATGACTTTAGCCAGTGGAGAGTTAATGTGCAATGATGCAATGTTAATTTTAAGGAGCACCAGTTTAAATGTGTAATGCTGAATTTGGAATCATATAAAAGCTAGTTGTAATGCTGGTTATGCAGTTTATTCATTAATGAGCAAGTCCTGATATTACATTGTGGGATTTACATAATATATTTGTTACATATGTAGACTTGTATTTACTCTGTACAGCCACCAGAGGGCTCATCCCCTGGAGTCCCAAGGGATCCCATAATCCCTTGGGAGCACAGATATTTAAGGAGACTTCACAGGTTGGAGAGGCACTCTGGAGATCTGCAATAAAAGACTAAGGTAACACTTTACTTTGAGCTCACAGTGTTCAGTCTGACTCTTTCTCTATACACAACAACTGGTGACAAGATACAGATAGCGAACCCAAAGATGCAGAGAACAGTGGGCATCGTGGAGAAATTTTTGGAGGGAGATGATTGGGAAACTTTTGTAGAGCGACTTGACCAATACTTCATGGCCAACGAGCTAGATGGGGAAGAGAGCGCTGTCAAATGAAGGATGATCCTCCTCAACGTCTGTGGGGCATCAACGTATGGCCTCATGAAGAATCTGCTCACTCCAGCGAAACCTACGGAAAACTCGTACGACAATTTGTGCACACTGGTCCGAGAGCATTTGAACCCGAAGGAAAGCATTCTGATGGCGAGGTACCGGTTCTACACCTACAAAAGGTCTGAAGGCCAAGAAGTGGTGAGTTATGTCGCCGAGCTAAGACGCCTTGCAGGACATTGCGAATTTGAAGGACATTTGGAGCACATGCTCAGAGGCTTTTTCATACTTGGCATTGGTCATGAAACCATACTTCGCAAACTTTTGACTGTAGAGATCCCAACTTTGAGTAAGGCCATAGCAATAGCCCAGGCATTCATTTCCACCAGTGCCAATACGAAGCAAATCTCTCAGAAAACAAGTGCTGCTACAAGTACTGTGAACAAAGTGAAGTTGTTTTCGAATCATAACGTACAGGGCAGGTCACACATACTTGCAGGTACACGTCCGCAGATGTCTCAGAGTCCACCATCAAGGTTGATGAATGCAAGGCCATTAATACCTTGTTGGTGCTGCGGGGGTGATCATCGTTTCCATTCATGCTGATTCAAAGAGTACGTTTGCAAGGGCTGTGGAACAATGGGACACCACCAATGAGTGTGCAGGAAAGCTGCAAAGCCTGTTAAACCTGCAAACCACCATGTTGCAGAGGAGGACAGAGCCCTGGAGGATCACGACGAACCAGAGCCTCAGATTGAGGAGGCAGAGGTACATGGGATGCACACATTCACCACGAATTGTCCCCCGATAATGCTGAATGTTGAACTAAATGGACTCCCAGTCACGGGCACAAGCCAGTCCATCATGGGCAAAAAGACTTTTGAAAGGTTGTGGTGCAACAAGGCCTCAAGGCCAGTCTTAACTCCAGTTCGCACGAAACTAAGAACTTACACAAAATAACTGATTCCTGTAATTGGCAGTGCTACCGTAAAGGTCTCCTACAATGGAGCGGTGCACAAGCTACCACTCTGGGTGGTACCGGGCGATGGTCCCACGCTGCTCGGCAGGAGCTGGCTAGGAAAGATACGTTGGAACTGGGACAACGTCCGACGCTATCACCCGCTGACGACACTTCGTGTGCCCAGGTCTTAAACAAATTTCCTTCACTGTTCGAACCAGGCATCAGGAAATTCCAAGGAGCAAAAGTGCAGATCCACCTAATTCCGGGAGTGCGACCCATCCATCACAAGGCGAGAGCAGTAACGTACATGATGAGAGAAAGGATAGAGATCGAGCTAGACCGGCTGCAAAGAGAGAGCATCATTTCACCGATCAAGTTCAATGAGTGGGCCAGTCCTGTTGTCCCAGTCCTCAAGGGAGCCGGCACCATCAGAATCTGTGGCGATTACAAAGTAACTATCAATAGTTTCTCCCTGCGGGACCAATACCCACTACCAAAGACCGACGACCTCGTTGTAACGCTGGCGGAAGGAAAGATGTTCATGAAGCTGGACCTGACTTCAGCCTACATGACGCAGGAACTGGAGGAGTCATCGAAGGCCCTCACCTGCATCAACACGCACAAAGGTCTTTTTGTTTATAACAGATGCCCGTTTGGAATCCGATCAGTGGCGGCGATATTCCAGAGAAACATGGAAAGTTTACTGAAGTCGGTCCCGCACACCGTAGTCTTTCAGGACGACATCTTCGTCAGATGTTGGAACACAGTCGAGCACCTGCAGAACCTGGTGGTGGTTCTTAGTTGACTCAACCGCGTGGGGCTCAGGTTAAAACGCTCGAAGTGCGTTTTCCTGGCACCTGAAGTGGAGTTCTTGGGAAGGAGGATTGCGGCGGACGGCATCAGGCCCACCAATGCGAAGAGGGAGGCAATCGAGAGCGCACCGAGGCCACAGAACGTGACGGAGCTGCGGTCGTTTCTGGGACTCTTGAACTACTTTGCTAATTTCTGACCGGGTCTCAGAACACTGCTAGAACCACTACATGTCTTACTACGAAAAGGGGATGAATGGGTTTGGGGCAAAAGCCAAGAAAATGTCTTTGTAAAAGTGAGAAAATTGTTATGCTCAAACAAATTTATGTGTTGTATGATCCATGTAAGTGTCTGGTACTAGCATGTGATGCGTCGTCATATGGCGTCAGGTGTGTATTGCAACAAGCTAATGATTTTGGGAAACTGCAACAGGTTGCTTATGCATCCAGGGGTCTGTCTAAGGCTGAGAGAGCCTACAACATGATTGAAAAAGAAGCGTTAGCGTGTTTATGGGGTAAAGAAAATGCATCAATACCTGTTTGGGTTAAAATTCGTAGTGGAAACTGACTATAAGCTACTTATATCCCTGTTTTCCGAGAGTAAAGGGATAAATACCAACGCACCGGCCCGCATCCAGAGATGGGCGCTCACGTTGTCCACATACAACTACGCCATCCACCACAGGCCAGGCACAGAAAACTGCGCTGATGCTCTCAGTAGGCTGCCATTGCCCACCATGGGAGTGGAAATGGCGCAGCCCGCAGATCTAGCCATGGTTATGGAAGCATTTGAGAGTGAACAATCACCCATCACTGCCCGGCAGATCAAAACCTGGACAAGCCAGGACCCCTTATTCTCTCTAGTCAAAAGCTGTGTGCTTCACGGGAGCTGGTCCAGTGTCCCAGTGGAAATGCAGGAAGAGATAAAGCCGTTCCAGCTGCGCAAAGATGAAATGTCTATAAAGGCAGACTGTTTTCTGTGGGGCAATCGAGTAGTGGTCCCCAAGAAGGGCAGAGACACCTTCATCAATGACCTCCACAGTACCCACCCAGGCATCGTAATGATGAAAGCGATGGCCAGATCCCACATGTGGTGGCCCGGTATCGATGCGGACTTAAAGTCCTGCGTTCACAGATGTAATACATGCTCGCAGTTAAGCAATGTACCCAGGGAGGCGCCGCTAAGTTTATGGTCTTGGCCCTCCAAACCATGGTCAAGGGTAAACGTCGACTATACAGACCCGTTCTTGGGTAAAATGTTCCTTGTGGTTGTAGACACGTACTCCAAGTGGATTGAATGTGAGATAATGTCGGCTACCTCGTCCGCTGCCACTACTGAAAGCCTGCGGGCCATGTTTGCCACTCACGGCTTACCCGATGTCCTGGTGAGCGACAACGAGCCATGTTTTACCAGTGTTAAGTTCAAAGAATTCATGACCCATAACGGGATCAAACATGTCACATCTGCCCCGTTTAAACCAGCGTCCAATGGTCAGGCGGAGAGAGCAGTGCAAACCATCAAGCAAGGCTTGAAGAGGGTAACTGAAGGCTCACTGCAGACTCACCTATCCCGAGTCCTACTTAGCTACCGCACGAGACCCCATTCACTCGCTGGGATCCCACCTGCGGAACTGTTCATGAAAAGAGCACTTAAGACAAGGCTCTCGTTAGTTCACCCTGATCTACATGAACAGGTAGAGAGCAGGCGGCTTCAACAAAGTGCATACCATGATAGAGCAAATGTGTCACGTGAGATTGAAATCAATGATCCTGTATTTGTATTAAATTATGGACAAGGTCCCAAGTGGCTTCCCGGCACTGACTCATTCACCGGAAACGCTTGGACCAAATCAACCTCAGATTCACGGACTATCCTGAACAACCCACCTTGGACCCTACCTTTTTTGATCCCCCAACATACACACCAGTGGCAACCGGCACCACAGTTGATCACGAAGCAGAACCCATCATCCACAGTAGCCCAGCGAGGGCCCAACAAATGATTCAACAACACCAGCTTTCACACCGAGACAATCAAGCAGGGCAAGAAAGGCCCCAGATCGACTCACATTGTAAATAGTTACACTATTGACTTTGGGCGGGAAGTGTTGTTACATATGTGGACTTGTATTTACTCTGTACAGCCACCAGAGGGCTCATCCCCTGGAGTCCCAAGGGATCCCATGATCCCTTGAGAGCACAGGTATTTAAGGAGGCTTCACAGGTTGGAGAGGCACTCTGGAGACCTGCAATAAAAGACTAAGGTCACACTTTACTTTGAGCTCACAGTGTTCAGTCTGACTTTTTCTCCATACACAACAATATTGTTCTTAATTGATGTCTCAAGTGTCAACGGTTCAGTTCTGAGCACTCTTCACATATAAATCAGAGCCTTTATGGGTTCGAACCCATTCCAGGTATTGAGCATGTAATCTAGGCTGACACTTAAGTGCAGTACTAAGGAAGTGCTGCATTGTTGGGAGGTGCCATCTTTCAGATGAGACATTAAATCAAGGCCCCTCCTGCCTATTCAGGTGGGTGTACAAGATCCCATGGCACTACATTTCACTTGGTGTCTGGCTAACATGTGTCCCTCAACCAACACCATCCAAAACAGATTAACTGGTCATTTATCTCATTTGCTGTTTCTGGGATCGACTGGTGCACACCATTTTCTACCACATTTGCTTACATAAAGTGACTGCAGTTCAAAAGTAATGAACTCGTTACAAAGCACTTTAGGATGTGATGAGATACTAAAAAAGTACAAGTTCTTTTCTTCTCGTTGAAAAGGTTTTTAAAAGATAGTTAGAGCTGTATCCTCACTCAATGTCATGGAAAATGATGCTGAATTTGTGACTTTTAGCCTCCTAAAATATATCCAAATTATATTATTGCACACATAGAACCTGTATTTTAAGTTTTAATTACATTTTGCATATTATTTATGGGCCTATTTTAGTGACATTGGTTGTTAACTATGTCTCGCTGAGTCTGATATGGAAGTACTATCAGTCATTGATATTCTCTCTTTAATGAGAAGAATGGAAGATTAGGATTTCAGAACAACATTGGAAACAGTTTAGATCCACAGGGAGGCACTGTTGTATTAGTTCACAGTAACCACAAGATTTGTACATATAGCACCAGATCTCTCTAAATTAATTTCTGATTATTCGGCCAAATCTGCAAAGCTTTGTTGGTTGGAACAGATTACATTATTTAAAAGTTTCATCATCTCGCTTCTTGTAACCATTTGTCTTTCTTGTAACCATCTCTATCTTCTATACTGAATTCTAACCCTTCATATAATTTAACGGTTCAGGCAAGTTCCTCCAATTTATTCTCAAAAGTCAGACAGATTCTAATTTCAGATGATACAGATTTAACAGTCTATGGGCTAGAACCTCCACTTTTTTTTGCATGCTTAATGCCCACTTAACACCCATTTTACAGCTAAAATGACATATAATGCCCATATATCGGCCATTTTGGCACAAAATGGAAACTGATGGGCATTTTTAGGAAACTTATCGCTGAGCATTACTTTCCCCATGTGCTTAATGCCGGGAAAATATTACCCCCCACACACTTTTTTTGGGTGGAATCATCAGAATGGGTGAAATCAATGCCCATAATATCGCCCAGCATTACTTTCCGCACAGAATTAACGCCGAAATTCAACAATACCGCATACCCATTTTTTTTTTTGTCGTAAAGAGCACATTTGGCGAAACTAACGCCCAGGAGATCGCCCACTGTCACTTTCACCACCTCGCACACATATCGCCCACAATATCGCTCACCCAAGAAAACGCCCACAAAAAGTGGAACTGTTCTGAACAAACGCCAGCGGTGTGGCTGGCATTTTTTAAATCACAGGTCGCTTCATTCAAAAGGCTGCATCAACTTCGGGGGAGTTTGCATTGACTCTGGAGTTCTTCTCAGGTGAAGTGAGCATCTCAACAGACATATTTTCAGACTCTGGACTATTGGGGCTTTACTCCAGGTGTATTTTAGTGAGGAGATTATTGCTTCTGATCAATGGCTATTATACTTTCAATGCAATAGGGAGGGGCCAAGAATTGCCAGAAGGCACTGACGCTGCACCTCAGGAGAGAGAGGAAGAGGACGACGAGGGGCTGGACGCTGACCTAGGGTCAGACAATCAGGCTGGCTATGCAACCATGCCCACGGCTCCCTCCAGACTGCAGGAAAGGGCCGGTGGTGGCTACATAGCTGCAAGACTCTTACATGAGGAGCTGATATCTGAACGATTTGCCTGAAAGAGCATTGATGTGAGTGACAACGCTGACACACTGCTGTGTGTGTGCAGCTCAGACATCAATGGTGCCCATCACCTTGGTGTCAGTTAAAGTTAAGTTGTATTTCATATGTCCTTACTATACAGTATAAATGCACACGAGGCCCATGCTTGAGAGAAGGTCAGTCTGTGACCTGTCCTTTATTTCTTAGCACTCAAGTGATGAAGGTGGGTGGAGCTTCCCCTTTTATACCTGAAGGTCCAGGTTAGGAGTGTCTCCCACCTAGTGGTCATTGTTCTCACAGTGTACAACTTAGGTCAGATTATACATGGGTTACAATGCTGGTTGAATACATGACATCACCTCTCCCCCCAAAGTCTCATTGGGATCACAGGTTGAGTCTCTCTGGTGGTTTACGCTCTCTTGTAGAGTGCTTGAGTTGGGGCTCCGGTTGTTGGGCGCTGGCCTGAGTGTCTGCTGTTTGCGGTGCCTCAGGCCTATCCAGGCCTATCCAGACTGCCCACAGTGATTGGGCTCTCCTTCCTTTGGTTCCGGTGTGTGGTCACCTGTAGTGGAGTGAACTCTACATCGTGTTCTTCCTCTGCTTCTTCTATGGGGTTGCTGAACCTCCTTTTTGTTTGATCCACGTGTTTGCGGCAGATTTGTCCATTGGTAAGTTTAACTACCAGAATCCTATTTCCCTTTTTGGCAATCACAGTGCCTGTGAGCCATTTGGGCCTGCAGCGTAGTTGAGGACAAAAACAGGATCATTTACATCAATATATCGCGCCCTCGCATTCCTGTCATGGTAGTCATATTGTGGCTGGCGCTTGCTCTCGACAATTTCTTTCATGATGGGGTGTATAAGGGATACCCGGGTTTTGAGCGTCCTTTTCATTAGCAGCTCTGTGGGTGGAACCCCTGTGAGCGAGTGTGGTCGGGATCTATAGGCCAACAGGAGGCGTAATAAGAGCCTTTGTAGGGAACCCCCTTGGATTCTGAGCATCCCCTGCCTGGCCGTTTGAGGCCGGCTTGAACGGTGCCGTTCTGACATGGTTAATTCCATTGCCTGCCATGAAGTCCTGGAATTCAGTGCTTGTGAAGCACGGGCCATTGTCGCTGACCAAGACGTCCGGTAGACCATGGGCGGCGAACATTGCCTGGAGAATTTCTACCGTGGCAGAGGCTGTGCTTGAATTTAAAATGTCACACTCGATCCATTTGGAGTAGGCGCCTACTACAACCAAAAACATTTTTCCCATGAAAGGACCTGCGTAGTCCACATGGATGCGTGACCAAGGCTTGGCGGGCCATGGCCAGGGGCTAAGGGGGGCTTCCCTGGGCGCATTGCCCAGCTGGGCACACATGTTGCACCTGCGAACACAAAGTTCCAGATCTGCGTCTATCCCTGGCCACCAAATGTGTGACCTGGCAATTGCCTTCATCATGACAATGCCCGGGTGCTCATTGTGGAGTTCTCTGATGAACACCTCTCTGCCCGTCTGGGGCATGACTATGCGGTTTTCCCACAGTAGGCAATCGGCCTGAATCCAGAGTTCATCCCTGCACCTGTGAAATGGTTTAAATTCCTCAGGGCATACCCTGTACATGGCTTCCCAGTCCCCATTCAGGACACATTTCTTGACTAGAGACAATAGCGGGTCTCTATTTGTCCAGACTTTATCTGACGGGCTGTCATGGGTGAGCCTTCGCTTCTGAAAGCTTCAACAGCCATGACCATCTCAGCACCATGCTCGGTAGCCCCCTCAGTGGCGCCTAGTGGGAGCCTGCTGAGTGCATCGGCGCAGTTTTCAGTGCCCTGTCTGTGCTGAATTGTATAGTCATAGGCGGCTAACGTGAGTGCCCACCTCTGTATGCGGGCCGATGCATTTGCATTTATGGCCTTGTTGTCGGCCAAAAGGGATGTTAGGGGTTTGTGATCTGTCTCCAGCTCAAATTTCCTGCCAAACAGGTACTGGTGCATTTTCTTTACCGCATATACACATGCGAGCGCCTCCTTTTCTACCATCCCGTAACCCCTTTCTGCCTGGGACAGACTCCTGGAGGCAAAGATACCGGCTGTAACTGACCCTTGACATGCTGCAACACACACCCGACACCATAGGACGACGCATCGCACGTTAACACAAGTTTCTTATATGGGTCGTATAGTGTTAACAGAGTGTTGGAACATAACAAATTGCGTGCTCTATTAAAAGCCCTTTCCTGGCTGTCCCCTAGACCCATTCGCGACCTTTGCGTAGGAGCATGTGTAACGGCTCTAGCAGCGTGCTCAATTTGGGAAGAAAGTTACCAAAATAGTTCAGGAGCCCCAGGAACGAACGCAGCTCCGTTGTGTTACGGGGTCTGGGTGCTCTCTGGATCGCTTCCATCTTGGACGCAGTAGGGCTGATCCCGTCTGCTGCTACCCTCATCCCCAGGAATTCTACCTCTGGAGCTAGGAAGATGCACTTCGCCTTTTTCAGTCGCAGCCAGTCTGCGTAGCATCTCCTCCAGGTTGTGGAGGTGTTCTTCAGTATCGTAACCCGTGATGATGATGTCGTCCTGAAAAACCACCGTCCCTGGGATCGACTTGAGGAAGCTTTCCATATTTCTTTGGAAGATCGCGGCGGCCGAGCAAATCCCGAACGGACATCTGTTGTATTGAAACAACCCCTTGTATGTCGTGATGGTGGTCAGCTTCTTCGACTCATTCGCCAGCTCCTGGGTCATGTAAGCTGAGGTCAGGTCCAATTTTGAAAAAAGTTTGCCACCGGATAGCATCGCAAAGAAGTCCTCCGCTCTCAGTAGCGGGTACTGGTCTTGGAGTGACACCCGATTGATGGTGGCCTTGTAATCACCACATATCCTGACCGACCCATCCTCCTTGAGCACCGGCACGATCGGGCTCGCCCAGTCACTGAATTCGACTGGCGAGATGATGCCTTCCCTCAGCAGGTGGTCCAATTCGCCTTCTATCTTTTCCCACATCATGTACGGCACCGCTCTGGCCTTGTGGTGCACTGGCCTGGCGTCCGGGTTTATGTGAATCACTACCTTGGCCCCCATGAAAGTGCCGATGCCGGGTTGAAATAATGAGCCAAATTTGTCCAGGATCTGTGAGCATGATACTCGCTCCACAGAGGAAATTGCATTGACATCGCCCCATTTCCAGTTCATGACAGCAAGCCAACTCCTCCCCAGTGGTGCGGGACCGTCAACTGGGACAATCCAGAGTGGCAGTCTGTTCTCCGAATCTTTGTGGGTCACGACTACCGTGGCGCTGCCTAGCACCGGAATGATCTGCTTTGTGTAATCCGTAGCTGTGCGTCAATCGGCGATAATTTTGGCCTCCTGGCCTTCGACGGCCACAACTTTTCGAACTGTTTGATACCCATCAGGGACTGGCTGGCCCCCGTGTCTAGCTCCATTGATACTGGGATGCCATTGAGGAGCACTATCGGTGGCGTCCTGGTGTATGAACTGTATACGTGCTCCACATGAACTCGCTGAACTTCAGCTTCCAGCGATTTCATGCAGCGTTCATTTCTGCAATTTCTGCAGGTATTTTGCTCATCTCTGCAAACTCCAGCTGAGTGTGTGCCTCCACGCCTCCAACATGAGCTGCTGTTGGAAACAAAGGTCCCTTGCCAGTCGATCGTCCCTGACTGCCCCTGTGACTGTCCTTAAGTGCGCCATTAACAGGTGTTGTGGGCCCCATTACTGGCCGCATTGTCCCTTGCAATGGCGTGAATCGCCGTTCAGCTTGCCATTGTCTCTATCGAACTCCCCCTCTGGGTTCGACTACATGTTGGGGCATGCCTGACTGGCCTTGTCTGCCTGGAGAACTGTGTGCTGCTTTAACAATGTTGAATCTCTGTCCCAACCATTCCTTAACACAGTACCTCTCATCTGTTCTGCTAGTGGCTATGCTCGCATGGTTTAAATCCCAGTTTCTCGTCGCCATTGATACGTCCTTACTACACAGTATAAATGCACACGAGGCCCATGCTTGAGAGAAGGTCAGTCTGTGACCTGTCCTTTATTTCTTAGCACTCAAGTGATGAAGGTGGGTGGAGCTTCCCCTTTTATGCCTGAAGGTCCAGATTAGGAGTGTCTCCCACCGAGTGGTCATTGTTCTCACAGCGTACAACTTAGATCAGATTATACATGGGTTACAATGCTGGTTGAATACATGACAGTATTTAATCCTTTCATATTAAGGAATCACTAATGTGTAACGGTGCAGCTATCTGAGACAATGCGCAACAATGTTATGTTGAATAACAAAAATTTTATCCCAACATTGGTCTGAAATCATAAGCATCACAGGCAATAACATCCAACCCCTGCCCACACCCCATTTTTTCCACCATTGACATCAATCAAATGTTCAACATGTCCAGCAACACAGAATACAAAGGCAAAGCAGGAGGGTGGTCCCCTCCCCCCATACATTACAACAAATTGCATACACCTCGATGAGATATAACACAACCATCACCTATGGACATGCATCTCACTTTCCTTCCCCTCTCCCCTTCTTCTCCCCACCTCTATCCCTTCCCCTCCTCGTTCCATGATGCCTGGCCGAGGAGCTCCTCAGGTGGTGCCTCTGGGGGGAATGAAGGCAGATGTGGTCGTTGCACAGGTACGGGAGCTGGGGGGGGTGCCGAGGGGGTAACATTCTTTGATGCAGAAGCAGGATCTTGGTCCTCGCTCTCATCTGTCATTCGCAGTGGTGGTGCGGAACCGAGGGCTGGAGTGCCGCGCTCGAGGACCTCTGGGAGGCCTGTGCCAGCAGTGTTCCTGGCTGTCGCAAACAGGGCCTCCGCCATCCGCGGAATGCACTTGGTCATGGTGGCCAGCTGTCGGGATATGCCCCCCAATGCTTCGATGAGCTGGTCACCAATGTCTACAGTCCTTCTGGACAACTGTACCATCTCTCCTCACTCATGTGACGCTCGTGGAACAGACCTGCCGCGTCCATGAGACCTCCGCAGGGTCGGCGCTTTACTGGGGACAAATGGGGTGGCCTATGGCGAGGTGCTTGGGGCCGGTACCTCCAGAGTGGAAGCGGAAATGACCGGCGGACCACTAGATGGCCTTGGGGTGGAATGGCTTCTGGAGCGTGGCGATGCAGGTTCCTCGAAGTCTGTGCTTTCATCTGTGGAGAACAGACTTAGCGGATTGACGGGCGAGAATCGGAGCTCCTCACTTCCCCCACTTTCTGGCCTCTGTGGTCTTGCCTTAGGACGCGCTGCTGGCTGAGCTGCAAAACACCAATGAGGTTATTAGAGGAGAAGGGGGTGCTAGGGTCACAAGGTGACACAGCATATGCACGACAAAAGCACCACCGCTTTCACATTCATCGCAGACATCACATTTCATGACCATCAACACATTTGCATTGCAATGATTTTCATTCGGCCATCATTATTTCTATGACAATTTTAGTAATCATCGATCATATATGATTATTCGTATATGAGTGGGTGCGGCATCTATTGACTTTACATTACGCAATGGTGTAAGCTTTACTCACGTGGCATCATTTCAGGGTCTGCAGATGCGTCCGTGGCTGTCCGGGCGTGCTTCCCCACGAGTGCGAGCACCCGCTCCTCCATGTCAGTGATGTCGCTGGTGACTGGTGGCCCCCCCACCCATTCGCCTGTGCACGGACCTCATTGTCAAGATCTTCTTCTGTAAAAGGTGACAGGATGACATGGCATGAGATCATTGCTAGGTACTGTCACAGAGACTGATACAACACATAACCGACAGATGTAATCATGATTATTATGAAAATTATCATTCTTTACCAAAAGACGTACACCGTGACCGCAGGCTTTGAGTAAAACATTCCCGGTAAAAGTGAAGGACCTCACATCGAATGATAGTCACTCATGACTGTTACAAATCAAATTATATAAATATATAAGCACATGTAAGTCAATGTAATACTTACTCTTTCGTTTCCCACAAGGTCATTCCATCGTTTGCGGCATTGGTTGCCCTCATGAACCTCATTGGTCGCCGACGAGATCACCTCTGCTATCTCAGTCCATATCCTCTGGTAAGCCTTTGGGGTGGGCTTCCCACACCCTCCCTGTGTCAAATCACCCCAGCGTAACTCGACTTCCTGCAGGAGGGAGGCATTTGCCTCGTCCGAGAACCTCCTGGCTCTTTTGTGGCCTCCAATGTGCTCCTCTCCCACCTCACTGCTCGCTCCAGCGTCAGTCTCCACAGTATGCTGTGATGCCTCCTCCTCTCTCTCCATTATAGGCCAAATTTGGGCAAATATGTGGCTGGTAACAGCTCATTTTTGTTTGCCTACTTGCTGTGAAGCTCTAAAGTCTCCCTCCTTCCTTCCAAAGCAGCCACACCACACCCAGACACGCCTTCAATCCCTCTGAGCTCCCTCTCTCCTCTTCTGCGCGTGTCATGATGACCCTTGACCCGCAGAATTGTGGGAATCGAGCATTGCCAAGCCGTTGCTAAGGATGGTGACACTTTACGGCAGAAAGTCAAAAAAATTTGACGCTACCACCGATTTCATATCACTCGCGGTAACGCCCATTTTCGAAAATAGAGACGAGGTGCTTTGAGAATGGGCGAGAAGCCGGCGATCTGAAAACCCTTTATGGCCGGAAATAATGCCCATTTTTGGGTGATAAGCACAAAAGTGGAGGTTCCAGCCCTATATCACTGGATGCCACATGAAATACTGAAGTCTGTTGATGCTGTGAATAGAGAAGGAACATTTGAGAAAAATGTCATTGAAATTTGATTCAGTCACTGTGTTTAAAAATTGTATTCTGATTGATGAAATGCTTTACATTGAAACTTGATTGATTTCTCACAGTGAAACTGCTTCTATCCTCCATCCATTAAATCGCTTAAATGCTGTTAATGGATGGTTTACAATAAACACAAATATCTGATAGAAATTCAATTATAATATCTACTTGGTCATATGTTGGTTGTAATGATCTGAAAACCGGATAGAGATCATGAAGAGGATATTAGAGATTAAACTGGCATCTATTTCACGAATAAATACTGTTTTTAAAGGAACTAAATAACTTTAATTCAAACAGCAAGTGGCAATGGTGTGCATCAGAGGTTAGTGTTTGTGGATTACAGAGTGGAAGGACAAAAACAAATTTCTTACTGAAATGATTTTTATGATGTTATAAATCTTTAGCCAAAAGGGTATTTATTATGAGGAGCAAATCTGTCTTAAAATAAGATTTTAAAAGAAGCAAATATGAAGTTTCTTTAGAAAAGCAACAAATGAGACTGATTTTTTTCATTTTCTAAGGTAAGAGCAGATTACTCCTCTCCAGAAATTTAACAAGGTGCTATATTTGCTAATATTTTTTCATTTGTTTGCAAGCACACAATATGATCATGTAAACTAGGCCAAAATGCATCATCATGTCATTTGCAAGGGATGTCTTCATGATAACCCACTGCTCTATATTTAAGAAGGGGGATAGAACATGTCCAGGGAACTTTAAACCAGTCAGCTTAACATTGGTGGTAGGAAAAATAATGGAATCCCTACAAAAGGACCTGACCCAAGGAGAAAATAGCAGAACATCTAGAAACCAAAGATAATGAATAGTCAGCATGGATTTCAAAAGGAAAAGTTTTGCTTGACCAATCTCATTTAATTTTTTGAAGAGGTACAAAATGGTAATGTAGTAGATGTAATTTATGTAGATTTTCAAAAGGCCTTCGATAAGGTACCCCATAATAGACTGATGAACAAGGTCAAAGAATGCGAGGTCAGGGGACAAGTAGCAGACCTTTCAGCCAACATTTCAGACCCACCAACAGGACAGGCACACCAAAGGCAGTGGCACCGTGGTATACGGGAGGGAAGGAGTGGCCCTGGAAGTCCTCAACATTGATTCCGGACACCATGAAGTCTCATAGCATCAGGTCAAATATGGGCAAGGATGATGTCCCGTCTTTCCATCTGTCTAACTTGATTGAATTTTTCGAGAAGGTAACCAGGAAGGTTGATGAGGGCAGTGTGTATGATGTAGTGTATATGGATTTTAGCAAAGCTTTTGATAAGGTCCCACATGACAGACAGGTCATGAAAGTAATAGCCCATGGGATCCAGGGCAAAGTGGCAAGTTAGATCCAAAATTGGCTCAAAGGCAGGAAGCAAAGGGTAATGGTTGTTGGGTGTTTTTGTGACTGGAAGGCTGTATCCAGTGGGGTTCCACAGGGCTCAGTGTTGGGTCTCTTGCTTTTTGTGGTATATATCAATGACTTGGACTTGAAGGTTGGGGGTACAATTAAAAAGTTTGCAGATGACACTAAAATAGGTTATGTGGTTGATAATCAAGAAGAAAGCTGCAGACTGCAGGAAGATATCAATGTACTGGTCAAGTGGGCAGAACAGTGGCAAATGGAATTCAATCTGGAGAAGTAAGGAGGTGGCCTTGGAAATAGCGGATGCATTGACAGTCATTTTCCAACATTCCATTGACTCTGGATCAGTTCCTATCGAGTGGAGGGTAGCCAATGTAACCCCACTTTTTAAAAAAGGAGGAAGAGAGAAACAGGGAATTATAGACCGGTCAGCCTGACCTCAGTAGTGGGTAAAATGATGGAATCAATTATTAAGGATGTCATAGCAGCGCATTTGGAAAATGGTGACATGATAGGTCCAAGTCAGCATGGATTTGTGAAAGGGAAATCATGCTTGACAAATCTTCTGGAATTTTTTGAGGATGTTTCCAGTAAAGTGGACAAAGGAGAACCAGTTGATGTGGTATATTTGGACTTTCAGAAGGCTTTCGACAAGGTCCCACACAAGAGATTAATGTGCAAAGTTAAAGCACATGGGATTGGGGGTAGTGTGCTGACGTGGATTGAGAACTGGTTGTCAGACAGGAAGCAAAGAGTAGGAGTAAATGGGTACTTTTCAGAATGGCAGGCAGTGACTAGTGGGGTACCGCAAGGTTCTGTGCTGGGGCCCCAGCTGTTTACATTGTACATTAATGATTTAGACGAGGGGATTAAATGTAGTATCTCCAAATTTGCGGATGACACTAAGTTGGGTAGCAGTGTGAGCTGCGAGGAGGATGCTATGAGGCTGCAGAGTGACTTGGATAGGTTAGGTGAGTGGGCAAATGAATGGTAGATGAAGTATAATGTGGATAAATGTGAGGTTATCCACTTTGGTGGTAAAAACAGAGAGACAGACTATTATCTGAATGGTGACAGATTAGGAAAAGGGAAGGTGCAACGAGACCTGGGTGTCATGGTACATCAGTCATTGAAGGTTGGCATGCAGGTACAGCAGGCGGTTAAGAAAGCAAATGGCATGTTGGCCTTCATAGCGAGGGAATTTGAGTACAGGGGCAGGGAGGTGTTGCTACAGTTGTACAGGGCCTTGGTGAGGCCACACCTGGAGTATTGTGTACAGTTTTGGTCTCCTAACTTGAGGAAGGACATTCTTGCTATTGAGGGAGTGCAGCGAAGATTCACCATACTGATTCCCGGGATGGTGGGACTGACCTATCAAGAAAGACTGGATCAACTGGGCTTGTATTCACTGGAGTTCAGAAGAATGAGAGGGGACCTCATAGAAACGTTTAAAATTCTGACGGGTTTAGACAGGTTAGGTGCAGGAAGAATGTTCCCAATGTTGGGGAAGTCCAGAACCAGGGGTCACAGTCTAAGGATAAGGGGTAAGCCATTTAGGACCGAGATGAGGAGAAACTTCTTCACCCAGAGAGTGGTGAACCTGTGGAATTCTCTACCACAGAAAGTAGTTGAGGCCAATTCACTAAATATATTCAAAAGGGAGTTAGATGAAGTCCTTACTACTCGGGGGATCAAGGGGTATGGCGAGAAAGCAGGAAGTGGGTACTGAAGTTTCATGTTCAGCCATGAACTCATTGAATGGCGGTGCAGGCTAGAAGGGATGAATGGCCTGCTCCTGCACCTATTTTCTATGTTTCTATGTTTCTAAGTGTGAGGTAATGTATTTGGGGAGGTCTAACAAGGCAAGGGAATACATATTAAATGGTACGACACTGAAAAGTGTGGAGGAACAAAGGGACCTTGGAGTGCAGGTCCACAGATCCTTGAAGGTAGCAGGCCAGGTAGGTAAGATGGTTAAGAAGGCATATGGAATACTTGCCTTTATTAGTTGAGGCATGGAATACAAGACCAAGGAGGTTATGCTTGAACTGTATAAAACACTGGTTAGGCCGCAACTGGAATACTGCGTGCAGTTCTGGTCACCACATTACAGGAGAGATGTGATTGCACTGGAAAGGGTGCAGAGGAGATTTACAAGAATGTTGCCTGGATGGAGAATTTTGGCTATGCGGAAAGATTGGAGAGGCTGGATCTGTTTTCTTTGGAACACAGGAGGCCGAGGGGAGACCTGATTGAGGTGTATACAATTATGAGGGGCCAAGATAGAGTGGATAGGAAGGACCTGTTTCCCTTGGCAGAGGGGTCAACAACCAGGGGGCATAGATTTAAAGTAATTGGGGGGAGGTTTAGAGGAGAGAAGGGGGGGCATTTCTTCCCCCAGAGAGTGGTGGGAGTCTGGAATTCGGTGCCTGAAAGGGTGGTAGAGGCAGAAACCCTCAGTAATTTAAAAGATACTTCGATGTGCATTTAAAACCGTAACCTACAGGGCTACAGACCAAGAGCTGGAAAGTGGGATTAGGTCGCATAACTCTTGGTCGTCCGGTACGGACACAATGGGCCGAAATGGCCTCCTTCCGTGCTGTAAATTTCTATGATTTTATGATTCGAGTATCTTATATGTTTCAATAAGATCACCTCTCATTCTTCTAAACTCGAATGAGTATAGGCTCAACCTTTCTTCAGAAGTCAACCCCTTCATTTCAGGAATCAACCTAGTCAGCCTTCTCTGAACTGCCTCCAAAGCAAGTATATCCCTTTTTAAATATGGAGACATAAACTGTACATAGTACTCTAGGTCTGGTCTCACCAATACCCGGTACAGTTGTAGCAGGACTTCCTTGCTTTTATACTCCATCCCCCTTGCAATAAAGGCCATCATTCCATTTACCTTCCTGATTACTTGCTGTACCTGCATACTAACTTTTTGTGTTTCATGCACAATGATCCCCAGGTCCCTCTGTACTGCAGCATTTTGTAATTTCTCTCTATTTAAATAATAATTTGATTTTTTATTTTTCCTGCAAAAGTGGATCACCTCACACTTTCCCACTCACTTAGCCTGTCTATATCCCTTTGCAGATGTTTTGTGTCCTCCACACAACTTGCTTTCCTATCCATCTTTGTATCATTAGCAAACTTGGCTACATTACACTTGGTCCCTTTATCCAAGTGGTTAATATAGATTGTAAATAGTTGAGGCCCCAGCACCGATCCCTGTGGCACCCCACTAGTTAACATTTGCCAACCGGAAAATGACCCATTTTCCTGACTCTCTGTTTTCTGTTAGTTAGCCAATCTGCTCTTATCTTGTGCAGTAACCTTTTATGTGGCACCTTATCGAATGCCTTCTGGAAATCCAAATACACCACATCCACTGGTTCCCCCTTATCCACCTTGCTCGTTACACCCTCAAAGAACGCCAGCAAATTTGGTTTCAATTTGATAGCATCCTTTACTTCCTTAGTTAGCCACGGACGATTCTCCCTTCTCTTAAAGTCTTTCCTCCTCACGAGAATATATTTTTGTTGAGAGTTATGAAATGTCTGTCACTGTTTATCAACCATCTTACATTTTAATCTATTTTCCCAGTCCACTTTAGCCAACTCTACCTTCATACCTTTGTAATTGCCTTTATTTAAGATTGGGACACTGGTTTGAGAACCAACTTTCTTACTCTCCAACTGAATTTGAAATTCTACCATGCAATGATCACTCTTTCCGAGAGGATCCTTTACTATGAGATCACTTATTAATCCTGTCTCATTACACAGTACCAGAATTGTTATATATGTAAACTTGTATTTACTCTGTACAACCACCAGAGGGCTCATTCCCTGGAGTCCCAAGGGGTCCCATAATCCCTTGGGAGTACAGGTATGTAAGGAGGACTCACAGGTTGGAGAGGCACTCTGGAGACCTGCAATAAAAGACTACGGTCACACTTTACTTTGAGCTCACAGTGTTCAGTCTCCATACATAACATCTGGCGACGAGATACAGATAGCGAACCCAAAGATGCAGAGAACAGTGGGCATAAGAACATAAGAACATAAGAATTAGGAACAGGAGTAGGCCATCTAGCCCCTCGAGCCTGCTCCGCCATTCAATAAGATCATGGCTGATCTGGTCGTGGACTCAGCTCCACTTCCCCGCCCTCTCCCCGTAACCCTTAATTCCCTTATTGGTTAAAAATCTATCTATCTTTGACTTGAAAACATTCAATGAGCTAGCCTCAACTGCTTCCTTGGGCAGAGAATTCCACAGATTCACAACCCTCTGGGAGAAGAAATTCTTTCTCAACTCGGTTTTAAATTGGCTCCTCCGTATTTTGAGGCTGTGCCCCCTAGTTCTAGTCTCCCCCACCAATGGAAACAACCTCTCTGCCTCTATCTTGTCTATCCCTTTCATGATTTTAAATGTTTCTATAAGATCACCCCTCATCCTTCTGAACTCCAAGAAGTAAAGAGCCAGTCTACTCAATCTATCATCATAAGGTAACCCCCTCATTTCTGGAATCAGCCTAGTGAATCATCTCTGTACCCCTTCCAAAGCTAGTATATCCTTCCTTAAGTAAGGTGACCAAAACTGCATGCAGTACTCCAGGTGCGGCCTTACCAATACCTTATACAGTTGCAGCAAGACCTCCCTGCTTTTGTACTCCATCCCTTTCGCAATGAAGGCCAACATTCCATTTACCTTCCTGATTACCTGCTGCACCTGCAAACTAACCTTTTGGGATTCATGCACAAGGACCCCCAGGTCCCTCTGCACCACAGCATGTTGTAATTTCTCCCCATTCAAATAATATTCCCTTTTACTGTTTTTTTTCCCAAGGTGGATGACCTCACACTTTCCGACATTGTATTCCATCTGCCAAACCTTAGCCCATTCGCTTAACCGATCCAAATCTCCTTGCAGCCTCTCTGAGTCCTCTACACAACCCGCTTTCCCACTAATCTTTGTGTCATCTGCAAATTTTGTTGCACTACACTCTGTCCCCTCTTCTAGGTCATCTATGTATATTGTAAACAGTTGTGGTCCCAGCACTGATCCCTGTGGCACACCACTAACCACTGATTTCCAACCGGAAAAGGACCCATTTATCCTGACTCTCTGCTTTCTGTTCGCCAGCCAATTCTCTATCCATGCTAATACATTTCCTCTGACTCCACGTACCTTTATCTTCTGCAGTAACCTTTTGTGTGGCACCTTATCGAATGCCTTTTGGAAATCTAAATACACCACATCCATCGGTACACCTCTATCCACCATGCTCGTTATATCCTCAAAGAATTCCAGTAAGTTAGTTAAACATCCTGGAGAAGTTCTCAGAGGGAGATGATTGGGAAACCTTTGTGGAGCGACTCGACCAATACTTCGTGGCCAACGAGCTAGATGGGGAAGAGAACGCTGCCAAACGAAGGGCGATCCTCCTCACCGTCTGTGGGGCACCAACGTATGGCCTCATGAAGAATCTGCTCACTCCAGCGAAACCCACAGAGAAATTGTACGATGATTTGTGCACACTGGTCCGACAGCATTTGAATCCGAAGGAAAGCGTTCTGATGGCGAGGTATTGGTTCTATAACTACAAAAGGTCTGAAGGCCAGGAAGTGGCGAGTTATGTCGCCGAGCTAAGACACCTTGCAGGACATTGCGAATTTGAATGATATTTGGAGCAAAGGCTCAGAGACTTTTTCGTACTTGGCATTGGCCACGAAACCATACTTTGCAAACTTTTGACTGTCGAGACCATAGCGATAGCCCAGGCGTTCATTGCCACCAGTAACAATACGAAGCAAGTCTCTTAGCACACAAGTGCTGCTACAAGTACTGTGAACAAAGTGATGTTGTTTTTGAATTGCAACGTACAGGGCAGGTCACACATGCCTGCAGCTGCACATCCGCAGATGTCTCAGAGTCCACCATCAAGGGTGATGAATGCAAGACCATTAACACCTTGTTGGCGCTGCGGGTATGATCATCGTTTCCATTCATGCCGATTCAAAGGGTACATTTACAAGGGCTGCGAAACAATGGGACACCTCCAACGTAAATGCAGGCGAGCTGCAAATCCTGTTAAACCTGCAAACCATTATGTTGCAGAGGAGGACAGATCCGCGGAGGATCACAATGAACCAGAGCCTCAGACCGAGGAGGCAAAGGTACATGGGGTGCACACATTCACCACGAATTGTCCCACGATAATGTTGAATATTGAACTAAATGGACTCCCGGTGTCAATGGAGCTCGACATAGGCGCGAGCCAGTCCAGCATGGGCAAAAAGATTTTCAAAAGATTGTGGTGCAACAAGGTCTCAAGGCCAGTCTTAACTCCAGTTCACAAGAAACTAAGAACGTACACAAAAGAACTGATTCCCATCATCAGCAGTGCTACTTTAAAAGTCTCCTACGATGGAGCGGTGCACAAGCTACCTCTCTGTGTGGTACCAGGCGCTGGTCCCACGCTGCTCGGCAGGAGCTGGCTGGAAAAGATACGCTGGAACTGGGCATGGCCGAGCGCTATCGCCCGCTGATGACACTTCATGTGCCCAGGCCTTAAACAAATTTCCTTCGCTGTTCTAACCAAGCATCGGGAAATTCCAAGGAGCAAAAGTGCAGATCCACCTAATTCCGGGGGCGCGACCCATCCATCACAAGGCGAGAGCAGTTCCGTACATGATGAGAGAAAGGGTAGAGATCGAGCTAGACCGGCTGCAATGAGAGGGCATCATTTCACCGATTGAGTTCAACGAGTGGGCCAGTCCTATTGTCTCAGTCCTCAAGGCACCGTCAGAATCTATGGCGACTACAAAGTAACTATCAATTGTTTCTCCTTGCAGGACCAATACCCACTACCAAAGGCCGACGACCTCTTTGCGACGCTGGCGGGAGGAAAGACATTCACGAAGCTGGATCTGACTTCAGCCTACATGACGCAGGAACTGGAGGAATCATCAAAGGGCCTCACCTGCATCAACACACACAAAGGTCTTTTTGTTTATAACAGATGCCCGTTTGGAATTCAATCAGCAGCAGCGATATTCCAGAGAAACATGGAAAGCTTACTAAAGTCGGTCCCGCACACCATGGTCTTCCAGGACGACATCTTGGTCACAGGTCGGAACACAGTCGAGTATCTGCAGAAGCTGGAGGAGGTTCTTAGTCGACTCAACCACGTGAGACTCAGGTTAAAACACTCGAATTGTGTTTTCCTGGTGCCTGAAGTGGAGTTCTTGGGAAGGAGGATTGCGGCGGACGGCATCAGGCCCACCAACGCGAAGACAGAGGCAGTCAAGAACGCACTGAGGCCACAGAATGTGACGGAGCTGCGGTCGTTTCTGGGACTCTTGAACTACTTTGGTAACTTCTTACCGGGTCTCAGCACACTGTTAGAACCACTGCATGTCTTACTATGAAAAGGGGACGATTGGGTTTGGGGCAAAATCCAAGAAAATGCCTTTGTAAAAGCGAGAAAATTGCTCTGCTCAAACAAATTTATGTGTTGTATGATCCATGTAAGTGTTTGGTACTAGCATGTGATGCGTTGTCCTATGGCGTCGGGTGTGTATTGCAACAAACCAATGATTTCGGGAAACTGCAACCGGTTGCTTATGTATCCAGGAGTCTGTCTAAGGCTGAGAGAGCCTACAGCACGATTGAGAAAGAAGCGTTAGCGTGCGTCTATGGGGTAACGACAATGCATCAATACCTGTTTGGGCTAAAATTCGAATTGGAAACTGACCATAAGCCACTTATATCCCTGTTTTCCAAGAATAAAGGGATAAATACCAATGCATCGGCCCGCATCCAGAGATGGGCGCTCACGTTGTCCGCATACAACTACGCCATCTGCCACAGACCAGGCACAGGAAACTGCGCCGATGCTCTCAGTAGGCTACCATTTCCCACCATGGGAGTGGAAATGGCGCAGCCCGCAGATCTAGCCATGGTTATGGAAGTATTTGAGAGTGAACAATTACCCGTCACTGCCCAGCAGATCAAAACCTCGCCAAGCCAGGACCCCTTATTATCTCTAGTCAAAAACTGTGTGCTTCACAGGAGCTGGTCCAGTGTCGCAGTGGAAATGCAGGAAGAGATAAAGCTGTTCAATCGGCGCAAAGATGAAATGCCTATGCAGACAGACTGCCTTCTGTGGGACAATTGAGTAGTGGTCCCCAAGAAGGGCAGAGACACCTTCATCAATGACCTCCACAGTACCCACCCAGGCATCGTAATGATGAAAGCGATAGCAAGATCCCACGTGTGGTGGCCCGGTATCGATGCGGACTTAAGAGTCCTGCGTTCACAGATGTAATACATGCTTGCAGTTAAGCAATGCACCCAGGGAGGCGCCGTTAAGTTTATGGTCTTGGCCCTCCAACCCGTGGACTAGGGTACACGTCGATTATGCAGGTCCGTTCTTGGGTAAAATGTTCCTTGTGGTTGTAGATGCGTACTCCAAGTGGATTGAATGTGAGATAATGTCAGCTAGCACGTCTGCTGCCACTACTGAAAGCCTGGTGAGCGACAACGGGCCATGTTTTACTCGTGCTGAGTTCAAAGAATTCATGACCCGTAACGGGATCAAACACGTCACATCTGCCCCGTTTAAACCAGCGTCCAATGGTCAGGCAGAGAGAGCAGTGCAAACCATCAACAAGGCTTGAAGAGGGTAACTGAAGGCTGAAGAGGGTAACTGAAGGCTCACTGCAGACTCGCCTATCCCGAGTCCTGCTTAGCTACCACACGATACCCCACTTGCTCACTGGGATCCCACCTGCTGAACTGCTCATGAAAAGAGCACTTAAGACAAGACTCTCGCGAGTTCACCCTGATCTACATGAACAGGTAGAGAGCAGGCGGTTTCAACAAAGTACATACCATGATAGAGCAAATGTGTCAGGCAAGATTGAAATCAATGATCCTGTATTTGTCTTGAATTATGGACTAGATCCCAAGTGGCATCCCGGCAGTGTTGTGACCAAAGAGGGGAGCAAAGTGTTTTGGGTCAAACTTTCAAATGGACTCATTCACTGGAAACACTTGGCCCAAATCAAACTCAGATTCACGGACTATCCTGAGCAACCCACCTTGGACCCTACCTTTTTTGATCCCCCAACATGCACACCAGTGGCAACCGGCAGCACGGTTGACCATGAAGCAGAACCCATCATTCACAAAAGCCCAATAGGACCTAACACACCAGGCAGCCCAGCAAGGCCAGCTTCACAGCAGCCCAGCAAGGGCCTAACAAATGATTCAACAATACCAGCTTTCACACTGAGACAATCAACCAGGGCAAGAAAGACCCCAGATCAAATCACATTGTAAATAGTTACACTATTGACTTTGGGTGTGGTGGTGGGGGTGGGGGGGGGTGCGGCGGAGTGTTGTTATATAAGTAAACTTATATTTATTCTGTAGAACCACCAGAGAGCTCATTCCCTTTAGTCCCAAAGGATCCCATAATCCCTTGGGAGCATAGGTATTCAAGAAGGCCTCACAGGTTGGAGAGGCACTCTGGAGATCTGCAAAGTCACACTTTACTTTGAGCTCTCAGTGTTCAGTCTGACTCTTTCTCCATACATAACAAGATCCAAGATAGCCTGCTAACTGATTGGTTCTGCAAAGTACTGTTCAAGGAAACCATCCCAATGTACTGTTCAAGGAAGCCATCCCAGATACACTTTATGAACTCTTCCTCAAGGCTATCTTGGCCAATTTGATTTGTCTAATCAATATGAAGATTAAAATCGCCCATGATTATTGCCCTACCTTTCTTACAAGCCTCCACTATTTCTTGATTTATATTCCATCCAACAGTGTAGCTACTATTAGTGGGCCTATAGACTACGCCCACCAGTGACTTCTTTCCCTTATTATTTCTTATCTCCATCCAAACTGATTCTACATCTTGATCTTCTGAGCCAGTATAATTTTCACTACTGCACACCTGTTGGACAAGAGCAAGGGCTGAGGCTCCTCCATCACTAACTCCTGGGGGCCTATACCTGCCTCACTCATAGTCATACCCTCCTGTCCCTGACTTGGGACCAAATTTGAACTAATTAATCAAAGGGTTGAGACTGCCTCCTGGAACACAGCGTCCAGGTAACTCTCCCGCGATTCTGCCACAAAAGCTGGAAGATTGCCTGTAAATTCGATCTTCCTCCCCAGGAGTCCTGCCACTACAGCCGGGAAGGTGCTTTTAGGTCGTTCCAGTCGGATCATTGCCACGCAGTCATGATGGATGGTCTGTGTCTCAGGTGCTGCGCTGATCTGTTCTCTGGTGCCTGTCCCGAGCGACAGTGAGGTTTTGCTCTGCCTCTGAGCACGGGGGACATCGATTGCTGGAGTGAAGAGGTCTTCCCATTTCCACTGGATCTTTCCCATCCACCACCTTCCGAGTAGCATTGGACCATCACCTGCAACAATCCACAGAGGTAACTTGTGCACCACGCCATTATGGATTACCTTTACATCTGCACTACCAAGGACTGGGATCAGCTCCTTGGTGTAGGTGCGCAACTTTTCCTGTACTGGAACCAGCTCGGGTCGATTTTTGTTCCATAGCCTCTGAAAGGCATCCTGGCTCATCACAGACTGACTCGCTCCCATGTCCACTTCAATGAAGACTGGAACGCCGTTTATCTCGACTTCCATCTTCACTGGAGGACAATTGGTGGTGCAGGTATACACTCCATACCCTTCTTCTTGGGGCTGAGCTGCCTCTGGCCAAATCATCATACTCCCCGCTGGATTCAAAGTCATCTACCGACTCCTCTGCTAGATGGTGAGTCATATTTCTTTTACACATACGCTGGAGGTGGCCCTTCGTGTTACAGGCTTTGCATAATACTCAGCAAACCAACGCTGGTGAGCCCTATGGTTTCCTCTGCAATGCCAGCATGGTGCTACTCGATTAGCACCCCTCGGCGGACTCTGAGTTCTGGAACCCTGAGGTCTGTGCTCTCTGCCCTAGGCAGAGCCACATTCTACAGTCTTGCCTGTGAAAGGCACCATTCTGTGTGCAGTACTTGCCGGGTTTGAGTCCACAGGATGAATAATTTGCTTGGTGCTGCAGGTCTACTGTGGTGTTGGCAGATAATAACTTGTGAAGGAGGCCCTCGTAGCCAATTCCCATAACGAAGATGTCTTGCAATGCTTCATTGAGGTGCGTGCCAAAATCACATGGTGTCGCAAGTCTCCTGAGGTCGGTAGCATATTTTGCAATCTCCTGGCTCTCAGGTCTATGGTGAGAGTAGAATCTGTGCCTTGCCATAAGGATGCTCTCCTTTGGTTTTAGTTGGTTGCAAATTAATTCAGTCAGCTCACCGTATGTCTTTCCTTGACCTTCATAGGTGCCAGCAAGTCCCTGATGAGACGGTAGACCTCGGGCCCACAACTGGTCAGCAGTTTGGCCTTGCGCTTCTCCGCCAATGCGTCCGCCTCCCCTGCCAGGTCATTTGCCAAAAAATATTGCTCGAGCCTTTCCGTGAAGCCATCCCAAACATCACCCTCTGCGAAGTATCTTAGTGTGCCAAAGGTAGCCATAATCGCGTGAAAGTCTGTACACTTGTCGCCAGTTATTATGTTTGTGATGTACTTATGAATGACTGCACGAGGCAATGTGTTGTACTCAAACTGTAGTGACCTTGGTCCTTTATTCCAAACTGCAGAGCGAGCAAGCCGCATGGTGGCTCTGCTTTTATAGCCCCTGCCACAAGGGCAGGAAACCGCGGTCTCCACCAGTTGCACCCTCTAGTGGTGCCAGGATAGTATGGACACAGTGGAGGGCAGAGAAACCCAAGGTAAAAATCAAAAAGAGCCACATTGCAGCAAAATTCTAAAAGGGCAAAGTGTGTTAAAAAGACAAGCCTGAAGGCTCTGTGCCTCAATGCGAGGAGTATTCGTAATAAGTTGGACGAATTAACTGCACAGGCAGCAATTAATGAATATGATAAAATTGACATCACAGAGATCATCCAGGGTGACCAAGGCTGGGAACTCAACATCCAGGGGTTTTCAACATTCAGGAAGGATAGATAGAAAGGAAAAGGAGGTAGGGTAGCATTGCTAGTTAAAGAGGAAATTAACGCAATAGTAAGGAAGGACATTAGCTTGGATGACATGGAATCTGTATGGGTGGAGCTGCAGAATACCAAAGGGCAGAAAATGCTAGTGGGAGTTGTGTATAGACCACCAAACAGTAGTAGTGAGGTTGGGGACAGCATCAAACAAGAAATTAGGGATGCGTGCAATAAAGGTACAGCAGTTATCATGGGCGACTTTAATCTACAGACAGATTGGGCTAACCACACTGGTAGCAATACGATGGAGGAGGATTTCCTGGAGTGTATTAAGGATGGTTTTCTGGACCAATATTCGATGAACCAACTGGAGGGCTGGCCATCCTAGATTGGGTGATGTGTAATGAGAAAGGACTAATTAGCAACCTTGGGGAAGAGTGACCATAATATGGTAGAATTCCTTATTAAGGTGGAGAGTGACACAGTTAATTCAGAAACTAGGGTCCTGAATTTAAGGAAAGGTAACTTCGATGGTATGAGACGTGAATTGGTTGGAATAGACTGGCAAATGACACTTAGAGGGTTGACGGTGGATAGGCAATGGCAAATATTTAAAGATCACATGGATGTACTTCAACAATTGTATATCCCTGTCTGGAGGAAACATAAAACGGGGAAGGTGGCTAAACCGTGGCTAACAAGGGAAATTAAGGATAGTGTTAAATCTAAGGAAGAGACATATAAATTGGCCACAAAAAGCAGCAAACCTGAGGACTGGGAGAAATTTAGAATTCAGCAGAGGAGGACAAAGGGTTTAATTAGGAGGAGGAAAATAGAATATGAGAGTAAGCTTGCTGGGAACATAAAAACTGACTGCAAAAGCTTCTATAGATATGTGAAGAGAAAAAGATTAGTGAAAACAAACGTAGATCCCTTGCAGCCAGAATCAGGTGAATTTATACTGGGGAACAAAGAAAGAGCAAATACTTTGGTTCTGTCTTCACAAAGGAAGACACAAATAACCTTTCGGAAGTACTGGGGGACCGAGGGTCAAGAGAGAAGGAGGTACTGAAGGATATCCTTATTAGGTGGGAAATTGTGTTAGGGAAATTGATGGGATTGAAGGCCGATAAATCCCCGGGGCCTGATAGTCTGCATCCGAGTACTTAAGGAAGTAGCCCTAGAAATAGTGGCTGCATTGGTGATCATTTTCCAACAGTCTATCGACTCTGGATCAGTTCCTATGGACTGAATGGTAGCTAATGTAACCCCACTTTTTGAAAAAGGAGGGAGAGAAAACGGGTAATTATAGACCAGTTAGCCTGACATCAGTAGTGGGGAAAATGTTGGAATCAATTATTAAAGATGAAATAACAGCGTAGTTGAAAGCAGTGACAGGATCAGTCCAAGTCAACATGGATTTATGAAAGGGAAATCATGCTTGACAAATCTTCTGGAATTTTTTTTGGATGTAACTAGTAGAGTGGACAAGGGAGAACCAGTGGATGTGGTGTATTTGGACTTTTAAAAGGCTTTTGACAAGGTCCCACACAAGAGATTGGTGTGCAAAATTAAAGCACATGGTATTGGGGGTAATGTACTGACGTGGATAGAGAACTGGTTGGCAGACAGGAAGCAGAGAGTCGGGATAAATGGGTCCTTTTCAGAATGACAGGCAATGACTAGTGGGGTGCTGCAGGGCTCAGTGTTGGGACCCCAGCTATTTACAATATACATTAATGATATAGATGAAGGAATTGAGTGTAATATCTCCAAGTTTGCAGATGATACTTAACTGGGTGGCGGTGTGAGCTGTGAGGAGGATGCTAAGAGGCTGCAGGGTGACTTGGACAGGTTAGATGAGTGGGCAAATGCATGGCAGATGCAGTATAATGTGGATAAATGTGAGGTTATCCACTTTGGTCGCAAAAACATAAAGGTAGAATATTATCTGAATGGCGGCAGATTAGGAAAAGGGGAGGTGCAGTGAGACCTGGGTGTCATGGTACATCAGTCATTGAAAGTTGGCATGCAGGTACAGCAGGCGGTGAAGAAGGCAAATGGTATGTTGGCCTTCAGAGCTAGGGGATTTGAGTATAGGAGCAGGGACGTCTTACTGCAGTTGTACAGGACCTTGGTGAGGCCTCACCTGGCATATTGTATTCAGTTTTGGTCTCCTAATCTGAGGAAGGACGTTCTTGCTATTGAGGGAGTGCAGCGAAGGTTCACCAGACTGATTCCCGGGATGGCAGGACTGACATATGAGGAGAGACTGGATCGACTGGGCCTTTATTCACTGGAGTTGAGAAGGATGAGAGGGGATCTCATAGAAACATAAAATTCTGACGGGTACTGGACAGGTTAGATGCAGAAGAATGTTCCCGATGTTGGGGAAGTCCAGAATCAGGGGACACAGTCTAAGGATAAGGGATAAGCCATTTAGGACTGAGATGAGGACAAACGTCTTCACTCAGAGAGTTGTTAACCTGTGGAATTCCCTACCGCAGAGAGTTGTTGATGCCAGTTCGCTAGTTATATTCAAGAGGGAGTTAGATGTGGCCCTTACGACTAAAGGGATCAAGGGGTATGGAGAGAAAGCAGGAAAGGGGTACTGAGGAGAATGATCAGCCATGATCTTATTGAATGGTGGTGCAGGCTTGAAGGGCTGAATGGCCTACTCCTGAACCTATTTTCTATGTTTCTATATTTCTAAACCTTATTGAGAGTACATCAGGGAAACCAGTCTCCATCTTATGCAACTTTACAGTGACTACACAGAGAGTATATCTATAGTCTGCATATATAACAGGTCTCTGCTCCTTTTACATTGCGTTGGGATTTCAGAGGCTTTCTCAAAGCGGTGGACCTGAGATTGGGCGTACAACAGCCATGGAGATGAGAATGGAATGTGCGTTCCTACACCTCTCATCTCAGTTTCCTCCATCGGTGACAAAAACAGCACAACAAGAACAACTTGCATTTATATAGTGCCTTTAATGTAGCAAGATGTCCCAAGGTGCTTCACAGGAACGTTAGCAAACAAAGTTTGACACCAAGCCAGATAGGGGAGATATTAGTGCAGATGACCGAAAGCTTTGTCAAAGTGATAGGTTTTAAGGAGTGTCTTAAAGGAGGAAAGAGAGGCGGAGAGGTTTAGGGAGGGAATCCCAGAGTTTAGGGCTTCGGCAGCTGAAGACACAGCCACCAATGGTGGACCGATTAAAATCGGGGTTGGTGAAGAGGCCAGAATTAGATGAGCGCAGATATCTTGGAGCGTTGTTAGGCTGGAGGAGGTTACAGAGAAAGGGAGGGGCGAGGCCATGGAGGGATTTGCAAATTGAGACATTGCTGGACTGATAGCTAATGTAGGTTAGTGAGCACAGAGGTGATAGGTGAACGGGATGGCGTGAGGTAGAATATGGGCAGCAGGGTTTTGGGTGACCTTACGTTTATGATGGGTGGAAGATGGGAGGCCAGTCAGGAGTGTGTTGGAAAAGTCAAGTCTAGAGGTAACAAAGGCATGGCACCCACCTTGTGGAATGCACAAAGAAGCCGACATTAGGCCTTGAATATGGTGCCCCTCAGATTAGAGGGTCTGAGAAGCCAGGCAACAAGATAAGGGAGGTTTGAAAAGATAAGTGAAACCTTCCTTTAGTTGTGTATGGAAAAAGAGTCAGACTGAACACTGTGACCTTATTCTTTTATTGCAGGTCTCCAGAGTGCCTCTCCAACCCTGTGAAGCCTCCATAAATACCTGTGCTCCCAAGGAATTATGGGATCCCTTGGGACTCTAGGGGATGAGCCCTCTGGTGGCTGTACAGAGTAAATACAAGTTTACATATATAACAACACTCCCTGCTGGCCTTGCTGGACTACCTGGTTTGTTGGTTCCTGCTGGGCTGCTGTGGATGATGGGTTCTGCTTTGTGGTCAACCATGGTGCCGGGTGCCACTGGTGTGAATGTTGGGGGATCAAAAAAGGTAGGGTCCAAGGTGAGTTGCTCAGGATAGTCCGTGAATCTGAGTTTGATTTGGTCCAAGTGTTTCCGGTGAATGAGTCCATTTGAAAGTTTGACCCGAAACACCCTGCTCCCCTCTTTGGGCACGACAGTGCCGGGATGCCACTTCGGACCTTGTCCATAATTTAATACGAATACAGGATCATCGATTTCAATCTCGCGTGACACATTTGCGCTATCATGGTATGCACTTTGTTGAAGCTGCCTGCTCTCTACCTGTTCATGTAGATCAGGGTGAACTAACGAGAGCCTTGTCTTAAGTGCTCTTTTCATGAACAGTTCAGCAGATGCGATTCCAGTGAGTGAGTGGGATCTCGTGCGGTAGCTAAACAGGGCTCGGGATAGGTGAGTTTGCAGTGAGCCTCCAATTACCCTCTTCAAGCCTTGCTTGATGGTTTGCACTGCTCTCTCTGCCTGACCATTGGATGCTGGTTTAATTGGGGCAGATGTGACATGTTTGGTCCCGTTATGGGTCATGAATTCTTCGAACTCAGCACTGGTAAAACATGGCCCGTTGTTGCTCACCAGGACATCAGGTAGGCCGTCTGTGGCAAACATGGTCCGAAGGCTTTCAGTAGTGGCAGCGGACGTGCTAACCAACATTATCTCACATTCAATCCACTTGGAGTATGCATCTACAACCACAAGGAACATTTTACCCAAGAACGGGCCTGCATAGTCGACGTGCACCCTAGACCACGGTTTGGAGGGCCATGCCCATAAACCTAGCGGCGCCTCTCTCGGTACATTGCTTAACTGCGAGGGAGTGTTGTGGAGGTCATTGATGAAGGTGTCTCTGCCCTTCTTGGGGACCACTATTCGATTACCCCACAGAAGGCAGTCTGCCTGTATAAACATTTCATCTTTGTACCGCTGGAACGACTTTATCTCTTCCTACATTTCCATTGGGACACTGGACCAGCTCCTGTGAAGCACACAGCTTTTGACTAGAGATAATAAGGGGTCTTGCCTTATCCAGGTTTTAATCTGCTGGGCAGTGAGGAGTGACTGCTCACTCTCAAATTCTTCCATAACCATAGCTAGATCTGCGGGCTGCGCCATTTCCACCCCCGTGGTGAGCAATCGCAGCCTACTGAGAGCATTGGCGCAGTTTTCTGTGCCTGGCCTGTGGCGGATGGTGTAGTTGTATGCAGACATCGTGAGTTCCCATCTCTGGATGCGGGCCGATGCGTTGGTATTTATCCCTTTAATCTCGGAGAACAGGGATATAAGTGGCTTATGGTCCAATTCGAATTTTAGCCCAAACAGGTATTGATGCATTTTCTTTACCCCATAGACACACGCTAATGCTTCTTTCTCAATCATGCTGTAGGCTCTCTCAACCTTAGACAGACTCCTGGATGCATAAGCAATCGGTTGCAGTTTCCCAAAATCTTTAGCTTGTTGCAATACACACCCAATGCCATATGACGACCTAGCACATGCTCGTACCAAATGCTTACATGGATCATACAATACAAGCAATTTGTTTGAGCATAACAATGTTCTCGCTTTCACAAAGGCATTTTCTTGGCTTTTGCCCCAAACCCATTCGTCCCCTTTTCATAGTAAGACATGCAGTGGTTCTAACAGTGTGCTGAGACCCAGTAAGAAGTTACCAAAGAAGTTCAGGAGTCCCAGAAATGACCGCAGCTCCGTCACGTTCTGTGGCCTCAGTGCGTTTTCGATTGCCTTCATCTTCGCGTTGGTGGGTCTGATGCCGTCCGCCGCAATCTTCCTTCCCAGGAACTCCACTTCAGGCGCCAGGAAAACGCATTTTGAGCGTTTTAACCTGAGCCCCATGCGGTTGAGTTGACTAAGAACCTCCTCCAGGTTCTGCAGATGCTCGACTGTGTTCCGACCTGTGACCAAGATATCGTCCTGGAAGACCATGGTAAGCTTTCCATGTTTCTCTGGAATATCGTCGCCGCCGATCAGATTCCAAACGGGCATAAACAAAAAGATCTTTGTGTGTGTTGATGCAGGTGAGGGCCTTTGATGATTCCTCCAGTTTCAGCATCATATAGGTTGAAGTCAGATCCAGCTTCGTGAATGTCTTTCCTCCCGCCAGGGTTGCAAAGAGGTCGTCGGCCTTTGGTAGTGGGTATTGGTCCTGCAGGGAGAAACTTTGTAATCGCCACAGATTCTGTCGGTGCCATCTCCCTTGAGGACTGGGACGATAGGACTGGCCCACTCATTTGAACTCGATCGGGGAAATGATGCCCTCTTTTTACAGTCGGTCTAGCTCGATCTCTACCCTTTCTCTCATCATGTGCGGTACTGCTCACGCCTTGTGATGGATGGGTTGCGCCCCCGGAATTAGGTGGATCTGCACTTTTGCTCCTTGGAATTTCCCGATGCCTGGTTCGAACAGCGAAGGAAATTTGTTTAAGACCTGGGCACACGAAGTGTCGTCAGCGGGCAATAGCGCTCGGACATCGTCCCAATTCCAATATATCTTTCCCAGCCAGCTCCTGCCGAGCAGTGTAGGACCATCGCCCGGTACCACCCAGACTGGTAGCTTGTGCACTGATCCATTGTAAGAGACCTTTACTGTTGCACTGCCGATTACAGAAATCAGTTCTTTCGTGTAAGTTCTTAGTTTCATGCGAACTGGATTAAGACTAGCCTTGAGGCCTTGTTGCACCACAACCTTTTGAAAGTCTTTTTGCCCATGATGGACTGGCTCGCGCCCGTGTCCAGCTCCATTGACACAGGTAGTCCATTTAGTTCAACATTCAGCATTAGCGGGGGACAATTCGTGGTGAATGTGTGCACCCCATGTACCTCTGCCTCCTCTATCTGAGGCTCTGGTTCATCGTGATCCTCCGTGGATCTTTCCTCCTCTGCAACATGATGGTTTGCAGGTTTAACAGGCTTTGCAGCTCGCCTGCACACTCGTTTGAGGTGTCCCATTGTTCCACAGCCCTTGCAAACGTACTCTGAATCAGCATGAATGGAAACGATGATAACCCCCGCAGCACCAATAAGGTGTTAATGGCTTTGCATTCATCACCCTTGATGGTGAACTCTGAGACATCTACGGACGTGTAGCTGCAGGTATGTGTGACCTGCCCTGTACGTTACGATTCAAAAACAACACCACTTTGTTCACAGTACTTGTAGCAGCACTTGTGTGCTGAGAGATTTGCTTCGTATTGTCACTGGTGGCAAGGAACGCTATGGGCTTACTCAAGGTTGGGGTCTCTACAGTCAAATGTTTGCGAAGTATGGTTTCGTGGCCAATGCCAAGTATGAAAAAATCTCTGAGCATGTGCTCCAAATGTCCTTCAAATTCGCAATGTCCTGCAAGGCTTCTTAGCTCGGCGACATAACTCGCTACTTCCTGGCTTTCAGACCTTTTGTAGGTGTAGAACCGGTACCTCACCATCACAATGCTTTCCTTCGGATTCAAATGCTCTCGGACCAGTGTGCACAAATCGTCATACGATTTCCCCATGGGTTTCGCTGGAGTGAGCAGATTCTTCATGACGCCATATGTTGGTGCCCCACAGACGGTGAGGAGGATCGCCTTTTGTTTGGCAGCGCTCTCTTCCACATCTAGCTCGTTGGCCACGAAGTATTGGTTGAGTCGCTCCACAAAAGTTTCCCAATCATCTCCCTCTGAGAACTTCTCCAGGATGCCCACTGTTCTCTGCATCTTTGGGTTCGTTATCTGTATCTCGTCACCAGTTGTATATGGAGAGTCAGACTGAACACTGTGAGCTCAACTAAAGTGTGACCTTAGTCTTTTATTGCAGGTCTCCACAGTGCCTCTCCAACCGTGAAGCCTCCTTAAATACCTGTGCTCTCAAGGGATTATGGGATCCCTTGGGACTCCAGGGGATGAGCCCTGTACAGAGTAAATACAAGTTTACATATATAACAGCTTTAGGTAAAGTTAGTTAAATTGGTTCTCAGATGCTCAAAATGCACTAAAGAGGGTGCAGAGGAGATTTACTAGGATGCTGCCTGGAATGGAGAATCTTAGTTATGAGGATAGATTGGATAGGCTGGATTTTTCTCATTGGAACAGAGGAGGTTGAGAGGAGACCTCATTGAGGTGTACAAAATATTGAAGGGCCTGGACATAGTGGATAGTAAGGGCCTATTTCCATTGGTGGAGGTGTCTATTGTGGGGGGGGAGGCATATTTTTAATTTTTTTGGTGGAAGATTCATAGGTGATTTGAGGAGGGACTTCTTTATGAAGAGGGTTGTGGGGATCTGGAACTCACTGCCTGGAAGAGTGGAAGATGCAGAAACCATCACCACTTTTAAGAGATGGTTGGATGGGCACTTAAAGTGCCGTAACCTGCAGGGTTACGGACCTAGAACTGGTGATTGGGATTAGACTGGATGACCTTTTCTTGGACGGCACAGTTATGATGGTAAATACTCAGGGAATCGAATATGGCCAGGGTGATCTCCTGGACTAGTTTTTATCACCTGGATGGGTTAGAGAGGAATTTTCCCAGATTTTTTTCCCTAAATTGGCCGAGGTTTTTATCTGGGTTTTGCCTCTCCCAGGAGATCACATGGCTCTGGTTGGGGTGGAGTGTAGAATGTTTCAGTGTAAGGGGTGTTGCAGTTATGTAGGGTGGACTGGTTGGGCTGGGTGCTCTTTACCTTTCCGCCATTGTTCATTGCTCATAGATTTATATGTAACCTTCAGGGCTGCTGACCAAGGGCCGTGCGGCTCTTTGTCGGCCGGCATGGACACATTGGGCTGAAATGGCCTCCTCCTGCGCTGTAAATTTCAATGTTTCTATGTTTAAAGACTCCCATACAATTTTTGGACTTGTTTTGCAATCAGAAGGCCCTGAGGCTGGCAGCTCGTCTTGCAGTCTCCCCTGTGTTCCCACCCCAGTTTTCACACCGAGGCCTTGCCGGGGAACAGGGCTGCACCACCAATGTGATCAGGCCTTTCAAATGACCTTGACCACCACATTCAGGCAGTCTGAGGCAAACAGTTGGTTCAATTATTATGATTGAAAAGTAAATAAAATAAGTAAATAAAACATCTTACTTGCATACCATTAGCCCACCCTTATGTGTAGGATTGTGCGTAAAAATCTCAGAAAATCATCAATTCTTTTGTATATGACCCATTTTTAATAAGCATCTTTTGGAAGTAAAAATATTGCTTTTACTACCATAGTGGTGAAATTTGAGCATCTGAGAACCCATTTAACTCTACAACTTTACCTAAAGGGAGACTTTGTATGACCTTGTTACATTCTTTCAGAGAATATGTTCGTTCTGATATCTCCCTTTGATCACTTGTTAGGTTTTGACAGCTTGCTTCATTTAAAATGATCTCTCTTCCTTCTTCAGTTGGTGTTGACTCTGATTTATGTAGCGACTTGTAGAATGCTGCCTTTTCATTGCCTGTACTCTAGGTTTGATACAAGCTTGTTGTCATCTGTTTAAATCAAAGTATTGATAAAAACAGCTTCTACTCTCTGACTTTGATGTGCACCCCAATGTCTGTTTTTCACATTTTCGCAATAACTCCTATGTGGAATAAATTTCAGCAATTTCAAGACAGTTTTTTAGAGGATACAGGTCCACAATACAAAACTGGCCCGAAATCTTACTACAATTGTACAGGGCTTTGGTGAGACCACACCTGGTGTACTGTGCACAGTTTTGGTTTCCTTATCTGAGAAAGGACATACATGCCTTAGAAGTGGTGCAATGAGGGTTCACTTGATTGATCCCCGGGATGAGAGGGTTGTCCTATAAGGAGAGATTGAGTAGACTGGGCCTATCCTCACTAGAGTTAACAATATGGCCTACTCCTGCTCCTAATTTTTATGTTCTTTTGCTCTTGTTTAGCGCATTTAAGCAGGCAAGGGCTCTCATGAGGTTTAGGCCTGGACACACGGTTTGGACAGGTTATGGGGAGCTGTACTCCCTCTGGTTTGATTGAAGCTGATACTGGGTGACAACAGTGGGAAAGTGTTCCATTCCTCAGCATTGACATCCTTTGTCTTGATTAGCATTAAATACACCAAAAGATTTTGGACCCAAAAATCCTCAGGCTACAATCCAAGCATTTAAACTGGAATTGCACCCACCAGTGCCCTCTGATGCTTGACACATGCAGAATATGTAGGGTCAGGGCAAGGCACCCCATTTGCATGGGACCAGCGAGAGCCGAGATCAGTCCAGGCACCTACCAGCCACATGATGTTGGAAACTCCAATGCCAGGCTGCCATTGAGGGGATTGCCCATTTACCTACTCAAAGAAACATTTTTTAACCCCGTTTGGCCCCCTTACAAAGGGGTCCGATACAAACAAATTAATTTTTATCAACAATTAATTATCTTTGTGGGTCCAGGCCTTTTCCGTGGATGCCCACCCCCACCCCTTCTCCTGCGCAGTAGAGCCCATTTGCAACTTCTGGGGTTCAACACACCTCTTCCCACTTTCTTTCTTTCACTGGGCATACTTTACACCAAGTCCCACTGAGGTTGAGGAAGTGGGATCTGCTAGAAAAAAAGAAAGGCTTGCATTTATATAGTGCCTTTCACAACCACCAGATGTCCCAAAGCACTTTACAGCCAATGAAGTACTTTTTGAAGTATGGGGGTGAATTTTTCGGAGGGTCAGTGAGTGCGTTCGATGTTGGGTCAGGTGGAAAATTTTAATTTTCTGACTGCGGGTCGGGAACCCACTGTCATCCCATCATCACGCTACTTTCCCAGATGTTGGGTTTGTCAGGGCTGAACAGACCTGACGTGCAATGGCAGGGGAGGCAATTTAGGTCATTATGACCTTGTTAACAGCCCATTAAACAGTATTTTGAGCTTACCTTACCATTTTAAACAGTCGCCCATGGGGTCCACACTGCTCGGGGATCACGTCAGATAAAAAGGTCGGGAGTCGTGTTACCATGAAATAATTTCTTTACTTGACAGCTGCAAAAGTGCTAAAGAAGCTCCCATCTCAGAGTTATTCACTTTCCAAGCTCAGAAGCTGTTGCTTACTGCATTTGGAAGACAAATTGAGCTTTATGCAGATTGCAAGTGTTTGGAGTCAAATCTCTATCCAGTGTCACCTCATTGGAACAACCTTCTCACTATTGCCAGATTGCTTCTGTCATCTCAAGTTCACCTTCCATCTATTACATCAGCATTGGTGCCCTTGAAACTATCTCACCTTGGTCCTCAGAATCCCACCACGATCATCCCCAAAACCAGCAGCACCAAGCACACCAGCAGCACCAACAACAACAGCAACCTTCTCCACAATTAACTAATGCTTTACAGGACACAGGGCATCAGCACCCGACCAGATTGCTGCCTGGGAGACCAGGGATGGCCTCACCATGACCAGATTTACTTTATATAATGCTGTACACCTGGCTGCCACATGATGTGCCAGGTTAGCACCACCCCTCAACAACACCATAACGCATCCCTACAATGCCCAAGCCATTCCTTTCCACTCATCACCCTTGCGGGGGTTACTGTTATGTCTCACCATTCATTGCAATTCACTAAGCCACTTCCAAAGGTGCACACAAACTTGTCTAAGAACGCAGAGTGTTGCAAATAAAGATTTCAATGTTTGAAACCACATTAACTGAAACTTGACTTGAACATTGCATAAAACATCCAAATGCCTACCCTTCTGTGTTGTTACTTGGTATGATTGGACTAGGATGAGGCTGAGTGTGAGGGGTAGCTAGTGAGAAGTGATAATGTAGATAGAGAGGGATGGTTGGAAGTGTAAGTTACGTTGGTGTAAGGATGTGCAGGAGTAGGATATGGAAGGCAAAGTGATGGGGATGTGATGAGTGGCACAGCAAGAGTGTGGCTTTGCAGTAATGTTTCGTGATTGACTGAGACCATTGAAAGGTTTGTGCCACTACAGCGTGGTCCTCTGATGACATCCCTGCTTGTATCCTCCTGTGCAATGTGCAACCAGGCTGCATTGGTGTCTTGGGGAGGTCTCTTCCACCCAATGGAAGGGAAGAGTGCCTCCCTGCGTGCTGTGACTCTCTCCATAAGCATCTGGAGGTAGTCATGGGAGAGCCTGGGTGCAGCTGTGCACTTCTATGCATGGCTTGTCAGTGTTTACAGCACCTTAATGCTGTAGAACACTGACAGCATAAATGCCATAATTAATTTGCACATGGTCCCTTTAAGGAAACCAGCTGATGACGCGACATCAAATAATGTCTTTAGACCCACTTCCTTCAATTGGCCGGCAAGTGCGCTGGGCGGGCTTAACAAGAACAATCATCATAAAATCATTCTACACAGTGGGCTGGAGCCTGCACCGGACCTGCCAAGGTTGGAAAATCGCGGCCGTCGTCACTGTTGTAATGTAGGAAATGCGGCAGCCAGTTTGCAAACTCCCACAAACAGCAATGCAATAATTACTAGGTAATCTGGGCCTTTTTTAAAATGTTAATTGAGGGATAAATATTGGTCAGGACACCAGGGATAATGCCCCTTCTCTTTGAGGGCCTTGTTTTAACGTCTCATCTGAAAGACGGCACCTCTAACAGTGCAGCACACACTCATCACTACACTGGAGTGTCAGTCTAGATTTATGTGCTCAAGTCTCTGGAGTGGGACTTGAACCCACAACCTTCTGACTCAGAGACAAGGGTGCTACCCACTGAGCCACAGCTGAAAAAATCCACAAAAGCGTAGAAAATCCCCACCCATGACTCTGTCCCCTTTGCTTCACTGACCTATAACGAGTGGACAGAGGAATTGCCCTAACAAGGCTTACTGGGAACCACTAGTGTAGGTTGGGTCTTTGGAAATCTGGGTCCTGGTCTGATTCTGTGCCATTCCATTGCATTCCTGCAGGACTTATGGCCTGACAGAATGGCTGGGAAAATGTGCCCCTTTTCTTTGAGCCAAGCTAAGGTAAATGTATGTAGAATCAATTTTGCTGTTTGGTGAAAATTAGCTTTGATCTGTTAAAGTCATGTTTTTTCAGCCCTGTTGTTATGATTGAGAATTGGCCTACTAAAATAAGATAATGTATGCTACTTGTTTGCCTAGCATTTAGAGTGAAAGAGCTTTTAATACAGAAATGTTCGTACAACATGTAAAAAGTAGGAAAACTGTAGTACCCTAACTCTTTCCTGGTTAAGATGAACTAACTCAGTAGAGGGCATAGTTTAAACCTGGAATCTTCCATTTTTTATGTTTCACTATGCAGTTAACATTAGAACATAAGAATTAGAAGCAGGAATAGGCCATTCGGCCCCTCAAGCGTGCTCCACCATTCAATGAGATCATGGCTGACCTTCGACCTCAACTCCACTTTCCTTCACTATCCCCATATCCCTTGCTTCCCTTAATATCCAAAAATCTATCGATCTCTGTCTTGAATAGACTGAGCCTCCACCGCCCTCTGGGGTAGAGAATTCCAAAGATTCACTAACCTCTAAGTGAAGAAGTTTCTCCTAACCTCAGTCCTAAAAGGTCGACCCCTTATTCTAGGACTGAGACACCTGGTTCTAGACTCCTCAGCCAGAGAAGACACCCTCCCTGCATCTACCCTGTCAAGCCCTGTAAGAATTTTATATGTTTCAATGAAATCACCTCTCATTCTTCTAAACTCTAGACAATATAGGCGTAGTATACTCAATCTCTCCTCATTGGACAATCCCCCCATCCCAGGAATCAGTCTGGTGAACCTTCATTGCACTCACTCTATGGCAAGTATATCCTTCCTTAGGTAAGGAGACAAAAACTGTACACAATACTCCAGGTGCGGTTTCACCAGAGCCCTATATAATTGCAAATTGCAGTAAGACGTCTTTACTCTTACACTCAAATTCTCTTGGAATAAAGGCCAACATATCATTTGATTTCTTAATTGCTTGCAGTATCTGCATGTTAACTTTCAGTGATTTGTGTACAAGGACACCTAGGTCCTTCTGAACACCAACATTTTCCAATCTCTCACCACTTAAAAAATACTCTGCTTTTCTATTTTTCCTACCAAAATGCATAACTTCATATTTCTCCACGTTATATTCCATTTGCCATGATCTTGCCCACTCACTTAGCCTGTCTATTATCCCCTTGAAGTTTCTTTGCAACCACCTCACAACTTACATTCCCACTTAGCTTTGTATCATCAGCAAACTTGGATACTGTCATGTATGTACATGTTGTTTGTAGCCACCAGATGGTGTCATTGTTGGAGGCCACTGAGCAGCACGCACATGGTGCTGCTCTGGTATAAAAGGCCAGCCATTTTTTGAGTCAGGCACTTTGGGCCAAAATAAAGCAGAAGCAAGGTTGTACCTTGCTTAGTTAAACAGTACTCAGTTTGAATCTTTATTGCATTCATAATATTTGGAGACGAGAATACAAAAACCTTTGTTTGCAAAATTAGCATGATTGGATTTTTAGAGCGATTCGTGGAGGGAGAAGATTGGGCAGACTTTGTGAGCCATTTTAAGCAGTACTTCGTGGCCAACAAAATGAAGGGGTCAATAATGCAGATCGGTGCTGGGCCGTGTTCTTCACTATGTGCGGTTCAAAGATCTACGGTCTGATAAAGAATATACTCATGCCTAGTGATCCAACAGAGAAAACGTATGAGAAGTTGTGTACATTTGTACGCGAGCACCTCAAGCCAGATGAAGGACATTCTTGCTATTGAGCGAGTGCAGTGAAGGTTCACCAGACTGATTCCCGGGATGGCAGGACTGACATATGAAGAAAAACTGGATCGACGAGGCTTATATTCACTGGAATTTAGAGGAATGAGAGGGGATCGCATAGAAGCATATAAAATTCTGACGGGATTGGACAGGTTAGATGCAGGAGGAATGTTCTCAATGTTGGGGAAGTCCAGAACCAGGGGTCACAGTCTAAGGATAAGGGGTAATCCATCTAGGACCGAGATGAGGAGAAACTTTTTCACCAAGAGAATTGTGAACCTATGGAATTCTCAACCACAGAAAGTTGTTGAGTTCAGTTTGTTGGATATATTCAAAAGGGAGTTAGATGTGGCCCTTACCGCTAAAGGGATCAGGGGGTATGGAGAGAAGGCAGGAGTGGAGTATTGAAGTTGCATGATCAGCCATGATCATATTTGTAGTGTCCATACACCTTACTATAGAATCACTACGTGACCTGAACCTTTATTCCCAGGACCAAGAAGTGCTGACCCTGCGTGGGACCTCCCTTTATATACCTGGATGACCAGGTGAGAAGTGTCTCGCACAAGTTCACCCCCTGTGGTCAAGGTGTGCATTACTCAGGTGTATACAGTGTACAGTGTTGTTACATAAAGGTTACAATTATGTGAAGGTTACAAACATGACATCACCTCCCCCCAACATCTTTGGGTCAAAGATTCTTTCAGGCTGTCGACGCTCTCTCGTGGAGCGCCGCAGTTGGGGCTCTGGTGGTGGGGCCTTGGCATGCGTCTCTGTCGCCTGAGGTGATTCTGGTCTGTCCGGGCTGGCCGCAGGGACTTTGCATGCTGGTGAATGTCCTTGTTACTCATTCACTGGCAGTGGTGTGGGTGACATCTCATGATCTTCCTCAGGTTCCTCAGTGTTCCTGCTGAACCTTTTCTTTACTTGGTCCAGATGTTTGCGGCATATCTGCCCATTGTTAAGTCTGACCACTATGACCCTATTCCCCTCTTTGCCAATTACAGTACCCTCAAGCCACTTGGTTCCAAAGCATGATTGAGAACAAATACAGGGTCATCAATTTCTATGCATCTCCCCACTGAGTTGCGATCATGGCACTCGATTTGGGACTAGTGCTTGCCCTCAACAATATCTGACAGGTCTGGGTGAATGAGGGACAGCCGCGTTTTAAGGATGCGTTTCATGAGTAGTTCCGAGGGCGGGACTCCCGTGAGCGAATGCGGGCGAGACCTATAGGCCAGCAGGAGGCGCGATAGGCGGTACTGAAGGGAGAGTACTTGAATCCGGAGCATGCCCTGTTTTATGATTTGAACCGCACGTTCCGCCTGGCCATTGGAAGCTGGCTTGAACGGTGCTGTCCTGACGTGTTTGATACCATCACCCGACGTAAACTCCTGGAATTAATAGCTAGTGAAACACGGGCCGTTGTCGCTAACCAGGATGTCCAGCAAGCCGTGGGTCGCAAAGACCGTACGCAGACTTTCCATGGTGGTGGATGTCATGCACAAATTCAATATGATGCACTCGATCCATTTCGAGTATGCATCGACAACAATCAGGAACATTTTTCCCATGAACGGGCCCGCGTAGTCTACATGAATACCTGACCATGGCCTGGTGGGCCAGGGCCACAGGCTGAGTGGGGCCTCCCTGGGGGCATTTCCCAGCTGAGAACACGTCGTGCACCTGCGAACCCAGTGTTCCAGGTCTGAGTCAACTCCCGGCCACCATACATGCGACCAGGCAATGGCCTTCATTAGCACGATGCCTGGGTGCTCGCTGTGGAGTTCCCTGATGAATGCTTCCCTTCCTTTCTGGGGCATGACTACCCGGCTGCCCCATAGCAGGCAGTTGGCTTGGATGGAGAGCTCATCCATCCGTCTGTGAAACGGCCTGACCTCCTCGGGACACGGTCCGTGTGCGGGCGCCCAATCCCCAGTCAGACTGGACTTCAGCATCCATAGCTTTGCCCCAAGCATCACCCTGCCTTGCAGACCTCGTCTGGTTCCTCTGCCTTGTAAACTAGCCTCGCTATGGGCTTTCTGCACATTCTGGCCAGATGTCCACTGAAGTTACAGTTTCTACAGATAAATTGTTGAAACCTACAGGTTTTCGCAGCATGTCTGCCACCGCACCTCCAGCATGAGCTGAGATTGTTGTGAACAAAGGAACTGTTAACAGGCATTCCTCTCTAATTGTCTCTTTGATTACTCCTGAGCACTCTGTTGCTGAGTGTCAATGGTCCCATCCCGGGACGCATTGTCCCTTGTGATGGCGTGAATTGCCGATCCCCCTGCCATTGTCTCTGTTGCTGGCCCACTCTCGAGCCTGTTGCTGCCTGGGTGGTGTTGAATTGCCCTTGCCTGTCTGCAGGTTTCTGTGTCTCGTTTACAATGTTAACTCCCTGGTCCATCGCCACGTTGGAACCAGGGCTGCGCGCGTAAATTATCTTGATCTCCTCTTCCCCTGCCATGAAGGTCTGAGCTATCAGCGTTGCCCTTTCCAAAGTCAAGTCCTTGGTCTCAATAAGCTTCCTGAAAATCCCGGCATGACCAATGCCCTCAATGAAGAAATCCCTTAACATCTCCCCCCTGCAGGCGTCTGTGAACTTACAGAGGCTGGCCAAACGCCGAAGATCCGCAATGAAGTCCGATATGCTTTGTCCCTCCCGGCGCCGGTGTGTATAGAACGCTGGGCCATGTGTACAAGGCTCGCCGGTTTGAGGTGCTCACCGATCAGAGTGCTGAGCTCTTCAAGGGACTTGTCCGCTGGCTTCTCGGGTGCGAGCAGGTCTTTCATCAGCGCATACGTCTTGGATCCACAGCTGGTCAGTAGATGCGCCCTCCGTTTGCCAGCCGCTTCCTCTCCCAGCCAGTCCTTCATGACAAAGCTCTGCTGGAGCCTCTCAACGAAATCGTTCTAGTCCTCACCAACACAATACCGTTCCTCTGTGCTACCGGTGGCCATCCTTGTGGGTCGTTGATTCCCGTTTCTCGTCGCCAAATGTAGTGTCCTTACACCTTACTATAGAATCACACGAGGCATGTACTGCAGACAAGGTCACTACGTGACCTGAACCTTTATTCCCAGAACCAAGAAGTGCTGACCCTGCGTGGGACCTCCCTTTATATACCTGGATGACCAGGTGAGGAATGTCTCCCACAAGTTCACCCTCTGTGGTCAAGGTGTGCATTACTCAGGTGTATACAGTGTACAGTGTTGTTACTTAAAGGTTACAGTTATGTGAAGGTTACAAACATGGCAATATTGAATGGTGGTGCAGGCTTGAAGGGCCGAATGGCCTGCTCCTGTATCTATTTTCTATGTTTCTATCATCTTGAGATACAGGTTTTATACACACGTTCGATCAGTGGGCCAGAGCGCTGCGGAATTCGTTGCCGACCTGAGACGTCCAGTGGGACTGTGCAAGTTCGGGACGGTGTTGGCAGACATGCTGCGGGATTTCTTTGTTATCGGTATCAACCACAAGGTGATCCTGCGCAAACTTCTGGCTGTGGAGGAGTTGGATTTAAAAAGGGCCATCCAGATCGCTCAAATCATGTATGATGACGGACAGGAGTCTAAAGCAAATATCGGTGAAGAACTGAACCTCGGCAAGTACTGTAAATGCGATTGATTCGGCGTTCGGCACATGGCAGGGCCTATCCGGCCGCATTCATGAAACCTGTGGCTGCCCAAAGTCCACCAGCGGGAATGTATACGACTTCTCCGTGTTGGCGTTGTGGGGGAAATCATCGGCACCAGCAGTGCCGATTTAAGCAATATAGTTGCAAAGGCTGTCTGAGAGTGGGGCATCTCCAGCGCAAGTGTCCGCAGATGAGTAAGCGAGCTGCGACACACCACGTGGAGGATGAGAGTCAGACTGGCGCGGATCCGGATACGCAATCCGAGATGCCAGAGGAGGAAGTATATGGACTCTACTCTTTCATAACCAAGAGTAAACCAATTTTGATTAATTTGAAATTTAACGGGATACCGGTATCGTTGGAACTGGACACAGGGGCGAGTCAATCGATCATAAACGAAAGGGCATTTAATAAGCTGTGTGATACTAAGACTGTGAGGCCCAGGCTGAGCCATGTTAACACCAAGCTGCGCACGTACACCAAAGAACTGATAAAGGTGATTGGAAGTACACAAATTAATGTGTCGTATAATGGTGCGGTTCATGAGTTACCGCTGTGGATTGTTCCAGGCAATGGCCCAACGCTGCTTGGCAGGAACTGGTTGGAGAAAATCAGATGCGACTGGAACGACATAAAGGCGTTGTCATCGGAGGAAGATCCATGTGCCCAAGTATTGAGCAAGTTCCCCTCGCTGTTCGAACCGGGTAGCGGCAACTTCACGGGAGCCAAGGTGCAGATTCACGTGGACTCAGATGCAAGACCTGTCCATTATAAAGCTCGGGCAGTACCATATATGATGAGGGAGAAGGTCAAAATTGAACTGGATAGACTCCAACGTGAAGGGATCATATCACCGGTTGAATTTACTGAATGGGTCAGCCCCATTGTTCCTGTGCTGAAAAGTGATGGCAAGTCAGAATCTGTGGAGATTACAAGGCTACGATCAACAGGGTTTCAAAACAAGATCAGTACCCGTTACTGAACGCTGATGACGTGTTTGCGACGCTAGCCGGAGGGAAGTTGTTCACAAAACTGGACTTGACGTCGGCCTATATGACGCAGGAGTTGGTCGAGACATCAAAAAGACTTACATGCATTAACACGCACAAGGGACTGTTTACTTACCACAGGTGCCCATTTGGAATTCGCTCGGCCGCAGCAATATTCCAGAGGAATATGCAAAGTCTACTGAAGTCCGTTCCCAGAACCGCCGTGTTTCAGGTTGACATCCTGATCACCGGTCGTGACTCCAAAGAACATCTGAACAACCTGGAAGAGGTTCTACTGCATTTGGATGGAGTGGGACTCAGATTTAAATGCTCGAATTGCGCCTTCATGGCTCCGGAGGTCGAATTCCTTGGGAGGAAAAGCGCTGCTGATGGCATCAGACCTACTGACGTGAAAACCAAAGCCATCAAGAATGCACCCAAGCCGCAGAACGTGACGGAGCTGTGTTCGTTCCTGGGTCTATTCAACTGCTTTGGTAACTTCTTACCTAAATTGAGCACCTTACTTGAACCACTGCACATGCTATTGAGAAAAGGCAACAACTGGGTGTGGGGCGCATCATTGCAAGACAGAGTTTTCGAGAAAGCCACCAATCTGCTTTGTTCAAACAAGCTGCTGGTACATTATGACCCATGTAAATGTTTAGTTTTGGCCTGTGACGCATTGTCACACGGAATTGGTTGCTTGTTCCAACAAGCCAATGAGTCGGTGAAGTTCAACCTGTCACATATGCATCTAAATGTTTGTCCAAAGCAGAAAGAGCCTACACGATGGTAGAAAAAGAAGCTTTAGCGTGTGTGTACGGTGTTAAAAAGATGCATCAATACCTGTTCAGTCTGAGGTTCGAATTAGAGACAGATCATAAGCCGCTCATTTTGTTGTTTTCCGAGAGCAAAGGCATCAATACTAACACTTCATCCCGCATTCAAAGGTGGGTGCTGACATTATCTGCCTATGATTATGTCATTCGCCACAGACCTGGCACAGAGAATTGTGACGATGCTTTGAGCCGGTTGCGGTTGCCCACACCGGAGGTGGAAACGCCACAACTGGCGGATTTAATGTTAATCATGGATGCTTTTGAGAGTGAAAGTACCCCTGTCACAGCTCAACAAGTCAAGACCTGGACCAGTCAGCGACCCGATATTATCGGTGGTAAAGGGTTGCATCCTCAAAGGGGATTGGTCTGCCATACCTAAGAAAATGTGCGAGGAGGCCAAACCGTACATTCGTCGCCAAGACGAACTGTCTATTCAAGCAGATTGCATATTGTGGGGCAATCGAGTTGTAATGCCTAAGAAAGGGAGAGCGAAGTTTGTGTGTGAATTACACAGCATAAACTGGTATAGTGATGATGGAGGCCATCGCCAGGTCCCACGTATGGTGGCCAGGAATTGATTCTGAGCTGGAAGCATAAGAACATAAGAACATAAGAATATAAGAACATAAGAATTAGGAACAGGAGTAGGCCATCTAGCCCCTCGAGCTTGCTCCGCCATTCAAAAATATCATGGCTGATCTGGCTGTGGACTCAGCTCCACTTAGCCGCCCGCTCCCCATAACCCTTAATTCCCTTATTGGTTAAAAATCTAACTATCTGTGATTTGAATACATTCAATGAGCTAGCCTCAACTGCTTCCTTGGGCAGAGAATTCCACAGATTCACAACCCTCTGGGAGAAGAAATTCCTTCTCAACTCGGTTTTAAATTGGCTCCCCCATATTTTGAGGCTGTGCCCCCTAGTTCTAGTCTCCCCGACCAGTGGAAACAACCTCTCTGCCTCTATCTTATCGATCCCTTTCATGATTTTAAATGTTTCTATAAGATCACCCCTCATCCTTCTGAACTCCAACGAGTAAAGACCCAGTCTACTCAATCTATCATCATAAGGTAACCCCCTCATCTCCGGAATCAGCCTAGTGAATCGTCTCTGTACCCCCTCCAAGGCTAGTATATCCTTCCTTAAGTAAGGTGACCAAAACTGCACGCAGTACTCCAGGTGCAGCCTCACCAATACCCTGTACAGTTGCAGCAGGACCTCCCTGCTTTTGTACTCCATCCCTCTCGCAATGAAGGCCAACATTCCATTCGCCTTCCTGATTACCTGCTGCACCTGCAAACTAACTTTTTGGGATTCATGCACAAGAACCCCCAGGTCCCTCTGCACCGCAGCATGGTGTAATTTCTCCCCATTCAAATAATATTCCCTTTTACTGTTTTTCTTTCCAAGGTGGATGACCTCACATTTTCCGACATTGTATTCCATCTGCCAAACCTTAGCCCATTCGCTTAACCTATCTAAATCTCTTTGCAGCCTCTCTGTGTCCTCTACACAACCCGCTTTCCCACTAATCTTTGTGTCACCTGCAAATTTTGTTACAATACACTCTGTCCCCTCTTCCAGGTCATCTATGTATATTGTAAACAGTTGTGGTCCCAGCACCAATCCCTGTGGCACATCACTAACCACCTATTTCCAACCTGAAAAGGACCCATTTATCCCGACTCTCTGCTTTCTGTTAGCTAGCCAATTCTCTATCCATGCTAATACATTTCCTCTGACTCCGTGTACCTTTATCTTCTGCAGTAACCTTTTGTGTGGCACCTTATCGAATGCATTTTGGAAATCTAAATACACCACATCCATCGGTATACCTCTATCCACCATGCTCGTTATATCCTCAAAGAATTCCAGTAAATTAGTTAAACATGATTTCCCCTTCATGAATCCATGTTGCGTCTGCTTGATTGCACTATTCCTATCTAGATGTCCTGCTATTTCTTCCTTAATGATAGCTTCAAGCATTTTCCCCACTACAGATGTTAAACTAACTGGCCTATAGTTACCTGCCTTTTGTCTGCCCCCTTTTTTAAACAGAGGCGTTTTAAATCAGTGCAACACTTGCATGCAGCTCAGCAAAGCACCAGTGGAATCGGCACTGATTCTGTGGTCATGGCCATCCAAACCTTGGTCCAGGATCCATGTAGATTTTGCAGGTCCCTTCCTGAGCAAGACGTTTTTAGTGGTGGTGGATGCTTATTCGAAGTGGATAGAATGCATAATTATGTTATCCAGTACGTCCATGGCAACCATAGAGAATCTCAATGTCATGTTCGCAACACATGGTCTGTCTGACATAGTGGTGAGCGACAATGGGTCGTGCTTCATCAGTCAGGAGTTTGTAAAACTTAATGCATAAAACATGTAAGGTCAACACCATTGAAGCCTGTGTCCAACAGACAAGCAGAACGCGCAGTACAAATTATCAAGCAAAGCATGAGGAGAGTAACCCAAGGGTCACTGCAGACTCGCTTGTCTTGCATACTGCTGAGTTACTAGATAAGACCTCAAACACTCACAGGGGTCTCGCCTGCTGAACACATGATGAAAAGAGGTCATAAGACCAAGTTATCTCTTGTACACCCGGATTTAAGTAATCATGTTGAATACAGAAGGCAGAGTCAACAAGGGTACCACAATCGCGCAACTGTTTTCAGGCGAGATTTCTGTTAATGATCCTGTATATGCGTTGAATTATGGTCAGGGTCCCAAATGGATCACTGGTACACTCATGGCCAAGGAGGGCAACAGAGTATTTGTTATTAAGCTCGAGAATGGGCAAACTTGCAGGAAACACATGGATCAAACAAAGCTGAGGCACACAGATGAGCCAGAGCAGTTGGACGAAGAAACCGTCGGCGACCAACCAACCTACCAGCAGCCTTCAGTGGACTCGAGGGTCATCAGTGAACCCGGAATTTCCATCACGGACTTGTTCAATAAAAATGGACATGCAATTCCTGACATGGCCACTGCCATCCCCAACAAGTCAGCCATCCAGCCACCAGCCACAACAGACTCCGCACATTCACCGAGGCCGGAATCAAACTGAGACGGTCAACCTGGGAGCATAAAGCATTGGACCATCTCAACCTGTGAAAGACTGTGATAAGATCTCAGAGGAGGATATTGTCATGTATGTACATGCTGGTTGTAGCCACCAGATGGTGTCATTGTTGGAGACCACTGAGCAGCATGCACCTGGTGCTGTTCTGATATAAAAGGCCAGCCATTTTGTGAATCAGGCACTTTGGGCCAAAATAAAGCAGAAGCAAGGTTGTACCTTGCTTAGTTAAACAGTATTCAGTGTGAACCTTTATTGCATACATAACAGATACATTACATTTGGTCCCCTCATTTAAATCATTGATATAGATTGTGAATAGCTGGGGCCCAAGCACCGATCCTTGCTGCACCCCACTAGTTACAGCTGCGAAGTTGAAAATGACCCGTTTATTCCTACTCTCTGTTTTCTGTCCGTTAACCAATCCTCAATCCATGCTAGTATATTAACCCCAATCCCAGGAGCCCTAATTTTGTTCAATAACCTCTTGTGTGGCACTTATCGAATGCCTTCTGAAATTCCAAATACACCACATGCACTGGTCCCCTCTTATCTATTCTGTTAGTTGCAACCTCAAAAAACTCTTACAGGTTTGTCAAACATGATTTCCCTTTCATAAATCCATGTTGACTGTGCCCAATCCTATTATTATTTTCTAAATGCCCTGTTACCACGTCCTTAATAATAGATTCTAGCATTTTCCCTACTATTGATGTCAGGCTAACTGATCTGTAGTTCCCCGTTTACTCTCATCCAATTTTCTTAAATAGCGGGGTTACATTAGCTACCTTCCAATCTGCAGGAACCGTTCTAGAATCTATGGAATTTTGGAAAATGACAACCAATGCAACCGCTATCTTTATAGCCACCTCTTTCAAAATCCTCGGATGTAGGCCATCAGGTCCAGGGGATTTTTCAGCTTTCAGTCCCATTAATTTCTCCAGTACTATTTTTTTACTAATACTAATTTCTTTCAGTTCCTCATTCTCAGTAGACCCTTGGTACTCCACTATTTCCGGGAGGTTTTTCGTGTCTTCTTCCGTGAGGACCGACACAAAGCATTTGTTTAATTTCTCTGCCATTTCATTATTCCCCATTATAATTTATCCTGTCTCAGCCTGTAGGGGGCCCATTTTTACTTTTAATAATCTTTTCCTTTTACAAACCTATAGAAGTTTTTATAGTCTGGTTTTATGTCTCCCATTAGTTTACTCTCATTCTATTTTCCCTTTCTTTATCAATTCCTTGGCCCTCCTTTGCTGAATTTTAAAATCCTCCCAATCCTCAGGCTTATTGCTGCTTTTGGCAACATTATAAGCCTCTTCCTTTGCTTGAATACTATCTTTAACTTCTCTTGTTAGCCACAGTTGGACCACTTTTCCTCTGGAGTTTTTTGTGCCTAAAAGGAATATATTTTTGTTGTAAATTATGTATTAATTCTTTAAATGCTTGTCTACCATCATACCTTTCAATGTAGTTTCCCAATCTACCTTAGCCAACTCTCCCCACATACCTGTATAGTTTCCTTTGTTTAGATTTATGGCCCTAGTTTCAGATTTAACTAAATCAATTTCAAACTTAATGTAAAATTCTATCATATTATGGTCACTCTTCCCTAAGGGCCCCTTTACTGTAAAGTTATTAATTAACCCTTTCTCATTGCACAATACTAGATTAAAATAGCCTGGTCTCCGGTTGGTTCCTCAACATACTGATCTAGAAAATCATCTTTTATACAATCCATTAATTCGTCCTCCACACTATTACTGCAAATTTGGTTTGCCCAGTCTATATTTAGATTAAAGTCCCCCATAATTATTGTATAACTTTTGTTACATACACCTCTAATTTCCTGATTTTTATACTGTGCCCTACATTACCACTACTGTTTGGGGGGCTATAATCAACTCCCACCAATGTTTTCTGCCCCATGCTATTTCTTAGCTCCACCCAAACTGATTCTACTTCTTGATTTTCCGTGCTACTGTCTCTCTACTGTCTTTATCTCATCCTTTATCAGTGCTACCCCTACTCATTTTCCATTTTGTCGATCTCTTCTAAAAGATCCTGGAATATTTAGTTCCCAACCTTGGTCACTTTGCAATCACGTCTCCGTAATGGCTATTAGATCAAACTTATTAATTTCTATCTGCACTATTAATTCATCTACTTTGTTGTGAATGCTTTGCGCATTCAGCTATAGTGCCTTTAGCTTTGACTTTTTTCTATTTTTCCTTGATGTCACCTTAGTCAGTAATGCCCTATTACCAATGTTACTCTCTCTTCCTTCCTGACCCACTCTGCTTATTTTCACTCAAAACTCTGCTCTGCTCTAGAGCCTTGGCATTTCTCTTGCTTCTTTTAAATTTAAACAGGGCATTTAAATTTACTCTTTCCTGAATCCTCCCCCCACCCCGCCCACCCCACCTCATTAGTTTAAAGCCCTGTTTACTGCCCTAGTTATTCGATTCGCCAGGACACTGGTTCCAGTCTGGTTCAAGTGGAGCCTGTCCCAATGGAACAACTCCCTCTTTCCCCAGTACTGATGCCAGTGCCCCATGAAGCAAAACCCGTGACTCCCACACTACTCTTTGAGCCACGCATTTAACTTTCTAATCTGCTTATCCCTATACCAATTGGCGTGTGGCTAAAGTAAAAATCTAGAGATTATTATGTTTGAGGTTCTGCTTTTTAATTTGGACCCCAACTCCTCAAACTCTCAGCAGAACCTCATTCCTAGTTCTACCTATGTCACTGGTTCCTACATGGACCAAGACAACTGGATCCTCTCCCTCCCACCCAAGTTCTTCTCCAGCTGCAAGGAGATGTCTTTAATCCTGACACCTGGCAGGCAACACAACCTTCGAAACTCCCGGTTGCGGTTGCAGAGAACAATGTCTATCCCTCTGACTTTCCTGTCCCCTAACACAACTACATTCTCTTTCACGTCCCCCACTTGAATGGCCTCCTGCACCATGGACATCCTGCTCATCCATCCTACAGGCTTTGCCCTCATCCATACAGGCAGCAAAAACCTCATATTTGTTGGATAAGGGCAAAGGCTGAGGCTCCTCCAGCACTGCACCTGGGGTCCCCTTAACTGCCTGAGTTACAGTCACTCCCTCCTGTCCCTGACCACTAACCAGACCTGCACAACTCGCTAATCTAAGGGGTGTGACTGCCTTCTGGATCAAAATGTCCAGATAACTCTCCTCCTCCCTGATGCCCCGCAATGTCTGAACCTCCGACTCCAGCTCAACAACTCTGAGCTGAAGTTCCTCAAGATGCAGGCACTTACTGCAAACATGGTTGTCCAGGATCACAATGCTCTCCACAAACTCCCACATGCTGCAGTTGCGGCACACCACCTGCACTGACATCCCGATATGACCTGTTTCTATTTAATTAAATGTAATTACATTTGTATTTAAGTAACTTAGTTTACAGTTTAGTTCCTTCACTTCTTAATTGATCTGGATTAATAATGGGTAATGAAATTAAATATCAACCTGTAACACAAAGCTCTACAAATAGGCCCCAAGTTTCCACATGATTTGCTCCTGATTTTTAGGAGCAACTGGTGGAGAACGGAGTATCTTAGAAATCGCAATTCTCCACATTTAAGTTTTCTGCACTTCTAGTCATGTAGAACAGTTTCACTTTTGAACAGAATTTTTTTTTCAAAAGGGGGCATGTCCAGCCACTGACGCCTGATTTGAAAGTTTCCACAGTGAAAACGTACTCCAAACTAACTTAGAATGGAGCAAGTGAAGATTTTTGTAGAACTGAAAAAACCTTGTCTACACATTAAAAAATCAGGCGCAGGTTACAAATTAGGCGTCCGGAACGAGGTCCGTGGAGGTGGGGGGGGGGAAAGGGAAGTCATTACATTCTACAATAAATCCTTAGTTATACTTATACAAATATTATACAAATAATTCCAACCTGAATAAAAATTTATATGCAAAGAAAAGATTAAATAAACCATATTCCTACCTGTGTGAAAGTGCTTCAGGCAGGGAGAAGGCTGCAGGAAGCCTCACAAGTTGAGGCAGCCATTCCCGACGGCGGTGGGGGGGGAGACAGTGAGGAGGCAGCCGTTCCCGACGGCAGGGGGGGGAGGAGGCAGTGAGGAGGCAGCCGTTCCCGACGGCAGCGGGGGGGAGGCAGGGAGGAGGCAGTCGTTCCCGACGGCAGGCGGGGGGGAGGAGGCAGTGAGGAGGCAGCCATTCCCGGCGGCAGCGGGGGGGGAGGCAGGGAGGAGGCAGCCATTCCTGACGGCAGAGGGGGGAGGCCCCCCTGCCGTCGGTCGGGCCCGTCGAGAAACAGCTGCCTCAACTTCTGAGGCTTCCTGCAGCCTTCTCACTGCTGCAAGAAGCCTCAGTGCTGATCATGGAAGGGCAATATGGTTTTATTAAAAAATGTAAAAAATTGAACAACTACAAAGAACTACAAAAATGGCCGAGTGCCAATGTTTCTTTCACACTACGCATGCGCGAAAGCTCCAACGCGCACGCGCAGGGTTGCCGGCACGAAAAAACTCATTTAAATGGTACCTGCCCCCTCCTACTTACAAAATCGGCGCGAGTGGTAGGCTCCGCCCCCTGGGTGCCGCGCCAAGCTGACATCGAGCTGCAAAGCGCTCGAGAATAGCGCGTTTTTTTTCAGGCGCCGTTTTCGGCGCGAAAAACAGACGCCCAGCTTGGAGGGGCGCCTGTTTTGCCACGTGTGGAAACTTGGGGCCATAGTGTGGACAAAAAGCTGCAATTCCTTCCCACTCCTCTCCAAATTCCCACTCTTAAGTTATTAAGTGACTTCAGTTTGTAAATGCTTCAATGTTAATACATTTAAAATAGATTACACCTCCATTTTTGTTATACGTACACTATCTACTATGCCTTATATAATCAACAGTGGAGGCCCACCTTTGGGTTGTAAATATCCAGACAATTCATTTACTAACGACTTCAATTTAGATAATGATAAAATGAAAGATTTTCATACATTTCATGTCAGGTTAAAGCACAGAAAGAGAATGGACACTGTGAATAATTCCATTCACTTGTGTAAGTTAATTCCATTTCCTTGTGACCTGGCCTTAAATCTCTCATGATTGTGTCAGGTGTTTGGCAGTGATTAGATACATCTTGGTGTTGACTTTGCAGTATTATTGTTGATTTACTACCAAACTGCTAACTCGCTAAGTAACACAAATGAATCAGCTCAATGTTCTGCTGCTGGATGTATAGGGGACTATTACCACACATCTACCACTAAATCTGCGATGATCTGCCTGGCAGTAGTGTACCACTTGCAGTAATTATTGTTGCTGTACAGAATCCACAAAGCTCTTACAAAAGCTTTAATTAAATAGCGCCAGTCGGATGCTAAACTGTCAATTAGAGCAATAAATAGAATGAATCTCATTGCAATAAATAATATTTGTGTTGTAATTTGTACAGTATGAAGCATTTCTTTTGTTGCCTGTTGCCATTACCTTCATAAATTTTGACTCACCTTGCACGGGGTCCACATCATTTTTAAATTAATATTGAAATAGCCTCTATGGGAGGGAGAATAAGAAACAGAAACATCTGACAAGGTAGGAAACATATATTTCAGTTTTTGAAGTTCTATATCAATGGTGAAGGCCATTGCTCCCACGAAGTGCTAGGTCCCGTGCAGGCTGCACACCAGCCACTGCTGCTGGAAGAGATAGCACACATGCGCGGTCGCTGCAGCAAATTTAAAGGGTCGGTGCAGGGAAAAAATTTGAGGGCACATTGGTAAGGACCTTATACTGAAATTCCCTATAATTTCCTTCCCTAAAATACATGTATTGGATGTCTGTATAAATTAAATATGTATAATAAATGAGCCATAGATTGAGACATATGGGACTGATTTTACGTTCGGTGGACATTGGACGGGGTGTTCAGGCCACTCACCCGATGTCATAAACGAGAGGTCTAAACAATTTGTCAGCTGTAGCTCAATGGGTAGCATTCTTGCCTCAGAGTCAGAAGGTTGTGGGTTCAAGACCCACTCCAGGGACTTGAGCACAAAAATCTAGGCTGACACTCCAATGCAATGCTGAGGGAGTGGTGCACTGTCGGAGATACTGTCCTTTGGATGAGACGTTAAACCAAGGCCCTCTCTGCTCTCTCAGGTGTGCATAAAAGATCACAGGCCGCTATTTTGAAGAACAGCAGTGCCCTGCCTAATATTTATCCCTCAATCAACATCATTTTCATGTTGCTGTTTGTGTGGGCTAGCACCTCTTAAAGCGTAATGTGTAATTTAACTCTTTTCAAATTGTTGGTGCAATTTTAGTGATTGGGGTGAGAAATGTACAAGGTTCATGATGTAGTGGTGGAGATTTTGGTGGAACAGGTGACAACCCGGAGTCAGGTCCACTTGAACCTCTGATGACAGGAGGGTGACCAGCCAAACACTGCAGCAAGCCTGGAGTGAGATGGCAGAGAGTGTAAATGCAAAAAGCATCATCTCCAGAACATGGGTGCACTTCTCCAAGAAATCCAACTACCTTACCTGGGCAACAAGGATGAGAATTATGTCTTGCTATTGCTATTTCTTAGCATGAGACCTTGCCACAGCACTACTCTCCCCTCTCTGCACTCAAAACACTTCCCTCCCTGACTCCACATACTTCTCCTACAATCACAAGGTGACACTGCAACGACTCCCATTCCCATTCCAATCACATGCATATACAGCAAGCAATTAAGAATGCAAATAGCATGTTAGTCTTTATTACAAGAGAATTCGAGTGTAAATGTCTGACTGCAATTATATAGGGCCCTGGTGAGACCTGGAATACTGTATACGGTTTTGTTCTCCTTACCTAAGGAAGAATATATTTCCTGCAACAAAGATCCACCAGACTGATTCCTGGGATGGGGGGATTGTCCTATGAGGAGAGATTGAGCAGATTAGGTCTATATTGTCTAGAATTTTGAAGAATGAGAGGTGATCTCATTGAAACATACAACATTTTTACAGGGCTCGACAGGGTAGATGCAGAGAGGATGTTTCCCCTGGCTGGGGAGTCTAGAACCAGGGAACAGAGACTCAGAATAAGGGGTCAGCCATTTAGGACTGAGATGAGGAGAAATTTCTCCACGCTGAGGGCGGTGAATCTTTGGAATTCTCTACCCCAGAGGGCTGTGGAGGCTCAGTCGTTGAGTATATTCAAGATAGAGATCGCTAGATTTTTGGATGTTAAGGGAATGAAGGGATATGGGGATAGTGCAGGAAAGTGGAGTTGAGGTAGAAGATCAGCCATGATCTTAATTGTTGTGTGCAATAACTATTAGACTGACTACTGTTTAACTCCAAGAGGTATGATCTTGGCTCTGCTTTATTAAGGCCCAAAGTGACTAATATACACAATGGCTGGCCTTTTATACTTGGGGTCTACACACACGTGCGTGCAGCCCAATGGGCTCCAACGGTGACGCCATCTAGTGGCTAGTGATCCCAAAAGTACATACATGACAATATGCCCCCTCTGAGATATTAACAGTCTTTTACAAATTGAGATGGTCCGGTGTTTTATGCTCCCGGGTTGACTGTCTCAGTTCAACTCCAGCCTTGGGTGAGTGTTCAGAGTCTGTTGTGACTGGTGGCTGGGTGGCTGACCTGGTGGGAGTGGCAATGGCCATGTCAGGGATTGAAAGTCCATTTTTATTGAACATGTCAGTGATTGAAAGTCCCGGTTCACTGATTACCACTGAGTCCTCTGATGACTGGGGGTAGGTTGGTTGGTCATCGATTGTCTCTTCCTCCGACTGTTCCGGTTCGTCTGTGTACCGCAGCTTTGTCTGATCCATATCTTTCCTGCATGTTTGACCATTTTTGAGCTTGACAATAAATACTCTGTTGCCTTCCTTGCCCATGACAGTACCTGCGATCCTGACCATAATTCAAAACATATACAAGATCATTTACGCATGAATCGCCTGCCATTGCTGCGCGATCGTCATACCTTTGCTGACTTTGTCTTCTATATTCAACATGATTATTCAAGTCAGGGTGTACAAGAAATAACTTGGTCTTAAGACCTCTCTTCATCATTAGTTCAGCAGGCGAGACCCCGGTAAGCGTGTGTGGTCTTGTCCTGTAATTCAGCAGTATGCACGACAGGCAGGTCTGCAGTGACCCTTGGGTTACTCGCTTCATACTCTGCTTTATGATTTGGACAGCACGGTCTGCTTGCCCATTGGATGCATGTTTGACCTTACATGTTTGATACCATTGAGTTTCATGAACTCTTGAAACTCCTGACTGGTGAAGCACGATCTGTTGTCGCTAACAACGATGTCAGGCAGACCATGTGTCGCGAACATGACACTGAGATTCTCAATGGTAGCTGTGGATGTGCTGGATGACATGATTATACACTCTATCCACTTTGAATATGCATCCACCACAACGAAAAACATCTTCCCCAGGAAGGGACCGGCAAAGTCTATGTGGATCCTGGACCATGGTTTGGTCGGCCACCCACAGACTAAGCGGCAATTCCGCTGGTGCTTTGCTGAGCTGCATGCAAGTGTTGCACTGATACACACATGATTCCAGCTCAGAGTCAATTCCTGGCCACCATATATGAGACCTGGCGATGGCTTTCATCATTACAATGCCGGGATGTGTGCTATGTAACTCACGTACAAATTTCTTCTCCCTTTCTTGGGCGTAACAACACGATTGCCCCACAGTACATAATCCGACTGAATAGACAGTTTGTCTTTGCGATGAATGTAAGGTTTGGTCTCCTCGCACATTTGCTTGGGTATGGCAGACCAATCACCTTTGAGAATGCAACTCTTCACCACCGATAAAATCGGGTCCTGGCTGGTCCAGGTCTTAACTTGTTGAGCCGTGACAGGGGTTCCTTCACTCTCAAAAACATCAATAACTAACAATAGGTCCGCCGGTTGTGGCGTTTCCACTCCGGTGTGGGCAACAGCAGATAGCTCAAAGCATCGGCACAATTCTCGAGGCAGGTCTATGGCAAATTACATAATCATAAGCGGATAATGTCAGCGTCCACCTCTGGCTGCGGGACGAAGCATTGGTATTGATACCTCTGTTTTCAGAGAACAGTGAAATGAGCGGCTTGTGATCTGTCTCCAGTTCAAACCGAAGACCCAACAGGTACTGATGCATCTTTTTAACCCCATACACACAGGCTAGTGCTTCTTTCTCTAACATGCTGTACGCTCTTTCCGCTTTAGACAAACTTTTTGAAGCATACTTGACTGGATGAAGTTTACCCAACTCATTACCTTGTTGGAGTACGCAAGCAATTCCATATGACGAAGCATCACAGGCCAATACTAAACGTTTACATGGGTCATAATGTACCAGCAGCTTGTTAGAGCAAAGCAGATTAGTGGCTTTCTCAAAAGCTCTGTCTTGAGACGCACCCCACACCCAGTTGTCGCCTTTTCTTAGCAGCATGTGCAGTGGTTCTCATAAGGTGCTCAATTTAGATAGCAAGTTAGAAACATAGAAACATAGAAAATAGGTGCAGGAGTAGGCCATTCGGCCCTTCGAGCCTGCACCACCATTCAATAAGATCATGGCTGATCATTCCCTCAGTACCCTTTCCTGCTTTCTCTCCATCTCCTTGATCCCCTTAGCCGTAAGGGCCATATCTAACTCCCTCTTGAATATATCCAATGAACTGACATCAACAACTCTCTGCGGCAGGGAATTCCACAGGTTAGCAACTCTCTGAGTGAAGACGTTTCTCCTCATCTCAGTCCTAAATATTTATCCCTTATCCTAAGACTGTGTGCCCTGGTTCTGGACTTCCCCAACATCGGGAACATTCTACCCGCATCTAACCTGTCCCGTCCAGTCAGAATCTTATATGTTTCTATGAGATCCCCTCTCATCCTTCTAAACTCCAATGTATAAAGGCCCAGTTGATCCAGTCTATCCTCATATGTCAGTCCAGCCATCCCGGGAATCAGTCTGGCGAACCTTCGCTGTACTCCCTCAATAGCAAGAACGTCCTTCCTCAGATTAAGAGACCAAAACTGAACACTATTCCAGGTGAGGCCTCACCAATGCCCTGTACAACTTCAGTAAGACCTCCCTGCTCCGATATTCAAATCCCCTAGCTATGAAGGCCAACATACCATTTGCCTTCTTCACCGCCTGCTGTACCTGCATGCCAACTTTCAATGACTGATGTACCATGACACCCAGGTCTCGTTGCACCTCCCCTTTTCCTAATCTGCCGCCCTTCAGATAATATTCTGTCTTCGCATTTTTGCCCCCAAAGTGGATAATCTCACATTTATCCACATTATATTGCATCTGCCATGCATTTGCCCACTCGCCTAACCTGTCCAAGTCACCCTGCAGCCTCTTAGAGTCCCCCTCACAGCTCACACCGCCACCCAGTTTAGTGTCATCTGCAAACTTGGAGATATTACATTCAATTCCTTCATCTAAATCATTGATGTATATTGTAAAGAGCTGGGGTCCCAGCACTGAGCCCTGCAGCACTCCACTAGTCACTGCCTGCCATTCTGAAAAGGACCCGTTTATGTCGACTCTCTGCTTCCTGTCTGCCAACCAGTTCTCTATCCACGTCAATACATTACCCCCAATGCCATGTGCTTTGATTTTGCACACCAAACTCTTGTGTGGGATGTTGTCAAAAGCCTTTTGAAAGTCCAAATACACAACATCCACTGGGTTCTCCCTTGTCCACTCTACTAGTTACATCCTCAAAAAATTCCAGAACATTTGTCAAGCATGATTTCCCCATCATAAATCTATGCTGACTTGGACCGATCCTGTCACTGCTTTCCAAATGTGCTGCTATTTCATCCTTAATAACCGATTCCAACATTTTCCCCACTACTAATGTCAGACTAACCGGTCTATAATTCCCTGTTTTTTCTCTCCCTCCCTTCTGAAAAAGTGGTGTTACATTAGCTACCCTCCAGTCCATAGGAACTCATCCAGAATCGATAGACTGTTGGAAAATGATCACCAATGCATCCACTATTTCTAGGGCCACTTCCTCAAGTACTCTGGGATGCAGACTATCAGGCCCCGGGGATTTATCAGCCTTCAATCCCATCAATTTCCCTAACACAATTTCCCACCTAATAAGGATATCCCTCAGTTCCTCCTTCTCCCTAGACCCTCGGTCTCCTAGTATTTCCGGAAGGTTATTTGTGTCTTCCTTTGTGAAGACAGAACCAAAGTATTTGTTCAACTGATCCGCCATTTCTTGGTTTCCCATTATAAATTCACCTGAATCCGACTGCAAGGGACCTACGTTTGTCTTCACTAATCTTTTTCTCTTCACCTATCTACAGACGCTTTTGCAGTTAGTTTTTATGTTCCCTGCAAGCTTCTTCTCGTACTCTATTTTCCCCCTCTTAATTAAACGCTTTGTCTTCGTCTGCTGAATTCTAAATTTCTCCCAGTCTTCAGGTTTGCTGCTTTTTCTGGCCAATTTATATGCCTCTTCCTTGGATTTAACACTATCCTTAATTTCCCTTGTTAGCCACAGTTGAGCCACCTTCCCCGTTTTATTTTTACTCCAGACAGGAATATACAATTGCTGAAGTTCAGCCATGTGATCTTTAAATGTTTGCCATTGCCTATCCACCGTCAACCCTTTAAGTATCATTTGCCAGTCTATTCTAGCCAATTCACGCCTCAAACCATCGAAGTTACCTTTCCTTTTCAGGACCCTAGTTTCTGAATTAACTTTGTCACTCTCCATCTTAATAATGAATTCTACCATGTTATGGTCACTCTTCCCCAAGGGGCGTCGCACAACAAGATTGTTAATTGGTCCTTTCTCATTACACATCACCCAATCTAGGATGACCAGCTCCCGAGTTGGTTCCTCGACATATTGGTCTAGAAAATCATCCCTAATAGACTCCAGGAAATCCTCCTCCACCGCATTGCTACCAGTTTGGTTAGCCCAATCAATATGTAGATTAAAGTCACCCATGATAACTGCTGTACCTTTATTGCATGCATCCCTAATTTCTTGTTTGATGCTGTCCCCAACCTCATTACTACTGTTTGGTTGTCTGTACACAACTCCCACTAGCGTTTTCTGCCCTTTGGTATTCCGTAGCTCCACCCATACCGATTCCACATCATCCAAGCTAATGTCCTTTATTACTATTGCAATAATTTCCTCTTTAACCAGCAATGCCACCCCGCCTCCTTTTCCTTTCTGTCCAACCTTCGTAAATGTTGAATACCTCTGGATGTTGAGTTCCCAGCCTTGGTCATCCTGGAGCCATGTCTCCATGATGCCAATTACATCATACCCGTTAACTGCTATCTGCTAGGTTAAATCATCCACCTTATTCCGAATACTCCTCGCATTGAGGCACAGAGCCTTCAGGCTTGTCTTTCTAACACACTGTGCCCCTTTAGAATTTTGCTGTAATGTGGCTCTTTTTGATTTTTGCCTTAGGTTTCTCTGCCCACCACTTTTACTTTTCTTCTTTCTATCTTTTGCTTCTGCCCCCATTCTACTTCCCTCTGTCTCCCTGTATAGGTTCCTATCCCCCGCAATATTAGTTTAACTCCTCCCCAACAGCACTAGCAAACACTCCACCTCGGACATTGGTTCCGGTCCTGCCCAGGTGCAGACCATCCGGTTTGTACTGGTCCCACCTCCCCCAGAACCAGTTCCAATGTCCCAGGAATTTGAATCCCTCCCTTCTGCACCACTCCTCAAGCCACATATTGATCTGAGCTATCCTGCGATTCCTACTCTGACTAGCACGTGGCACTGATAGCAATCCTAAGATTACTACTTTTGAGGTCCTACTTTTTAATTTAGCTCCTAACTCCCTAAATTCGTCTCGTGGGACCTCATCCTGTTTTTTACCTATACTGTTGGTACCTATATGCACCACGACAACTGGCTGTTCCCCCTCCCTTTTCAGAATGCCCTGCACCCGCTCCGAGACATCGGTGACCCTTGCACCAGGAGGCAACATACCATCCTGGAGTCTCGGTTGCGGCCGCAGAAATGTCTATCTATTCCCCTTACAATTAAATCCCCTATCACTATAGCTCTCCCACTCTTTTTCCTGCCCTCCTGTGCAGCAGAGCCACCCACGGTGCCATGAACTTGGCTGCTGTTTTCCTCCCCTGATGAGTCATTCCCCCCCCCAACAGTACCCAAAGCGGTGTATCTGTTTTGCAGGGGGATGACCACAGGGGACCCCTGCACTACCTTCCTTGCACTGCTCTTCCTGTTGGTCACCCATTCCCTATCTGGCTGTGTACCCTTTACCTGCGGTAAGACCAACTCACTAAATGTGCTATTCACGTCATTGTCAGCATCGTGGATGCTCCAGAGTAAATCTACCCGCAGCTCCAGTGCCGCAATGCGGTCCATCAGGAGCTGCAAGCGGATGCACTTCCCGCACACGTAGTCGTCAGGGACACCGGAAGTGTCCCTGACTTCCCACATAGTACAGGAGGAGCATAACACGTGTCCGAGCTCTCCTGCCATGACTTAACCCTTAGATAAACTTAATTTGGCAACAACAATGCTAAATGTTACTTACTGATAAAGAAAAGAAAAAGAAAAACTACTTACCAATGACTTACCCCCTTGGCTGTGACATCACCTTTCGATTTCTTTCTACTTCTTTTTTGCCTTCTCACCCTGCTGCAGCTGTACCGGTAGGCCTTTTGTAGGCCACCTCGATCTCCCGCTCCACCTCCCGACTCGACGCTGCTGCTCCCCAGACTGACAGGCCTCTTGTAGGCCACCTTGATCACCCGCTCCGCCTCCCGACTCGACGCTGCTGCTCCCCGGACTGACGGGCCTTTTGTAGGCCGCCTCGATCTCCCGCTCCGCCTCCCGACTCGACGCTGCTGCTCCCCGGACTGACGGGCCTTTTGTAGGCCACCTTGATCACCCGCTCCGCCTCCCGACTCGACGCTGCTGTTCCCCGGACTGACGGGCCTTTTGTAGGCCGCCTCGATCTCCCGCTCCGCCTCCCGACTCGACGCTGCTGTTTTCCGAAGTAGTTGAGTCGACTCAGGAATGAACGCCACTCCGTCACATTCTGCAGCTTGGGTGCATTCTTGATGGCCTTGGTTTTCGCATCTGTGGGCCTGATGCAGTCAGCAGCAATTTTCCTCACCAGGAATTCGACCTCTGGTGCCATGAAGATGCATTTCGAGCGTTTCAGTCTGAGTCCCACTTTGTCCAGGCGATGTAGAACCTCTTCCAGGTTGTTCAGATGTTCTTCGGAGTCACGACCTGTGATCAGGATGTCATCTTGGAACACGACAGTTGTGGGAACGGACTTCAGTAGACTCTCCATGTTCCTCTGAAATAGTGCTGCAGCCGAGCAAATTCCAAAAGGGCATATGCGATAAATAAACAGAACTTTAAGCATGTTAATGCACGTAAGTCTCTTCAACGTCTCGACCAGTTCCTGTGTCATGTAGGCTGACGTCAAGTCCAGTTTGGTGAACGACTTCCCCCCGGCTAGCATTGCAAAGAAGTCATCAGCCTTTGGTAACAGGTACTAGTCCTGCTTCGAAACCCTGTTGATCGTAGCCTTGCAGTCTCCACAGATTCTGACTGTGCCATCACTTTTCAGCACAGGAACAATGGGGCTGGCCTATTCATTAAATTCAACCGGTGATATGATCCCTTCACGCTGTCCAGTTCGATTTCGACCTTCTCCCTCATCATATATGGAACTGCCTGAGCTTTATGATGGACGGGTCTTGCAGCCGATTTCACATGGATCTGCATCTTGACTCCCGTGAAGTTGCCGATGCCTGGTTTGAACAGCGAGGGGAACTTGCTCAGTACTTGGGCACATGTATCTTTCTCCAACGGCAACGCCTTGATGTCGTTCCAATCGCAACTGATTTTTTCAAGCCAGTTCCTGCCGAACAGTGTTGGGCCATTGCCTGGGACAATCCATAGCGGTAACTCATGATCCGGACTGTCATATGACACTTTAATTCTTTGGTGTATGTGCGCAACTTAGCATTGACTGGATTCAGCCTCGGCCTCACAACCTTAGTATCCCACAGCTTGTCGAATGCCCTCTGGCTCATTATCAATTAACTCGCCCCCGTGTCCAGTTCCATCGATACCAGCACCCCATTAAATTTCACGTTGATCATTATCGGTTTGCTCTTAGTTAGGAACGAGTACAGTCCATATACTTCCTCCTCTGTTTTCTCGGATTGCGTATCCAGATCCGCGCTAGTCTGACCATCCTCCTCCACGTGGTGTGCTCATCTGCGGACACTTGCGCTGGAGATGCCCCACTCTCAGACAGCCTTTGCAACTATATTGCTTAAATCGGCACTGCTGATGCCGGTGATTTCCCCCACAACGCCAACACGGAGAAATCGGATGCATTCCTGCTGGCAGACTTTGGCAGCCACAGGTTTCGCGTACGCAGTCGGGTAGGCCCTGCCATGTGCCGCTCTGCCGAATGTCAAATCAATCATATTTACAGTCCTTGCCGAGTTTTGATTTTTCACTGATATCTGCTTTAGACTTCTATCCGTCGTTGTTAATTCAGAGACTAGGGTCCTGAACTTATTGAAAGGTAACTTCGATGGTATGAGACGTGAATTGGCTAGAATAGACTGGCGAATGATACTTAAAGGGTTGATGGTGGATAGACAATGGCAGACATTTAAATATCACATGGATGAACTTCAACAATTGTACATCCGTGTCTGGAGTAAAAATAAAACGGGGAAGGTGGCTCAACCGTGGCTAACAAGGGAAATTAAGGATAGTGTTAAATCCAAGGAAGAGGCATATAAATTGTCCAGAAAAATGAAGCAAACCTGAGGATTGGGAGAAATATAGAATTCAGCAGAGGAGGACAAAAGGTTTAATTAGGAGGGGAGAAATAGAGTATGAGTGGAAGCTTGCTGGGAACATAAAAACTAACTTCACATATCTATAGAAGCTTTTGCAAAGAAAAAGATTAGTGAAAACAAATGTAGGTCCCTTGCAGTCAGAATCAGGTGAATTTATAATGGGGAACCAAGAAATGGCAGACCAATTGAACAAACACTTTGGTTCTGTCTTCATGAAGGAAGACACAAATAACCTTCCGGAAATACTAGGGGACCGAAGGTCTAGCGAGAAGAAGGAACTGAAGGAAATCCTTATAAGTCATGAAAGTGTGTTCGGGAAATTGAAGGCCGATAAATCCCTGGGGCCTGATCGTCTGCATCCCAGAGTACTTAACGAAGTAGCCCTAGAAATAGTGGATGCATTGGTGATCATTTTCCAACAATCTATCGACTCTGGATCAGTTCCTATGGACTGGAGGGTAACTAATGTAACACCACTTTTTAAAAAGGAGGGAGAGGAAACAGGGAATTATAGACCGGTTAGCCTGACATCGGTAGTGGGGAAAATGTTGGAATCAATTATTAAAGATGAAATAGCAGTGCAATTGGAAAGCAGTGGCAGGATCGGTCCAAGTCAGCATGGATTTATGAAAGGGAAATCATACTTGACAAATCTTCTGGAATTTTTTGAGGATGTAACTAGTAGAGTGACAAGGGAGAACCAGTGGATGTGGTGTATTTGGACTTTCAAAAGGCTTTTGACAAGGTCCCACACAAGAGATTGGTGTGCAAAATCAAAGCACATGGTATTGGGGGTAATGTATTGGCGTGGAGGGAGAACTGGTTGGCAGACAGGAAGCAAAGAGTGGGAACAAATGGGTCCTTTTCAGAATGGCAGGCAGTCACTAGTGGGGTACCGCAAGGTTCAGTGCTGGGACCCCAGCTATTTATAATATGCAAGGTCCCACAAAATTAAAGCATATGATATTGGGGGTAATGTATTGACGTGGATAGAGAACTGTTTGGCAGACAGGAAGCAGAGAGTCTGGATAAACAGGTCCTTTTCAGAATGGCAGGCAGTGACTAGTGGGGTGCTGCAGAATCAGTGCCTAGAGCCCAGCTATTTACAATATTCATCAATGATTTAGATGAAGGAATTGAGTGTAATATCCCCAAGTTTGCAGATGACACTAAGCTGGGTGATGGTGTGAGCTGTGAGGAGGATGCTAAGAGGCTGCAGGGTCTCTTGGACAAGTTAGTTGAGTGGGCAAATGCATGGCAGATGCAGTATAATGTGGATAAATGTGAGGTTATCCACTTTGGTGGCAAAAACACGAAGGCAAAATATTATCTGAATGGCAACAGATTAGGAAAAGGGGAGGTGCAACGAGACCTGGGTGTCATGGTACATCAGTCATTGAAAGTTGGCATGCAGGTACAGCAGGCGGTGAAGAAGGCAAATGGTATGTTGGCCTTCAGAGCTAGGGGATTTGAGTATAGGAGCAGGGATGTCTTACTGCAGTTGTACAGGGCCTTGGTGAGGCCTCACCTGGAATATTGTGTTCAGTTTTGGTCTCCTAATCTGAGGAAGGACATTCTTGTTATTGAGGGAGGGCAGCAAAGGTTCACCAAACTGATTCCCAGGATGGCGGGACTGACAAATGAGGAGAGACTGGGTCGACTGGGCCTGTATTCACTGGAGTTTAGAAGAATGAGAGGGGATCTCAGAAACATATAAAATTCTGATGGGACTGGACAGGTTAGATGCAGGAAGAATGTTCCCGATGTTGGGGAAGTCCAGAACCAGGGGTTACAGTCTAAGGATAAGGGGTATGCCATTTAGGACCGAGATGAGGAGAAACCCCTTCACTCAGAGAGTTGTTAACCTGTGGAATTCTCTACCGCAGAGAGTTGTTGATGCGAGTTCATTAGGTATATTCAAGAGGGAGTTAGATATGGCCCTTACAGCTAAAGGGATCAAGGGGTATGGAGAGAAAGTGGGAAAGGGGTACTGAGGTGAATGATCAGCCATGATCTTATTGAATGGTGGTGCAGGCTCAAAGGGCCAAATGGCCTACTCCTGCACCTATTTTCTATGTTTCTATGCATGACTGAGCGATCATGATGGCCCTGTTCGAGTCCAACATCTCCACCGCAGTAGTTTACACAGGATCACCTCATGGTTGATGCCAATTACAAAGAAGTCCCGCAGTATGTCTGCCAACACAGCCCCAAACTTACACGGTCTCGCTAGACGTCTCCGGTCGGCAACGAATTCCACCGCATTCTGGTCCTCTGAGCGAACGTGAGTGTAAAATCTGTATCTCGAGGTGATGATGCCTTCGTCTGGCTTAAGATGATCCTGTACCAGTGTACACAATTCTTCCTACGTCTTCTCTGTTGGACTCACAGGCAGGAATAGATTCTTTATCTGACCATAAATTTTTGGACCACAAACCGTGAGGAACACCGCCCGGCGCAAATCTGCGTCACCGACTTCCTCCATTTTGTTGGCCATGAAGAACTGGCTCAAACGGCTCACAAAGTCTGCCCAATCTTCTCCTTCCACAAATCGCTCCAACAATCCAATTGTGTTCATTTTTGCATTCAAAGGTTCTTGTTGCCTCATCGCCAAATGTTGTGTATGCATTAACTGTTCGACTGTGTACTGTTTAACTCCAAGAGGTATGACCTTGGCTCTTCTTTATTAAGGCACAAAGTGACTAATATATAAAATGGCTGGCATTTTATACTTGGGCTGCACACATGTGCATGCAGCCCATTGGCCTCCAACAGTGACGCCATCTAGTGGCTAGTGATCCCCAAAGTACCTACATGACATTAATGAATGGCGGAGCAGGCTCGAGCGGACAAATGCTCTACTCCTGCTCCTATTTCTTATGCTATTATGTTAACTCACGGGAGCTGTGGTCACAGGAAGTGGAGGAGACAGAAATAAGGCAGAGGGTGGTAGAGAATAGCTGAAGATAGATCAAGAAAAGACTGGGAGAAGTAAAGATTGAGCCAAAGAAGGTGGAGAACAAGCCAAGAGAGTCTGAGATCAAATGAAGATTAGGCCAAGAGGGTAATGGTTGGATTGGGAAAGGCCGATATCGGGCCAGGGTCGATCAAGAATGGGTTGGGAGAGGTGGTAAACAGCTGCAAATAGACAAGAAAAGCCAACAGAGAGTAATTGCATCCAAAAAAGGTCTATAGCCAAAAAAAATCAGTCAATAGGCTCACAAACATTATAAGAGGAGAGTGGGAGAGGAGAAATAAAAAGGTGAGGGGAGGGAAAGGAGAAAAAAGGAGCGGGAGGACGATTGGATGGGGAGCGGAGGGGAGGATGCGATGGGATGGAGGGGAGGATACAGGGATTGAGCTGGTAGGTTCAAAGGTTGCCTTCCCTCCCTCTTCTCCTCTCTTTTCCCTCCCTCTCCTCTCCTCTCATTCCCTCCCTCTCCCCTCCTCCTTCTATCCCTCCCCTCCACTCATCCTTCCTCTTTCCTGTCCTTGCTTTCCCTCTCTCCTCTCCTCCACACCCCTCTCTTTCCATTTAAGTATTTACTTGCCTATAAGTCTAATTCTCAAAACAGTTTGAGGCAGATCTAAGAGCAGAACCTGAATATTGAAATATCTCTTGAACATTGGAGATACAGTCCCCACCACTTACACTGTCCACGCTTATCACGAACAGACACCTAGCAAATAGTGCTAACCATTTGCTTGTACCATAGGAGTCAACTACAAAGCTGTACTGACTATTTTGGACAGTTCAATAAGTTTTCCTTACCTTGTTAGTCCCCTGTACTTACCAATTTAAAAAGCTCAGCTGATTTCAGATAAAGTTAGGATATTATTGAATGGTTATTTCAGTCAGGAAGTCCAGACTATACTTTCGGGTTGAAATAATCTATTAAGTCTATGTAATTCTTTTTAAATGTGGGTCTCTCTTTGGGGATAAGAGCAGAAAATGCCCAAGAGAGAGGATTGTGTTCTTCCTTAGTCTTGCAATTTCTGGAAAACTTATTTTAGTGATATAATCTACCATTGTGCACTTTACAATCCCAGGATGTTGTTAATGTTGTTTCGATGTTTTAAAGGGGATAGTCAGTCTTGTTGGTTACCTAACATAACCTGTTGCAACTCCTGTTCTGTTGACTCATTCACTCATCTGCACCCTTGACTTTATTTAATTGATTTAAACTAACAAAATCCAAAATATATTAATACAAATTCTATTATATACACAAAAGCTAGGTTATCACGTGCATCACATATAAGTAACCAACAAGAAATAGGGAAAACAACTCCGACGGTGTATTCTATAAACAAGATCACTCTATCAGATCATCTTATACGCATCAGATAAGCAATACAAGAAAAAATGTTGCCAATATTTTTGTGCTATCTGCTGGGTAAGAATGTGAACCTTTGTACAGGTTGAATTCCAGTAGATATCCTGCTTGACTCCCATATTACAAGCATTGAACTACACCTATGTTCAATGCTTTTAACATATATTTCCAGGTGTCCTTGTTCTGGCTTTGATCTCTTTGATCTCTATGCCTGCAGGATATTCTAACTAGGTTAAAAATAGCTGACAATATAATAACCTATTAGACCAAGTATTAACTTTGGGTAGAACATTCCTTTCCAGTTTTGTAAGGTTTTTTTGCACTAGTGTTGGCAAGGGCCTTAACTGCAACTTCAGATCTAACCCCTCTACTGTAACAGTGTGATTTTTCCCATTTACCACACCAGCCATTCCTGTGGCCACTTTGCCTCATATTACTAATTTTGTATCAAGTAGCAGATCTTCCATGATGTTTGTCAGTGTAAGGTGGGCAACATACTATTTTATGATGACAGAAATGTTATAGCATGTAGCACAAGGTCAGGAATGTCAACCACATCTGATATGGTGTGCTTGATCCAATATCCTGGCATTTAGCGCATTTATTAATTCAGAAACATTTATTAAAATAGAAATAGATAAAGATAAACCATATTGGTTCTTACTTACATTTAGATTTTATTTCCTGCTACCACTGCTCCCTGATACCTGGCAACTCTTAGCTTGAACCATTGCACCAATATTTGGAGCAATTGACTGGGCTGAGGCCTGTCTTGGATAAAGACATGAGGGCTATTGTCAGTATCCTGGTAGTGCATTTCACAACCTCAAAACTCTCTGTGTAAAGAGATTTCTTTAGGGGGGGTTTAATTAGGAGGGGGAAAATAGAGTATGAGAGGAAGCTTCCTGGGAACATAAAAACTGACTGCAAAAGCTTCTATAGATATGTGGAGAAAAAGATTAGTGAAGACAAACGTAGGTCCCTTGCAGTCAGATTCAGGTGAATTTATAATGGGGAACAAAGAAATGGTGGACCAGTTGAACAAATACTTTGGTTCTGTCTTCATGAAGGAAGACACAAATAACCTTCCGGAAGTACTAGGAGACCGAGGGTCCAGTGAGAAGGAGGAATTGAAGGAAATCATTATTAGGCAGGAAATTGTGTTAGGGAAATTGATGGGATTGAAGGCCGATAAATCCCCTGATAATCCCCTGAAGGCCTGATAATCTGCATCCCAGAGTACTTAAGGAAGTGGCCCTAGAAATAGTGGATGCATTGGTGATCACTTTCCAACAGTCTATCGACTCTGGATCAGTTCCTATGGACTGGAGGGTAGCTAATGTAACACCACTTTTTAAGAAAGGAGGGAGAGAGAAAACGGGTAATTATAGACCGGTTAGCCTGACATCGGTAGTGGGGAAAATGTTGGAATCAATTATTAAAGATGAAATAGCAGCGCATTTGAAAAGCAGTGGCAGGATCGGTCCAAGTCAGCATGGATTTATGAAAGGGAAATCATACTTGACAAATCTTCTGGAATTTTTTGAGGATGTAACTAGTAGAGTGACAAGGGAGAACCAGTGGATGTGTTGTATTTGGACTTTCAAAAGGCTTATGACAAGGTCCCACACAAGAGATGGGTGTGCAAAATTAAGGCACATGGTATTGGGAGTAATATACTGACATGGATAGAGAACTGGTTGGCAGACAGGAAACAGAGAGTCGGGATAAACGGGTCCTTTTCAGAATGGCAGGCAGTGACTAGTGGGGTGCCGCATTGCTCAATGCTGGGACCCCAGCTCTTTACAATATACATTCATGATTTGGATGAAGGAATTGAGTGTAATATCTCCAAGTTTACAGACGACACTAAACTGGGTGGCGGTGTGAGCTGTGAGGAGGACGTTAAGAGGTTGCAGGGTGACTTGGGCAGGTTAGGCGACTGGGCAAACGCATGGCAGATGCAGTACAATGTGAATAAATGTGAGATTATCCACTTTGGTGGCAAAAATACGAAGGCAGAATATGATCTGAATCGCGGCAGATTAGGAAACGGGGAGGTGCAACGAGACCTGGTTGTCATGGTACATCAGTCATTGAAAGTTGGCATGCAGGTACAGCAGGCGGTGAAGAAGGCAAATGGTATGTTGGCCGTCATAGCTAGGAGATTTGAGTATAGGAGCAGGGCTGTCTTGCTGCCGTTGTACAGGGCCTTAGTGAGGCCTCACCTAGAATATTGTGTTCAGTTTTGGTCTCCTAATGTGAGGAAGGACGTTCATGCTGTTGAGGGAGTGCAGCGAAGGGTCACCAGACTGATTCCCGGGATGGCAGGACTGACATATGAGGAGAGACTGGATCGACTGGGCCTGTATTCACTGGAGTTTAGAAGGATGAGAGGGGATTTCATAGAAACATATAAAATTCTGACGGGACTGGACAGGTTAGATGCAGGAATAATGTTCCCGATGTTGGGGAAGTCCAGAACCAGGAGTCATTGTCTAAGGATAAGGGGTAAGCCATTTAGGACTGAGATGAGGAGAAACTTCTTCACTCAGAAAGTTGTTAACCTGTGGAATTCTCTACCGCAGAGAGTTGTTGATGCCAGTTCGTTGGATATATTCGAGAGGGAGTTAGATATGTCCCTTACGACTAAAGGGATCAAGGGGTATGGAGAGAAAGCAGGAAAGGGGTACTGAGGTGAATGCTCAGCCATGGTCTTATCGAATGGTTGTGCAGGCTCGAAGGGCCGAATGGCCTTCTCCTGCACCTATTTTCTATGTTTCTATACTCCCTGTTCTAAATCTTTTACATTTAATCTTATAGCTATGGTCTCTCATTTTTGACCTATCAACCACTGGAAACAGTCTGCTCCTATCTACCTTGTCTTATCTTTCGTAATTTTAAATACCTATATCATATCGCCCCATACTGCATTGAGTATGAACAAGATGAGCCCTAATAGAAAGGGTACAAAGTCATAAAGATGTATGTGAGAGTGAGCCGTCTACCATTTTGGTCAGGAATACAGCTTGATTTCCTGTACTCTTAATCTGTTATACAACCACAATTGTCTGCCTCAGTGATTATTAGTTATAAACTACAAGCACATATACTTGCTGAACATACCTTGTAAGCATTATCTCTGGGCTCTCCACAATGGAGAAGAGAACTACGAGAAGAGGGGAAAAGAGGAACCTTTCCTCACTATGGCAATCTGCATGCTTCACTCTGTACATGGGCTAGACTTTCCACTTTGCTCGCTAGGGCCCAACAAATGGCCGATATTTCAGCCTTCACGATCGCTGGACCATCGCCCATTTTTTGGATCACGACTTTCGACTCGGCGATAACCCAACGATGTGAAATGGGGGAAGCGAGAGCCCAGCGATGTGACATCGGCCAGCGATCGCGCAGCGATGGTAAAGGCAAAAACTTCCCTAGCAATGGGCATGGGTGTTTTTTTTTTGGTGGACATGTTTTCCCGTGTTTTGGGAGGTCAGGGGTCATCCACACATGCGCAGAAGGGGAAGAGAGATCGAGAGAGGAGAGAGAGAGAGAGAGGGAGGAGGAAGGCAGAGACAGAGAGGAGAGAGAAAAGAGAGAGAGATAGAGAAAGAGATAAAGAATATGTCTGACAGTGACGAAAGTGTTAGAGATGTGGTGACGGGGGGGAAGAGGTCCAGACCCTTTTTGGATGAGGCCGAGGCCCTCGTCGCTGAGGTCCACTGCCGGTGAGCCCAATTGACCGGGGGGAGGGGCGGGGGGAGCGTGGTGGGAAACCAGCACCACGGGCATACCGTCAGATATGGAGCGAGATTGTCGCTGTTTTCTCGTCTGCGTCCCACAAAGCCAGGGGATCCGACCAGTGCCGCAAGCACGGAACAGCTTTGTGGCTTCAGCAAGAGTAAGTACTATTTTACATTGTAATGATGCAAATTCTAAGTTTAATTTTAATTATGATAGTCAATCTCCTGGATTGAATGTAAGCTTGGTATTCTAACATATATAAGATATATCATCCTTGCTAGGAACTGGACATGGCTCTGAACCTGTGCCCTTTTTAAGTCTCTCTGGCTGCTGTCACTTACACAGGGACCCAGCATGGACTGGGGGAGAGCTGCCTTTGCTCACTGTCTAGCCTGGGACAATTTTAGACGTTAGCTACTGTCATTGCCGAGTTCAATGTAGATTGTATTCGAGAGAGATGTTTGTGTCAAGCATTATCTCCTAAACACACCAATCTTTGTTATAACCGTGCATCACTTGTGGACACAAACCCTATTAGCATATAACATTGGAAACTGTTGTCTATAAATGGTCAAGTAGCTTATGCCATGCTCTTTTCATGTTTGCAGAGGAAGTTATCTCATAATCGGGCACAGCAGAGGTGCACCGGAGGAGGCCCTGCTGTAATACAGCCACTCACGGGCCTTGAGGAACATGCTGCTGCACTAGTGGGGGCCCACAGTCGCGCGGTCACCACCCGTGGTGTTGCCGGACCCTCCCAAGCATCATGTGAGTAATATGTCCAGCACTGTTAAAGTAATGGAACATCATTTCATTATAATAGAATGGACAAATGATGTCATGTTATGCATGCAGCCTCTGTGCTACTCTGTGCTACTCTCAGGTTGACAACATAAGAACATAAGAGCAGGCCATCTGACTATCTGTCCCCTTCTCTGTCCGCACCCCATAAACCCTCGCTCCCTTATCATTCTGTCTATCTGCAACTGATACAACCTCCACAGCTCTCTGACGCAGTAAATTCCACATAGATGTACCACCATATGTACTACCATTTGATGCATTAATATGTAACGTCTCTCGCTCACATTTATTGGAGTAGTGCTGTACCTCCTGCGTATGCCAGCATGGTGCAACAATCCCTTCGGTTCTAATAAGCTCAATTGTGTTTTGCAGGACTCCCAGCTCCAGGACACACCCTCACATGCACCTACCCCACTGCATGTGTCATTCACCACGGATGGTGAAGAGGAGACCACCGAGCCAGAGGAGGAGGAATACTTGGAGACAGAGGAGGATTCCCCTTGCATCCCTCTGTATGTTGAACATGCGGCCACGACGTTGATTTCCACTGAAGAGGTAGCGGCAACAAGCGGTATGCAGTTGGCGACGTCAAGGTGCACATTGGTGCTGTCGCAGACCCCATGGAGGACGGGTCAGCGGCTTGAGCAAAGTCCTACCCTGGACGATTGCGTAGACAGCCTGGCATGACAATCGCGAGTAGCTCCAGGTGTTTGTGGGGTTCACGGAGGAATTCTCCCGGGTGTCTGCTCGCCAAGCGGAGGCGATGCAGTAGAGGATTCACGAGATAAGTGAACACACCACCTCCTCCCATGCATTACGGCATGCGTTCTTGGCGGCACACGGTGCTGCACCCCAAGGTCCCGTGACCACAAGCACCAGCACATAGGCGGGTCGGAGGAAGCACCACCTCCTGACTCAGAAGGTGATCCCCCTGTTTTGTCTTCCCCTCCAACAGCCCCCCAACAGGCGATCATGCCACCATATCCCCCACCACGGCAGGAAATCTTGCCATTGCCCACTGCATGCCAGCTTTTTAGCAGTACCTGGGGACCAAAATGGGTGGGTGAGGAGACAGAGGGGAGGGGGGGGTCCAGGATCTGGAGGGGGTCCAGGATCTGGAGGGAAACGTGGCCGCAGGTGTGGAGGGGGGGTGCAATCTTTTTTATATTGCACATATTGTTCACATTGTTTATTATTGGTGTTATTATTGGTGTTTCACTGTTGGAGTGTGGGGGGGGGGGGGGGGGGAGGGTTTTTTTGTGTTTGTTAGTTAAAAATAATGTTCAAGAGCTCTTATTTTATTAAAACAATTTTCTTTCAGTTTACAATTGTTGTGCAGTGTCTTCTAATAATGTAAGTTTTAGCAAAACATGAATGCAATTGTTGTAAAACAATGGCCAGGCCAGACCAAGTAAGGATGAAATGTCACTTATTAATATAAATATAATAAAATGACTAATTGTGAGTGGATTTATCTTTAAAAGGCCCTTAAATAATTCACAAACTATCTAAGCCCCTGTTTAAGCAGCCTCCTCTCTTCCTGCAACGTTCAAAATGGTGTCCATAGTGTCGAGCTCTGTGAGGAAGGCCTGGGAAAAGCAACTATTCTCCAGTGATGTTCTCGGCGAGTGATCAGCTCGGCGATATGCCGAAAGTTGGGCTGGGCGATGTGTGGGGGATCACCTTGGCGATGTGAGCCGAAAGTTGGGACGTCAATTTTCCGGCGATGTGCTGGCCCAACTTTCCACTTTTGAGTCAAAATGGGCGTTAGCAGGCCAAATATAGTAACTCCCTTCTGGCTTTTTTCAAGGTTTCCTTGGCTGACCTTCCATCCTTTATTCATTTCATGTATTTTACCTCATGGAGATAGGTCACAAAACAAACTTAGGAATTGTTCATTGAAGAAACCTTCTTCTGGCACAAGCTCAATTTTCCTCTTCTTTTGTATCTCTACATTTCTCAGAGATAAAGACATCAGGGCATTAGATTTCCATTTTTGGCACATGTTAGGTGGATCCAGATGTTGCACTGGTTACATTCAATCATCAGCCTGCCTGCAAAGTAAACATATCACCAGGTCCCACTAGTCGTCTTCTGATTCCACTAAGATATCTTCAGCCATTGTCAATAATGCGTCTTCACTAGTATTAGTTTCGCCACCATGATTATTTCCCATACTGAGTCACTCTGTGTTCCATTTTATAGTTCTCAGTATAAGTTATCTCTGGATTTGGTCTCAGGGAGGGAACTTGCTTCATCACCTGCTCATGTGAGTCAGTTTCACTCAGCGAGCTTTTGATCTTTTTCTCTGCTTTTGTTTTTTGCTCCTTTTAGTGTGGGCAAAGTTGGACTTTTCCCCGTCGAACTCCTTCTGCTTTTCCATTTCCATGCTCCACCATTTGTTCTTTTTCTCTTTATTCTCAGAACTCTCTGATCCTGTGTAGAGAGAATATTTCAACTTCAGTCTGTCGAAAAGCACACCATCCAATTTCAGGTGTGGGAATCCATTTTTCCATCCTGTCAAATATTATCGGATGTTACTAATTTAAAGTAATATTAACTGCAGGGCAGAGGAGCATGAGGTTGGGCTACAGAGTGTAAAAGTGGCCGTGCAGGAGGAAACTCTGGTCAGACTGTGACAGAACCAGTGCAAGTTGAGCATTCAAACCCAACTGAGAAAGTATGAGCAGGTGGATAGAGTGGGAAGAAGTAAAGCTGTGATTTGGAGGATCAGAGAGTGCAAGCAGGGGATGGTAAGGGTGCGGCTGAGGGTGGATGAGGGAGTGAGTGGGAATTGGAACAGGACTAGCCATGGGTGGATTAGCAAGCCAGGTGGGTGACAATAGGCCCAGGTTAGAGAAACAAAGGTGCAGGCAGTGATAGACCTGGTTGGACTGCAGACCCTCTGCACTGGGGAAGTCCCATTGAAATGCATATATTCAGCATAGAGAAAGGAAACAAGAAAGGAAGAGGTCTTCAGTGTGTGGAGGCTGCGGGTGATAAGGAGAATTAAAAATTAAATTAAATTCAAATAAACCTTACCTGGCAGCAGTAGGAAAGAAAAGTAATACAAATTAAAAAGTAAAAGTTTATAACAAACTTTAATAGAGATTAAAATAAAACTTAACCTTCACTGCCAGCTGGACCAACTGACCCATGAAATGGACCTTGGAGAAGCAGCAGTGCTGTTCAGCTGAAGATTGAAATGTCACTATCGATATTATATCGATAATTTGGACTTGGGCATTGGGAACAGAATCTCAAAATCTACTGACAGCACCAAATTAGGAGACATGGCAAACAATGGGGGGGGGGCTTTAAAAAAAAATCCAGAAGGACAGACTGGTTAGTGGAATGGGCAAGTGGGTGGCTGATGCAATTTGAAGCAGATAAATTGGAGCAAAAACTATCTGATAGCCTGAATAAGTTGCACGATACAATCCTGGGGCTTTTTTTTTACATTGACAGTTCATTCACATTGCTGAAAATCTCTTTTTTTAACTTTCCTCTCGTTTTCAATGTTTTGCATGGACAAGCTCCCACTCGCTACGAAAGCCTTTCTCAACAGATTTGCCTCCCTCAGGTATGCCACTGGCCGCGTCGGGAATGTTTGTTCGGGCTTGTAGTCAGGCGTGTAAATAATGGAAGAGACGTTCTGTACTACTGGCCCATTCTACAAACATTAATGCGGGTAAAATTGCGTGTAAACCTGTTAGGTGGTCTGTGTTTAATATTAATTTACCCAAACATCCATAATCGCGGAAATCCTGGATTTAGAAAGTTAAAACCAACAAATCACAATTTCCTTTAGAAGTTTTTTGATCCGTCAGGTGTGGCGGATTTTAGCAGCAATTGTGTGAATATGAAGAATGTTATTCTGAGAGTCGAGGAGATTTTCCGAAAGTGTGCAGCTGACAATAGGCCAGGTGAGCGCTCCCTGCCTCTCCCCAGGCAGTAGCCAATGATCTGCGCACTCTGCACCTTTCTAACATGTTTACTTCATACCTGTCTTTACCATAAAAGGAAGAAGGAAGTTGGCGAAGGACAGGGGCGAGGCGGCAACACCATGGTGACCATATTGCTCCCAGACTCCAAGTGTCAGCAGTCTACTCCACCTCCACAGGTAGAAGGTAAGGAGCACGTCCCTTGCTCTCTGTGTTTGCAGCTCCTCCCACACAAAGCGCGAAGCTGCAGGTATCAGGAGCTTCCATCGCTGCTGCTCGGAACTCATCCTTTCTGTGTGTTCAAATCCAAAGACATGGGAGTGGACTTGATGACAATCGTGCTGCTTCTGGCAAAGACACTAAGTAGTGCTGTAGGTGAGTTCATGGTTACAACACATTCCACTAAGTTTTTTTTACGCAGCATGAAAGCGAGGTCCAGTAAAGTCTGCCCCATGATCTTGAATATTGCCTGAGGTTTCTGATAATGTGCAGTGAAACTATTTAATTGTACAGTAAATGAACTAAAATGTTGTTTGGTTTTGCACAATGTTACCTAATGTGTACAAGTATCATTCCCCTATGTACAGATTATGAATTGACATCTTCTGAATATTACACCTGATTTTCTTTTTTGGGGGGGGGGGGGTGAGGGGTTGATTTCTTACCGTTTGGAATGCATTCTTATAATCCGTTCATTTGATATTTTCGTTTCAAAGCGTAAGTTTTTTTTTAAATCACCTACTTGTTTATACTTACCAGCTAGTGCTGTTTGTCAAGTGTTCATATATGTTCTTGTCGGTCGCTGGCACATTATTCCCTTGATTGTTGCTCTGGTCACGAATTCCTCCATTGTTTTCTCTGCAGGTTCCTGCTCTTCTGGCAGTTCTGTCACTTGTGAAGACTGTTTGAAGCTCGGGCCACAATGTGGTTGGTGCTTTCGAGAGGTAGAACAGACGCTTTTAAAACATTATCAACTCTTCCAGTGTTTCATCTTTCAGTTTACTCCACTATGTATTAAAATGTTCGGTCGCAATTTGAAAGTTCCTTTTTGTGTTGGTTGTTCGACCTTGAGGTTAATAGTTAATCCATTAAAACCACAGCCTTCTCCTCCACACTTCTGCGTTCTACTTCTGGTGATTGCAGTCCACTGAACTAAAGTAAAAGTAAATGAATAATCCATTGTATGGAATGACTTGAATGTGTTCAATATGGCGAAGTGCTCATATCGTGTGTACAACCTCAAGTTGGCCTAGTTACTGTCTTCGCGCAAACATTGCTGAAGGCGAGGAATTCTAAGACCAATTCAGTTACCCCTAAAATATAGCTGTCACCTGCATTTCAACCAGAAATTTACACCGATTCAAAATGTATCTGTTCTCTTACCTGTGTAGACACCGTAGTCTAACTTATTTAAGTAACCGTGGGCTATTATAAACAGGAAATCGCGGTTTTGAACAAACTTGTACAAATATGCCTCTCAAATTACATAGCGAGCGAATCCAAGCCCGTGGAACAAAATGCATGCTGTATATTGTATTCAAAAATAGAAAAGATTAGTACAAATGGCGTTTCGTTCCTATTGTCCAGTTGGAAATAAATATCTTGCAGCAAATAATACTAGAGCTTATGTTTTCAAGTAGCGTAAGCACCGGACCAAGGTAAAACTCGTTTGAAGCGGTTTTACTGATATTCAAAAACATGCAGTATATTTTTGGGGCGCTCAAATGGAATGTTGGTTTGGGGATTTGAGTATTATTGTTTTCGTGATCAGCATCATGTACAGTTCCAATTTGTCATACGTAAACATGTTAGGAAAGGAAATGTGATTGTTCGGAGATTCCAAAATTCTTTGTTTTGTCGGTGTGTCACCTCCGGCATTGTTTTATTTGGGGAATATCCCTATTACGATGACTAGATCTAGACATGGAATGTGTATTGTTTATTTTAGGACTTCAGTGACGATTCAAGCTCTGGTGGAAGATGTGACACTCTTGACAATCTTTTACTGCGAGAATGTCCACTAAAGTTTATAGAGTTCCCCGTCAGCCACCTTGGGGTTATAAGAAACGAGGCTTTAAGCGTGAACAGCGAGAGGAGGGACGGGAAAAGGATACAAATGACTCCACAAAAACTTGTAATTAAACTGCGACCAGGTAAAGTCGACGAAGAATGGCATTCTTGTGTGCCCGCAAATGCACCTGAAAGGAAAGCACACACAACCTTTAACACAGGCTTCAAGGAAATATAAAGCTCAAACTACTCTGTCAAGTGATATTTGTCCTTTTATTGCCCTGAAATGCCAGCGTCAGGAAGTCTGGTTACAGTGTTTTAATTTGCCGCAAGTTTCAAAGATGAATTTCGAGGTTTAAGCACTATATTAAAGGGAGTAAATAGAATTTAAAAAAAAGAACAATCCCGTTCGCTTCCTGATATTTTTACCATTAATCAATGAATGTGAATAGCGCATTGAGTAACAGCTGAGACTTATCTCGTTTGAGTAAAAAAACGCCTTTTTAAATTGTACTGTACTGGAAACTTAAAGATTAAAACACTGAATTTCGTTTTTTAAGCAGTAGATGTCATTTTAAATATAAAGACAAACCTTAATTCTTGATGAGCAGAATGAATATGAATTGCAACTCTGTAAACCTACACATACTAATGCAGTCAGACGCCACACAGTGGATTACATTGTCTTTCAGATATGAACATTCAACACCTCAAACGTGATGTTTGTTTTTGGTTTTAATATGAAAAACATAATTTTCTAACAGGTAGTCGAGTGACATTCGGAGTGGATGTGCGCCAGTTTGAAGATTATCCAGTTGACCTCTATTACCTAATGGACCTTTCTGCCTCTATGATTGATGACCTGAACAAAATTAAAGAACTGGGCTCCTCTCTCTCCAAAGAGATGGCCAAACTAACCAGCAACTTTAAACTGGGCTTTGGAGCGTTCGTAGACAAGCCAATGTCTCCTTTTATCAAAACGACTCCGAGAGATTTAGCCAATCCCTGCAGGTATGCAATTTACATTGTTATTAATATGCACGCCGAGTGTTTACGCATTTTTTCAGAAGCCCAGGAAGTGTAGGAAAGTCATGGGTGTGAAATAATGTTACAAAAAATGCTTCGTGATTAAGATCGTCTATGTTACTGCCGAGCCAAAACTAAAGCAGCTTTTTCTGGTAACCCCAAAAAACAGGGCTGCACTTTAACATCAATTTAAAATAAAGCTATTGTCTGCCGAATAACAAACGCACATTCTGATAATTATAATAGAAGGCTTAGTTCTCTTAACTCTAAAACTGCTAAGTTACAGCGCAGTTATTCTGCGCATTATTGTTGCTGTGAAAAGGTTCCATCGTTGAAATTGGTTTAAAACCAACATTTTAAAACTTAAGTCTGAAAAGAGTCCAAGCAGTCAGCCGAGAGCTTTTTAATGTCCATTTAAGTTGCATGGGTGTGAAGTTGTGCAGCAATGATACAGAAAGTTGACATACAAAGATGGGAGGAAAAGCAATGTGCTGGGAGGACACAAAAAATCTGCAAAAGGACATAGTCAGGCTAAGTGAGTGGGCAAAAATTTGGCAGATAGATTATAATGTTGGAAAGTTGGAAATGCACTTTGGCAGAAAAAAAATCAAAGAGCAATTTATTATTTAAATGGAGAAAGATTGCAAAGTGCAGCAGTACAGCCGGACCTGGGGGTACTTGTGCATGAAACACAAAAGGATAGTATGCAGGTACAGCAAGTAATCAGGAAGGCCAATGGTACCTTGGCCATTATTGCAAAGGGGATGAAACATAGAAACATTGAAAATAGGTGCCGGAGTAGGCCATTCGGCCCTTCGCGCCTGCACCACCATTCAATAGGATCATGGCTGATCATGCAACTTCAGTATCCCATTCCTGTTTTCTCTCCATACCCCTTGATCCCTTTAGCCGTAAGGGCCATATCTAACTCCCTCTTGAATATATCTAACGAACTGGCCTCAACAACTTTCTGTGGTAGAGAATTCCACAGGATCACAATTCTCTGAGTGAAGAAGTTTCTTCTCATCTTGAATAAGGGGTCACCCATTTAAAACTGAGACGAGGAGAAATGTATTTTCTCAGAGGGTTGTAAATCTATGGAATTCGCTGCCTCAGAAAGCTGTGGAAGCTGGGACATTGAATAAATTTAAGACAGAGATAACGGGTTATGGGGAGCGGGCAGGAAAGTGGATCATCGGATCAGCCAAGATTGTATAAAATGGCAGAGCAGGCTCGAGAAGCCTACTCCTGCTCCTATTTCTTATATTCTTATGTTCTTAAAGCAACCAAATCTAAAATCACGGCTCAACCAGACACTGGAGCTAAACAGAACGAGACTTCCTGGGGGCTTTCAAACTGGTCCAGAGTCAGGTTGGGATTAGCTCTGCATTGACACTATACCCATACAAAACACATGTGTAAATACGGCCAAAGTTGTGTTAAAAAAGAGCCTACTATCCCATAAGCTCTTTTCTAATATTAAAAACTTCACCAGCAATTGGAAGTCACAAAGCAGAGCTATGCAAATGAACTTTACATCTTCAGTTATTATCGCCATTGAGGTCCAGCCAAAATTTAGCTTCAGAGCTTTGTACAATATGCCGTACAATCTTGCAGTTTTTGAGGAATCTCAAAAACAAAGATCATAACAGGTTAGGTACAACTACAACTGTTCACATTTTTCTGTAGCAGGGCATCTAATGGCATCTGCTGTTAGACTTGCCCTTGCACCCTTCAGCTCAAAACATTTTTGGCCACTTGGTTTCTTCCCCTAATGCAAGTTGATAACAGAAAAATGGGGGAAACAGGGTTTCTGGGACCTGAGTGAAAAGGGCAACCAACGGGGTATCTCCTTAACCAAACAGATTGAAGGATTGGGAAATAAACAGGGGAAGGACTGAGAAGGAAGTGTAAATTAGAGTGGGTGAATTTAATGTCAAATCATGTACAGAAAGAGAACTTTTTATTCGTTCCTGGGATGTGGGCGTCACTGGCAAGGCCAGCATTTATTGCCCATCCCTAATTGCCTTGAGAAGGTGATAGTGAGCCACCTTCTTGAGCCGATGCAGTCCGTGTGGTGAAGGTATTCCTACAGTGCCATTAGGAGGGTATTCCTACAGTGCTGTTAGGGAGGGATTTTCAGGATATTGACCCAGCGACAATGAAGGAACGGCGATATAATTCTAAGTCAGGATGTTGTGTGACTTGGAGGGGATCTTGGAGGTGATGGTGCTCCCATGAACCTGCTGCCCTTGTCCTTCTAGATGGTAGAGGTTGTGTATTTGGGAGGTACTGTCGAAGAAGTCTTAGCGAGTTGCTGCAGTGCATCTTGTAGATAGTACACATCATCATCATCATCATAGGCGGTCCCTCAAAACGAGGATGACTTACTTCCACGCCATAAAAAGGATGAGTTCATAGATGTTTCGAAATAAGAACTCGAACTACATCCACAAGGGTGGAAGATGCTTGTGCGTGGATTTTTTTAACGTGTAGTGGCCATTGCACACCAGCTACCACACGGGCTTGACAGAGCTAGGTCTTGGTCCAGTGGCAAGGATTACCCAAGACAACTGGAGACCTGCTCTGCTGCACGGACCTAGTGCGCATACATATCGCAGTGTGGGCTGGCCCGTGCTGCCCCTGGCCCCGAACTCACACCTCCCCTGGACCCCGATCACATCCCTTCACAGTCTCTCACAGCTCCTTCACCCCAATCCCGCTGTTCCTGCTGCACCTGCCCACGCTCCATAGAACATATGCTACTGCTGGTTCTTCATTCTGCTCAAACTCATCTAAAACCTTGTCCAGGTTAAATGACTCAGCCTGGAAATAGTTTTCCATTTGTTAATATTCACTACCCTGTACAATGCCCTCAGTCTGTCTGAACCTGTTCATGCATGTAGGTCACAGCTGTTTCTTTATCTGCTTAAATCACCCTTCAAGCAGGCAATTGGTTTCTCAGTACTAATGGAGCCTCAACCAGACGCGAGCTCATCGCTTCTCAGGCAGGGTGAAAATGTTGCCCGGTCACACTGGAGACTTTTATTCGCTCTGCATCTCAATGACCGAGATCCGCAGCATTACCAAACCCAACAGCCATTCATCCACCAGCCATAGTACACACTGCAGTCATGGAGCGCCAGTGGTGGAGGGGGTGCTAATCAAGCAGGCTGCTTTGATCTGGATGGTTTCAAGCTTCTTGAGTGTTGTTAGAGCTGTGCTCATCCAGGCAAGTGGGGAGTATTCCATCACACTCCTGACTTGTGGCTTGTAGATGGTGGAAGGACTTTGGGGACTTTCAGAAGGCTTTCGACAAGGTCCCACACAAGAGATTTATGTGCAAAGTTAAAGCATATGGGATTGGGGGTAGTGTGCTGACGTGGTTTGAGAACTGGTTGGCAGACAGGAAGCAAAGAGTAGGAGTAAATGGGTACCTTTCAGAATGGCAGGCAGTGACTAGTGGGGTACCGCAAGGTTCTGTGCTGGGGCCCCAGCTGTTTACACTGTACATTAATGATTTAGACGAGGGGATTAAATGTAGTATCTCCAAATTTACGGTTGACACTAAGTTGGGTGGCAGTGTGAGCTGCAAGGAGGATGCTATGAGGCTGCAGAGTGACTTGGATAGGTTAGGTGAGTGGGCAAATGCATGGCAGATGAAGTATAATGTGGATAAATGTGAGGTTATTCACTTTGGTTATAAAAACAGAGAGACAGACTATTATCTGAATGGTGACAAATTAGGAAAAGGGGAGGTGCAACTAGACCTGGGTGTCATGGTACATCAGTCATTGAAGGTTGGCATGCAGGTACAGCAGGCGGTTAAGAAGGCAAATGGCATGTTGGCCTTCATAGCGAGGGCATTTGAGTACAGGGGCAGGGAGGTGTTACTACAGTTGTACAGGGCCTTGGTGAGGCCACACCTGGAGTATTGTGTACAGTTTTGCTCTCCTAACTTGAGGAAGGACATTCTTGCTATTGAGGGAGTGCAGCGAAGGTTCACCAGACTGATTCCCGGGATGGCGAGACTGACATATCAAGAAAGACTGGATCAACTGGGCTTGTATTCACTGGAGTTCAGAAGAATGAGAGGGGATCTCATAGAAACGTTTAAAATTCTGATGGGTTTAGACAGGTTAGATGCAGGAAGAATGTTCCCAATGTTGGGGAAGTCCAGAACCAGGGGTCACAGTCTAAGGATAAGGGATAAGCCATTTAGGACCGAGATGAGGAGAAATTTCTTCACCCAGAGAGTGGTGAACCTGTGGCATGTTCTACCACAGAAAGTTGTTGAGGCCAATTCACTAAATATATTCAAAAAGGAGTTAGATGTAGTCCTTACTACTAGGGGAATCAAGGGGTATGGCGAAAAAGCAGGAATGGGGTACTGAAGTTGCATGTTCAGCCATGAACTCATTGAATGGCAGTGCAGGCTCGAAGGGCCGAATGGCCTACTCCTGCACCTATTTTCTATGTTTCTATGAGTCGGCAGGTGAGATACTCACCATAGAATGCCCAGCATCTGACCTGCTCTTGCAGACACAGTATTTATGCAGTTGGTCTAGTTAAGTTTCTGGTTGATGGTGAGCCCCCCCAACCCACCGAGGATGTTGACGGTGGGTGATTCAACAATGGTAATGCCATTGAATGTCAAGGGGCAGGGGTTAGACTCCCCTTGTTGGAGATAGTCATTGCCTGGCACTTCTGTGGTGTGAATGTTACTTGCCACATCAACCCAAGCCTGAATGTCATCTAGGTCTTGTTGCATACAGGCATGGACTGCTTCATTATCTAAGGAGTTACGAATGGAACTGAACACCATACAATCATTAGTGAACATCTCACTTCTGACCTTATGATGGAGGGAAGGTCATTGAAGCAACGGCTGAAGATGGTTGGTCTTAGGACAGTTCCCTGAGAAACTCCTGCAGCGATGTCCTGGGACTGAGATGATTTACCTATAACGACCACAAACATCTTCCTTTGTACTAGGTATAACTCCAGCCAGTGGAAAGCTTTCCTGCTGATTCAGATTGACTTCAATTTTACTAAGTTTCCTGATGCCACACTTGGTCAAATGCAACCTTGATGTCAAAGGCAGTCACTCTCACCGCACCTCTGGAATTCAGCTCTTTTGTCCATGTTTGGACCAAGGCTGTAATGAGGTCTGGAACGGAGTGGTCCTGACGGAATGCAATCTGAGCATTGGTGAGCAGGTTATTGGTGAGTAAGTGCCGCTTGGTAGCACTGTCGACGACACCTTCCATAACTTTGCTGATTAAGATTGGACTGATGGGGCGGTAATTGGCCAAATTGGATTTGTCCTGCTTTTTGTGGACATACCTGGGCAGTTTTCCACATTGTCGGCTAGATGCCAGTGTTGAAGCTCTATTGGAACAGCATGGCTGGAGGCACGGCTAGCTTTGGAGCACAAGTCTTCAGCACAACAGCCGGGATGTTGTTGGGACCCATATCCTTTGCTGTACCAGTGCGCTCAGCCATTTCTTGATATCACTTGGAGTGAATCGAATTGGCTGAAGATTGGTTTCTGTGATGGTGGGGACCTCAGGAGGAGGGCGAGATGGATCATCCACTTGGCCTTCCTGGGCTGAAGATGGTTGCAAATTCTTCAGCCACTCACATGCTGGGCTCCACCAGCAGAGGAGGACAAAGGGTTTGATTAGGACAGGGAAAATGGAGTACGAGAAGAAGCTTGCAGGGAACATTAAGGCGGATTGCAAAAGTTTCTATAGGTATGTAAAGAGAAAAAGGTTGGTGAAGACAAACGTAGGTCCACTGCAGTCAGAATCAGGGGAAGTCATAACGGGGAACAAAGAAATGGCGGACCAATTGAACAAGTACTTTGGTTCGGTATTCACTAAGGAGGATACAAACAACCTTCCGGATATAAAAGGGGTCAGAGGGTCTAGTAAGGAGGGGGAACTGAGGGAAATCTTTATTAGTCGGGAAATTGTTTTGGGGAAAATGATGGGATTGAAGGCCGATAAATCCCCAGGGCCTGATGGATTGCATCCTAGAGTACTTAAGGAGGTTGCCTTGGAAATAGCGGATGCATTGACAGTCATTTTCCAACATTCCATTGACTCTGGATCAGTTCCTATGGAGTGGAGGGTAGCCAATGTAACCCCACTTTTTAAAAAAGGAGGGAGAGAGAAAACAGGGAATTATAGACCGGTCAGCCTGACCTCAGTAGTGGGTAAAATGATGGAATCAATTATTAAGGATGTCATAGCAGTGCATCTGGAAAATGGTGACATGATAGGTCCAAGTCAGCATGGATTTGTGAAAGGGAAATCATGCTTGACAAATCTTCTGGAATTTTTTGAGGATGTTTCCAGTAAAGTGGACAAAGGAGAACCAGTTGATGTGGTATATTTGGACTTTCAGAAGGCTTTCGACAAGGTCCCACACAAGAGATTAATGTGCAAAGTTAAAGCACATGGGATTGGGGGTAGTGTGCTGATGTGGATTGAGAACTGGTTGTCAGACAGGAAGCAAAGAGTAGGAGTAAACGGGTACTTTTCAGAATGGCAGGCAGTGACTAGTGGAGTGCCGCAAGGTTCTGTGCTGGGGCCCCAGCTGTTTACATTGTACATTAATGATTTAGACGAGGGGATTAAATGCAGTATCTCCAAATTTGCAGATGATACTAAGTTGGGTGGCAGTGTGAGCTGCGAGGAGGATGCTATTAGGCTGCAGAGTGACTTGGATAGGTTAGGTGAGTGGGCAAATGCATGGCAGATGAAGTATAATGTGGATAAATGTGAGGTTATCCACTTTGGTGGTAAAAACAGAGAGACAGACTATTATCTGAATGGTGACAGATTAGGAAAAGGGAAGGTGCAACGAGACCTGGGTGTCATGGTACATCAGTCATTGAAGGTTGGCATGCAGGTGCAGCAGGCGGTTAAGAAAGCAAATGGCATGTTGGCCTTCATAGCGAGGGGATTTGAATACAGGGGCAGGGAGGTGTTGCTACAGTTGTACAGGGCCTTGGTGAGGCCACACCTGGAGTATTGTGTACAGTTTTGGTCTCCTAACTTGAGGAAGGACATTCTTGCTATTGAGGGAGTGCAGCGAAGGTTCACCAGACTGATTCCCGGGATGGCGGGACTGACCTATCAAGAAAGATTGGATCAACTGGGCTTGTATTCACTGGAGTTCAGAAGAATGAGAGGGGATCTCATAGAAACGTTTAAAATTCTGACGGGTTTAGACAGGTTAGATGCAGAAAGAATGTTCCCAATGTTGGGGAAGTCCAGAACCAGGGGTCACAGTCTGAGGATAAGGGGTAAGCCATTTAGGACCGAGATGAGGAGAAACTTCTTCACCCAGAGAGTGGTGAACCTGTGGAATTCTCTACCACAGAAAGTAGTTGAGACCAATTCACTAAATATATTCACTAAATATATTCAAAAGGGAGTTAGATGAAGTCCTTACTACTCGGGGGATCAAGGGTTATGGCGAGAAAGCAGGAAGGGGGTACTGAAGTTTCATGTTCAGCCATGAACTCATTGAATGGCGGTGCAGGCTAGAAGGGCTGAATGGCCTACTCCTGCACCTATTTTCTATGTTTCTATGTTTTCTATGAGGATGTTCATGGAGCCTCCTACTTCTGTTAGTCATTTAATTCTGTCTATAGCATGCTGCTTCCTCTTTTTGGCATGCATGTAGTCCTGTATTGTAGCTTCACCGGTTTGGCATCTCATTTTTTGGTGCGTCTGGTGTTGCTCCTGGCAAGCTCTTCTACACTCCTCATTGAACCAGGGTTGGTCCCCTGGCTTGATGGTAATAGTAGAGTGAGAGATATGCCAGGCCATGAGGTTACAGATTGTGGCGGTATACAATATTGCTGCTGCTAATGGCCCACAGCGCCTTATGGATGCTCAGTTTTGAACTGTTGGATCTGTTTCTGAATCTATCCCATTTAGCACAGTGGTAGTGCCACACAACATGATCGAGGATGTCCTTCGTCTCCACAAGAACTATGCAGTGGTCACTCGTATCAATACTGTCATGGAAAGATGCATCAGCGATAGATTGATGAGGACGAGGTCAAGTAGGTTTTTTCCTCATGTTGGTTTTCTCACCACCTACTGCAGGCCCAGTCTGGCAGCAATATCCTTCAGGAATCAGCCATCTTGGTCAGTAATGGTGCTACTGAGCCACTTTTGGTGATGAACATTGAAATCCCCCATCCAGAGTACGTTCTGTGTCCTCACTACCCTCAGTGCTTCTTCCAAGTGGTGTTCAATATGGGAGGAGTACTGATTCATCAGCTGAGGGAGGGCGGTAGGTGGTAATCAACAGGAGGTTTCCTTGCCCATGTTTGACACTTCATGGGGTCCAGAGCCAATGTTGAGGAGTCCCAGGGCCACACCCTCCTGATTGCATACCACTGTGCTGCTGTGGGACAAGACATACCCAGGGATGGTGATTGAGGAGATTGGTATGTTGGCTGAAAGGTATGATTCTGTGAGTATGATTACGTTAGGCTGTTGCTTGACTAGTCTGTGGGACAGCTCTCCCAATTTTGGCACCTGTCTGCCCATGTTAGTGAGGATGACTTTGTGGGATCGACTGCCTTTGTCATGTCCAGTGCCTTGGTTGATGCTGATGGACCATCCAGTTTTATTCTTTGTCTACTTCTTTGTAATGGTTTTGTACAACTGAGTAGCTTGCTAGGCCATTTCAGAGGGGCAGTTAAGAGTCAACCACTCTGGGTCTGGAGTCTCATATAGGCCAACCCAGATAAGGATGGCAGATTTCCTTCCCTCTAGGACATTAGTGAACTAGATGGGTTTTTATGACAATCCGGTAGTTTCACAGTCCCCAATACTGATACTAGCTTTTTATTCCAGATTTATTTAATGAACTGAATTGAAATTCGATAGCTGCCGTGGTGGGATTTGAACTCAAGCCTCCTGATCATTAGTAAAGAAATAGAAAGAAAGATTGGGTTAAGAGAGAAAAAGAGACAGAAAGGAAAAGGATTATTTTTTAATAATAGTTTTATAAAATTTGACAGTTTTAAAGTCTCCAACAATAATTAATATCTGAAGGAATGAGACTACACACTTGTTATACATAACTTTCAGAGCGGTTGATTGGCAGTAACTCACAATTATCATGTCGTTCTTCATGATAAGACTTAACTTTCTGTGGCAAGTTTAAATTGTATCTACTGTGCAAATACACCAACTTCACGACATTCAATACAGGTCAATAGTGAGACAGACAGCAAAATGGCATTTCCATGAAGCTCACGGCAGAGCAGCGCAATTTGGATAGCAACTTTTCGATATTGGCATTTAACCATGCATCTGCTCCTCGCCAGTAGTTGCTGTTACATTTACGCATAAATAACAGCAACTGCCATTAACCTCACTGTTATTTTGACAGCAAAATCTGGTCCAACATAACTGCTACCCACGTTTTAAAATCGATTTCTACTTCGGAACATGTTACATTATATATGTGTGGGAAATCTCACCCAGCTTCTAGCCTGTAAAAATAAATGGGCCTATATAACCTTGATCTATACAAATAATGCACATCAAAACATAGACCCATCTCAGACTGATAAAGACCGATATACAATCTATATTAACGACTTGGAAGAAGGGACCGAGTGTAACGTAGCCAAGTTTACTGACGATACAAAGATGGGAGGAAAAGCAATATATGAGGAGGACACAAAAAATCTGCAAAATGACATAGACAGGCTAAGTAAGTGGGCAAAAATTTGGCAGATGGAGTATAATGTTGGAAAGTGTGAGTTCATGCACTTCAGCAGAAAAAAATCAAACAGCAAGTTATTATTTAAATGGAGAAAGATTGCAAAGTACTTCAGTAAAGCGGGACCTAGGGGTTCTTATGCATGAAACACAAAAGGATAGTATGCAGGTACAGCAAGTGATCAGGAAGGCCAATGGAATCTTGGCCTTTATTGCAAAGAGGATGGAGTATAAAAGCAGGGAAGTCTTGCTACAGTTATACAGGGTATTGGTGAGGCCACACCTGGAATACTGCATGCAGTTTTGGTTTCAATATTTACGAATGGATATACTTGCTTTGGAGGCAGTTCAGAGAAGGTTCACTCGGTTGATTCCAGAGATGAGGTGGTTGACTTATGAGGAAAGGTTGAGTAGGTTGGGCCTCTACTCATTGGAATTCAGAAAAATGAGAGGTGATCTTATCGAAACGTATAAGATTATGAGGGGGCTTGACAAGGTGGCTGCAGAGAGGATGTTTCCACTGATAGGGGAGACTAGAACTAGAGGGCATGATCTTAGAATAAGGGGCCGCCCATTTAAAACTGAGATGAGAAATTTCTTCTGAGGGTGTAAATCTGTGGAATTCATTGCCTCAGAGAGCTATGGAAGCTGGGACATTGAATAAATTTAGGCAGAAAAAGACAGTTTCTTAAACGATAAGGGAATAAGGGGTTATGAGGAGCAGTTAGGGAAGTGGACCTGAGTCCATGATCGGATCAGCCATGATCGTATTAAATGGCGGAGCAGGCTCGAGGGGCTGTATGGCCTACTCCTGCTCCTATTTCTTATGTTCTTATGTAAGTTGTATCACTTCAGCCTTCGAATGCAGTTATATTACAATTATCAGTCTTGGAGTGCATTTACACCACTGCTATAGCATCAATGCAAAGGTTTGCACCTGCAAGTGATGCTAATGTTGTAAGTATAAATCCATAGGGCTTGGCTTGACTTGACTCTGGACAATTGGTGTCAGATTTTCAGAGCGGGGTATCTCACACCACTTGGTGCGATGTCAAACTGGGTCTAAAAATATGCTCAGCGGACTCTTTACATGCCCTGAATGCTACCTATATTACATTAAAATGCCTAAACAGTTCACACATTGCTACTTGCACACTCTAAACATTTAAGCATATGAATGTAACCAAACCCATGCAGTAGTAACATGCCTCAGACTGATAGTTGCTGTATTAATGGAGCAGGAGACTATTGTAGTGCTCAACAGGCAAACTCATAATTGTTCCTCACATAGTGGTTAGTAACAAGAAGCACAGTGCATGCTTACTTTGATACATATGATACATACGTAGAGCTCTCTGACTAGAAAATGATGCAATTGGGATAGTATATCTCTGTGCTGTCCACATTTTCATCTCAAATCATTATCAAGCAGGTACCAGCAGTTTAACTTTACTATAAGAACATAAGAAATAGGAACAGGAGTAGGCCATACGGCCCCTCGAGCCTGCTCCATCATTTAATACGATCATGGCTGATCCTCTACCGTAAAGACTGATACAAAATATTTGTTCAGAGTTTCTGCCATCTCCACGTTCCCCATCACTAATTTCCCGATCTCGTCCTCTAAAGGACCAACATTTACTTTAACCACTCTTTTCCTTTTTATATATCTGCAGAAACTCTTGCTATCTGTTTTTATATTTTGTGCTAGTTTACCTTCATAGTCTATCTTCCCTTTCTTAATCATTTTTTTAGTCATTCTTCTGTCCTCCCACTAGGTTTGGCCACTTTGTATGCCCTTGTTTTTAATTGGATGCCATCCTTTATTTCTTTAAGAACATAAGAACATAAGATATAGGAACAGGAGTAGGCCATAAGGCCCCTCGAGTCTGCTCCACCATTCAATAAGATCATGGCTGATCTGATCATGGACTCAGCTCCACTGCCCGCCCGCTCCCCATAACCCTTTATCCCCTTATCGTTTAAGAAACTGTCTATTTCTGGTTTAAATTTATTCAATGTCCCAGCTTTCACAGCTCTCTGTGGCAGCGTATTCCACAGTTACAACCCTCTGAGAGAAGAAATTTCTCTTCATCTCTGTTTTAAATGGGCAGCCCCTTATTCTAAGATCATGCCCTCTAGTTCTAGTCTCCCCCATCAGTGGAAACATCTCTGCATCCACCTTGTCAAGCCCCCTCATGATCTTATACGTTTCGCTAAGATCACCTCTCATTCTTCTGAATTCCAATGAGTAGAGGCCCAACCTACTCAACCTTTCCTCATAAGTCAACCCCCTCATCCCCGGAATAAATCTAGTGAACCTTCTCTGAACTGCCTCCAAAGCAAGTATATCCTTTCGTAAATATGGAAACAAAAACTGCACGCAGTATTCCAGGTATGGTCTCACAATACCTTAATTAGCTGTAGCAAGACTTCTCTGCTTTTATACTCCATCCCCTTTGCAATAAAGGCCAAAATACCATTGGCCTTCCTGATTACTTGCTGTACCTGCATACTATCCTTTTGTGTTTCATGCACAAGTACCCCCAGGTCCCGCTGTACTCCAGCACTTTGCAATCTTTCTCCATTTAAATAATAACTTGCTGTTTGATTTTTTCTACCAAAGTGCATGAACTTACACTTTCCAACATTGTACTCCATCTGCCAAATTTTTGCCCACTCACTTAGCCTATGCCCTTTTGCAGATTTTTTGTGTCCTCCTCACACATTGCTTTTCCTCCCATCTTTGTATCACCAGCAAACTTGGCTACGTTACACTCAGTCCCTTCTTCCAAGTCGTTAATATAGATTTTAAATAGTTGGGGTCCCAGTATTGATCCCTGCGGCATCCCATTAGTTACTGGTTGCAAACCAGAGAACGAACCATTTATCCCGACGCTCTGTTCTCTGTTCTCTGTTAGTTAGCCAATCCTCTATCCATGCTAATATATTACCCCCAAGCCCATGAACTTTTATCTTTAGTTAGCCATGGATGGTTATCTTTTCTTTTACACCCTTTCCTCCTCACTGGAATATATTTTTCTTGAGAGTTATGAAATATCTCCTTAAATGTAACTGTTCATCAACCGTCCTACACTTTAATCTATTTTCACAGTCCACTTTAGCCAACTCTGCCCTCATACCCTTGTTGTGTCCTATAGGATTCCGTTTCTGCTAATCCTAACCAAAAGATTAATACATTAATTGAATGTGTCTATAACTTAATTGAGAAAAAAATTGATGCGTATAATTTCCACATGCTTCATTCTGGGAATAGATATAAAATGTAAGGGATATCTTACCTTTTATTAGAACCTCAATTATCACTTAAAATATTTAAAAATAACTTTTATCATAATGTTATACACGCTGATAAAACCTTTATTTAGCAGATTCATCCTTTTCTGATTGAAAAAAGGTATTTAAATTTCCTTCATCTGTACATGCAAAGTTCTGTTAGACTCTTTTGTGCTCAATTTTTTTCAAACTCAGGTGTTGCTACATTCTAAACTCTATTATGAATGGAAGTGGAAAACTATTGTATATTTTTTTTTGAATAGGAGTATCGATGAACATTGTTTGCCCACATTTGGTTACAGCCACATGCTATCACTGACTGAGGACACCACAAAATTTAATGAAGTTGTTCAAAAACAACAAATTTCTGCAAATATGGACACTCCTGAAGGAGGATTTGATGCAATATTACAAGCATCTGTCTGTAAGGTAAATTCGCCTTTCAAATTCACTTTCTTGTGGGATTAGTCACTGCAGCACAGATAGGAAAGAACTGATAAAAATGTCCGAAAGCAACTTGTTGAAGTACTAAAAATAATCTATATTTTAGGAAAAAATTGGTTGGCGCAATGATTCCTTGCACTTGTTGGTATTTGTGTCCGATGCTGATACACATTTTGGAATGGACAGCAAGTTGGCTGGAATTGTTATCCCTCATGATGGAAAATGCCACTTAGACAGCCAGAATGAATACGCCAAGTCAACAGCAATGGTAAAAGAATATATATTTTTTAAATGCTTTGTTTACTTGAAAATCATCTATGTTAAAAGCCAAAATGAATGGTTTCAAAATAATACTGCCAAGTGGTCTACTTAGGTTTTAGTTCAAAGTTTAAAAATTCTTAACATATGCTTGATTGCAATAATTCAAGTTCCTGAAAAAGTTAGAAATATGAAATGTGAATTAGGAACTGAAGATGTGGTGGTTAGATTTGGTACCCATTCACACTCAATGGGCAGCAAATAATGGTGTCATGAGTACCACACACCAACTGTTCCTCTAGCACTACCTCTTTACAGGTGTCATGAAAGTTAGTTTGCGTGAATATTGAAGTCTAGTTTCCTTTTGGAAATGTGCATTTCTCTGCTTGTTCGCCAAACATTTGAATACTTTATTAAGACATGGTTTCCTGCACTTTCTTGGCAATGACTGCTGCTGTAAAGTTGCATATGGAAGGATTTAAAAAAAATCTTTTTCTTTCTCTCGTTTAAACATCTCTCTCATGATCCCATCTTTCTTTCCCTCTCTTTATTTTGCTTTCTGTATCTGATTTGACACTGAATTAACTATTCTAACTGACACTTCCTAATTCAGACTCTGTGCTGCTTATTAATGATTCTTCAATCTGATTAGTTAAGGAGATACACAGTTGCTTGCCCTGTTCACACAGGTCCCAGATCCCCTGTAGAGGGCACTGCACTGAAATGGCTTTCTTATCACAGCAAGTTCCAATGCAAAATCCCATAGAAAGTCTGTGGGCAAGTGTAAATGTAATGGGCCCAAGTTTCCACATGATTTGCGCCTGATTTTTAGGAGCAACTGGTGGAGAACGGACTATCTTAGAAATCGCTATTCTCCACATTTTTTTTTCTGCAGTTCTAGTCAGGTAGAACAGTTCCACTTTAGAACAGAATTTTTTCTTCAAAAGGGGGCGTGTCCGGCCACTGACGCCTGATTTGAAAGTTTCCACAGTGAAAACGTACTCCAAACTAACTTAGAATGGAGCAAGTGAAGATTTTTGTAGAACTGAAAAAACCTGTTCTACACATTAAAAAATCAAGCGCAGGTTACAAATTAGGCGTCCAGAACGAGGTGGGGGGGGGGGGGAGGGAGGGGGGAAGGGAAGTCATTAAATTCTACAATAAATCCTTATTAATACTTATACAAATATTATACAAATAAATCCAACCTGAATAAAAATTTAGAAGCAAAGAAAAGATTAAATAAACCATCTTCCTACCTGTGTGAAAGTGCTTCAGCCAGGAAGAATGCTGCAGCAAGCCTCACAAAACGAGGCAGCCGTTCTCGAAGGCGGGCGGGCGGGAAGGAGGGAACCGACCGAACGCGGGGGGGGGGGGGAGGGGAGGGGGGAGGAAGCCGTTCCAGACGGCGGGCGGGCGGGAGGGAACCGACCGAACGCCGGGGGGGGGGGGGGGGGGGGAGGAGGAGGGGGAGGAAGCCGTTCCAGACGGCGGGCGGGCGGGAGGGAACCGACCGAACGCGGGGGGGGGGGGGAGGGGAGGGGGGAGGAAGCCGTTCCAGACGGCGGGCGGGCGGGAGGGAACCGACCGAACGCCGGGGGGGGGAGGAGGGGGAGGAAGCCGTTCCAGACGGCGGGCGGACGGGAGGGAGGGAACCGACCGACCGACCGAACGCAGGGAAGCCGTTCCAGACGGCGGGGAGGGACCCAACCGACCGAACGCAGGAGGGGGGGGCGAGCGACCAAACGCGGGGGGGGGGGGGAGCCGTTCCAGACGGCGAGCGGGCGGGAGGGACCCAACCGACCGACCGAACGCAGCGGTGGGGGGGGGGGGGGGGGGAAGGAAGCCATTCCAGGCGGCGGGAGGGAAGGAGACAGAAGGCTGCAGGAAGCCTCAGAAATTGAGGAGCCATTTCCCGACGGCAAAAGGGGGAGGTCATCGGGAAACGGCTGCCTCAACTTTCTGAGGCTTCCTGCAGCCTTCTCAGTGCTGATGTGCTGATGGCAATGTGCTTTTATTAAAAAATGTTCAAAAACTAAACAGCTACAAAGAACTACAAAAATGGCCGAGTGCCAATGTTTCCTTCACACTGCGCGTTTGCGAACGCTCCAACATGCAGTGATGCCGGCAGGAAAAAAACTAATTTAAATGGTACCCGCCCCCTCCCACTTACAAAATCGGCGCGAGTGTAGGCTCCGCCCCACTGCGCGCCGCGACAAACAGACAAGGAGCTGCAGGGCGCTCCAGAATCGCAAGTTTTTTTTCCGGCGCCGTTTTAGGCGCGAAAAACGGGCGCCCAGCTCGGAGGGGCGCCCGTTTTTTATCGTGTGGAAACTTGGGCCCATTGAGTGGCTGGTGCTGTTCGTTCACCGCTGAGATCAAAATCAGGCCGATTATCTTTAGGCCCAAAGGCATTTCTGGGGACATGTTTTCTCCTGTCGATGCCCGAGTACCCATGTTCACATACCAATTAACAGAATTCCACAATTCAGTAGTGTAACTCTCATTAGTCAATTTAATACATTTCCATCCTATATGACCCTAAAAATTATGCAGTAGTCTTTTGTGTGTTAATTCCAGCCAAACATTTATTTTTTTACCTTTATCCACCAGGTTAGTAATTTATCAAAAAATCTAATATATTTTTTAAATTATGACCTTGGTTGCTAAAGTCATGCTAAGCATCTCCCATTAATCTGCTCCCCTCAAGTGGTCCTTTATCCTCAGCATTCCTCGAGGAGTTTTCCCAGAATCAACGTAAGACTTACATGTCTAAAATTAGCTTGTCCTTTGCTTCATTTTTGAAGATGGCCGCGACATTTGCTACCTTACAGTCAGTCTTCTGAGATCAATCCTGAGTCCAGTATTCTCTGGAAAATATCTGTAAGGGGACCCACGCTCACCTACCGCAACTTCTTTAAAATCATAGGTATAAATTTTCTGGGCCATTTGCCTTATCCACCTTCAACACCTGTAATATACTTAATAATTGCTCTTTTGTGATTCAAGAATTCAATTTTGTCCATGAGATTTGTCCATTCTGATATTTTGCCATAGCAGTTCTCGTGTAAATGTTTGTTGCTGCCATTGCTGTTTTACAGTAACTATGTATTAAAAGGAATGGAGTACTTACCTGAGATTATCTTTCAAAAGAGAGTTATGTGTGGGTTTGCATAATGGCACAGAAAGGTTGGACCTCCACAGAAAGAAAGAATGTGGGACTTCAACCTGCAATTATCCTACAGGGATGGAAATAAAATAAAAGGGAGAATCACCATATGTGCTCCTTCATAACTTCTAATAAAGGCCCAAGAATCAGACCATTGATCCATCCCTCACATCTAACAAATGATAAAGGGCTGTATATTGGTGTACATTATTCCTGAAATAGCTCAGGCAGGACTGATTTGATAACATGAGATCATTATACAGCATGTCACAAGAGATGATCTATATATTTAAATAAATCTGATAGATGTTATTCATGTAAACAATGAAGTCCTGGTGCAACCAGGTCCTTGCCGTTTCCAAGTGAGTTCCTTCAATCTCCCATCAGATTTGCAGTGGGAGACTGGCAGAACCCCTGAGGATTTTCAGGGTTCTTTAGTTTAGAATTCCACAACTCAGTAGTGTAAATCTCATTGAAATACGGAATTTCTGTATGACATCGCTGGAATAAAAATGGTTCATAGGTCAAATGCTTCTTCTCCCTTTCTAAAGTAAAATGGGTTTGCCAAACAATTTTTCAGGAAGACATCTCATAGGCCTTTAAATATTTGTTACCAGTATATTTGAATTTTGTCATAAAGAGTCAGTGGAAGTATTGAAGGAATGAAAGTCTTGGATTTATATAGCACCTTTCACGACCACCGGACATCTCAAAGCGCTTTACAGCCAATGAAGTATTTTTGAAGTGTAGTCACTGTTGTAATGTGGAAAACGCGACAGCCAATTTGCACATAAGCAAGCTCCCATAAACAGCAATGTGATAATGGCCAGATAATCTGTTTTTGTCATGTTGATTGAGGGATAAATATTTGCCAGGACACCAGAATAACTCCCCCGCTCTTCATCGAAATAGTGCCATGGAATCTTTATGTCCACTTGAGAGAGCAGACGGGGCCTCGGTTTAACGTTTCATCTGAGAGACGGCACCTCCAACAATGCAGCACTCCCTCAGCACTGCACTGGAGTGTCAGCTTAGATTTTTGTGCTCAAGTCCCTGGAGTGTGACTTGAACCCACATACTTCTGACACAGAGGCGAGAGTGCTACCCACTAAGCCACAGCTGGAACGCGTAAATATTTTTATTTAGATTTTAACTTGTGAATAGAGTTGAAATATTTTACTGAAACCTTACTAAATACATTTCAAGAGGAAACCTTTAATAAATACAGACTCTGACTCATTCAGAAGTTACTGTGTGTCACATATATCATTGACCATGGTTTTTTGATGACCATACACCGGGAAACTTAATTATGACTCAGAAAATTTGACTTTGGTCATAAAGAGACTGTGGAAATATTATTGAAAGCGTAAAAGATTTTCCAACAACTTTTTCATCTGGATTTCAACTTGTCAATGTAATTGAAATATTTTACTGAAACCTTACTAAGTACATTTCATGAGCAAGCCTGTACCTACCTTTAATAAATACAGACTCTGACTCATTCAGACGTTACTTTGTGTCACATGTACCATTGACCATGGCTTTGTGACGACCATACACTGCAAAATTTAATTATGACTCAGAGTTGCATTTCCTTCTATCACAAATATCCTGTTCCTTATTTTGATGATGTGTCTCAACATTTATGAGAATCTATTTGCTTCCAGTTTATAATGGAAAGTACCAAAGTCATGAAGTGTAGGTGAATTGTTCTGTACGCATCAGATATGCTTATAGATCATGATTAGGGTTTTCATGTACTTATACATAACATTCCAGGATGCTGCAATAGGAAACTTGAAATGACACCTAAGAAGAGTTAGTACAGAGTTAGGAAAGCTGACTGAGGAAAATGTGGTTGAAGAAGTGGATTTTGAGAAGTTTTTTTATAAAGGGTTTTTGGTGTTGGGCCAGTGTTAATCAGGAGAATGTTTTGGTTCATCCAAAACTTTGAGGGGCATTTTAACCAAAAAAAAACAGTTGGGTTAGGATTGTGGGGGTAGTTAAATTATTAAAAATCGGAATCCTGACCTCAGCTCACTTCCTACCCACCCACACTGGCTTTAACTGGGAGGAGTGGGGGAGAGGGGAGTCAACCTGCTGCCAGGAGGCAAGACATTAATTTAAATATTTTAATGAGGCTGGAAGCCTCTTTTTTAACCTCTGTTTTGTTTTTATCTGTAGCTGGGTGGGTTTTACACACTTCGTAAAAGCCAGCAGTTATAGCAAGGCGAGGGCTGCTGTATCCAGGAGGTCAGTGCCTTTATACCTACCTCCTGGATCCAGGATCCCTGCCTCGGCCACCCCCCATGATCGGAGACCCCTTTATAAGGCCTCCGCTCTTCTTCCTGGAACGCCCCCACACTATCATTGATATGTGGCCAGCCCCGATCTTCTCTCCCACCCCGAGCCAGCCAAGATCTTCCCTTCACCTTCCCCTGATCATCTGACCCCGGTCCTCTCTCCCTAACCAGCCCCTCCACCGATCTTCTGCCTGCGCCCCCCTCCCCAAATCCTCTGAACGGCCAGCCCCGACACTTGATCTTCTGCTCGACCCCCGATCCTCTTAATGGCCCAGTCCCCATGCGAACCCTCCCTCCCTCCTCTGGGCGGCCTAGTATCGCAGGCCTACCCACTCAGAGCTAGCCAGCCTGCCATGCTTTCAATCTGCTTGGCTGCGGATGGGAAACAGAGGCCTCACACGCAAATCAGCCCCTGCCATTAAAGTCGGCAGGGCCTGTGGGAAACCAGGCTTCCCGGGTATCCCAACCACCATAGAGCCCTGCCACCCCCAACCTGCCTTCCCTATTAAAATCCAGCCCTATATATCAGACAGGCAAAGAAAGACTCGCGCCTTTCATAGCCATCAGATGTCGCAAAGCGCTTTCCAGCCAATTAAGTACTTTTTTTTTGGAATGTAGTCACTGCTGTAATGTGGCAAATGCAGCAGCCAACTTGCGCACAGCAAACTCCCACAAACAGCAACATTATAATGACCAGATAATTTGTTTTTTTTTGTTGATTAAGGGATAAATATTGGGTAGGACACCGGGGATAACTTTCCTGCTCTTCTTCGAAATAGTGCCATGGGATCTTTTACGTCCACCTGTGAGGGCAGACAGGGCCTCGGTTTAATGTCTCATCTGAAAGATGGCACCTCTGACAGTACAGCACTCCCTCAGTACTGCACTGGAGTGTCCGCCTGGATTTATGTGCTCATGGTCCTGGAGTGGGACTTGAAGGCACAACCTTCTGACTCAGAGGCGAGTGTGCTCATCATTATCATCGGCGGTCCCTCGAACAAGGCTGACTTGCTTCCACATGGGTTCACAGATGTTCCAAGAAGGACCCGATATTCCAGTCCTGAACTACAATTGAAGGGGTGGAAGACGCCTGTGCATGGATTTTTTTAACGTGTGGTGACCGTTGCACATCAGCCACCACACGGGTTCGACAGTGGCAAGGGTTAACCAGGACGACGGGAGACCTGCTCTGCTGCATGGACCTAGTGTGCAGACATATCGCATTGTGGGCTGGCCCGTGCTGTGGTGTCCTCTCGCAGGTCGGGGTGGCGTGTGTGCTACCCACTGAGCCACAGCTGACACATGTACTTGAACAACACGGTGTCTGTCGTGCAGTCAAGGGTGATGGTGGAGAGGTAAAACTGTTGCTAGCTTTTCTATGTTCTATGTAGGTTTTTGCAGTATTTTGTAACAACAAATTGCACTTGTATAATACAAATGGAAACCGGCCCCATGCTTACAAGCAATAATTGTAATAGGCAGTATGGTAGATGAGCAAAAGGATGGGGCCTAAGGATGTAATCTAAGGCCAAGTTGGAAGTAGTCTTGTGGGTGCAGAGGAGGGCAACAAGATTAATTTATAAATAAAATCAGAAAATGCTGGAAATACTCAACAGCTTAAGCAGCACCTGTGGAGAGAGAAACAGAGTTAACGTTTCAGGTCCATGACCCTTCGTCAGAACTCTGTTTTGGTTGCCTAAGGGGCATGGAGAGGAATTTTCCATTTATTTTTTCCCTAATTGGTCAGGGTTTTTATCTGGTTTTTCACCTCTCCCAGGAGATTAATTCCCAGTTTGTTACACCTTAATTACCCAGATAGACTCAATAAGCTGGGCCTGTATACTTTAGAAAAGCGTAGATTAAGAGGTAATTTGATCAAAATAATGAATGGATTAGATTTTGTTTATGTAGATTAATTATTTCAACTGGATAGGTTAGGGAAGACCAGAGGTTACACTTGCATGTTATGTAAGGGTAGAACTAGTTTGGAAGTTAGGCAGTTCTTCTTTTCCCAGAGAATTGTGGACCTATGGAAATGTTGCTTGAATGGTGAACGCTGATTTACATTATTCCTTCAAGGGAGAGCTGGTCCTGTTTCTGGCTGGGGAAAGAGATAGGTATCCTGTAACATAAATCAGGGACAATATGATCTCCTGGACTAGTTTTGGTTGCCTGAGGGGCTTGGAATTTTCCATTTCTTTTTTCTCTAATTGGTCTGGGTTTTTATCTGGTTTTTCGCCTCTCCCAGGAGATTACATTGCGCCAGGTGGATGAGTGGGTAGTGTAAGGTGTCACAACTGTGCAGGACAGGCTGGATGGAGCAGTAGGTCTCTTCCTGTCTATCATTTTTGTACATTTGTATAATGTCCAGCTGCATTGTAAATGCCCTGAATATTTTCATTTTACATTTTTCTTTTAATTTATATTTGTAGGAATATCCCTCACTGGGACAACTAATAGAAAAGCTTGTGGAAAATAATATTCTGCTGATTTTTGCTGTGACAGATAAGCAGCTGAACATATACAAGGTAATTTCATTCACTATTGTAATTGAAATAACTGCAGAAACTTTAATGCTTCATAAACAATGTATTTAAAGAACATTACTGGAGGCCTGCGTTTTGGAAGCAGAATGGTGAAATTGCATTTGAAAGTGAGTTAAAGCCTTATAAAGAAGAATACTGTGAACTATAAGGAATTGCAGTATGATTCTCAGGTACAGATGCATTGAATACCTACAATTCATAAATGTAATGGAAAGTGTAATGTAAAGGTGGGCAGAGGAAATGCTTCAAGGACACCCTCAAAGCCTCCTTGATAAAGTGCAACATTCCCACCGACTCCTGGGAATCCCTGGCCCTCGATCGCTCAAAATGGAGGAAGAGCATCCGGGAGGGCGCTGAGCACCTCGAGTCCCATCACCAAGAACAAGCAGAAACCAATCGCTGACAGTGGAAGGAGCGTGCGTCAACCCAGGCTCCCTGACTACCCTTTCCTTCAACCACTGTCTGCCCCACCTGTGACAGAGACTGTAGGTCCCGCATTGGACTCCTCAGTCACTTGAGAACTCACTTTCAGAGTGGAAGCAAGTCATCCTCGACTCTGAGGGACTGCCTAAGATGATGATGATGATAATGTAACGGAAAAACAGAATTTTCCACTTTTACGGAATCTTGGTGTGTCGCATACATCAAGTAGAAGGGAATAGATCGATATTAAGGAAGGGTGGGAAGGGGTAATTAGAGTCGGAGGACACTTATGTGGAGTATATGCACCAGAATTGACCAGTTGGGCCAAATCAGCTGTCTCTGCTGCAGATTCAATGTAATCTTTGGTTTTGCATGACTTCCACCGGCCATAAGGATGCACCCCAACTCCAGCGAATTTTCCAGCCTCGGGGCCAATTTCATTTTTCAAACAGGCTTTTTGCTGCAGCAGGCTGCAGAGTACAGTGCTATCTGGAGAGTAGCAAATCTGAAAATTTGAAGAAAAAAAATGCACCAGATTGTATTGAGGAATAAACGGGTGCTTCTTGCACCGTGTTTCCAGGACACAAATGATGGAAACTTCTTTGATTGATGTACCTCAGTCATTCGTATTATATTATGATATGTCAGCCCATTTATGGGCAAATGTATTATACATTCCCTGTCAATTTTGGTCAGAAATCGGAAAATGTTGGGGTGAACAGAACAATTCCCGAAGCCTGAGTTTATTGAGATACCAGCGTAACTTGAGCAGAAAATCTAGACCAGTTATTTGCACAATGGTACAGAAATTGTAAATGAAACAGTACTAATTCAATAAAATATGAATTTTTTTTATAAGGCTTCATTTGATTTCAATTTTCATTACTTTACTTTGTATTCAGCAAGATGAGGGTTGTTAGCTTTTGAAATTAAATACGTTTTCATTTTGATGACTGGTGGCAGCATCAGGAGGTCCCAGAGCATGAGTTAGATGCAGTATAAAGTTCCCTCTGCTCTGCACAGTAATTGCTTTAACACCAAACACATAACCAGACTCCTCTACTGTAGCAAGTGATGTTTTCCATTCCACCATCCAGCCTGTGGCCTTTCTGAGTTTGTTAATGTATTGCTATTTAGCGTGTAATTAGGGGATATTTTGTCATGTGGGCCCATGACGACAAAGAATTAGGTCGAAACTGACCAAACACATTTCCCACACAACTGCGGACAAACAGCGTAGACTTTCATCCAATCAGTTTGGGTTGAATTCAAACTTAGGCTGTGGCAGTGAAAGGCTAGTGTGTTCTAACCCAGCCAGTGCCCCATATTTTGTTAATTCCTGAGAAATTATACATGGCTGGATATTAAAACTATTTTTTCATCAAAATATACAATGGGTGATTAATCAGAATCTAGACATCTTTGAGTAATCTCTTTCATTTAAAAAAAAATTACATTTATAACAGAGCTTATAATTATTAAGAGAAATTTTCCTGGATCTGCGGCCAGGTGCATTGGATTGCCTGCATGCTGTGAATATTGGAAAATCAGGAAGATTGGAGCACAAACCTGTAAAGGAACACATCTGATTTTTCCATATCCACTGTGCCCAAGATCCTGTGCACCTGGGTACAGACCCAGGAGAATCTCCCCTGTTATATCTACATGTTGCTAAAGCAGTATAAACACAATGTAAACATGACTCTGGCCTGGTCCTCAATATGTCCTTAAAACTAACCTTGCAACATCTATTGTGTTGCTAACACAGATGAGACTGCACACAGGGAGGTTAAAGTAACAGTGACCTCAGTCTTTATTAAGACACTCCAGAGTCAGGAACAGGCCTTAGGGGCCGACTTATATACAGTGCTCCCAAGGGATGCTGGGATCCCTTGGGACTTCAGGGGATGCACTCCCTGGTGGTGGAACATGGGAGTGCATGCTTTACAGATACACAACATCACTCCCCCTGCCAAAGTCAAAGTGAAAACTATTTACAAGATGAGGCGGTCGGGAACCTTTCTTTCACTGGTGGACCGCCTCGGTACAAATGTTTGTTCTGGTGTGTTGGCTGTGCCCTCGCTGAGCTGGCGTGTTGTTGGCCCTGCAGGGCTGCTGGGTGAGCCTGGCCTTGCTGGGCTGTTGGGCGTGATGGGTTCAATTTCCTGGTCCGGGGTGGTGGTGTCGTTGATCCTTTGGGTGTGTGTTGTGGGCTCGAAAAAGGTGATGTCTGCTGTGGGTTGTTCAGGGCAGTCAGTGAACTGCAGCCTCGTTTGGTCCAGGTGCTTCCTGCAAATTTGTCCATTGTCTAGTTTGACACAAACACCCTACTCCCTTCTTTAGCTATCATCGTGCCCGCGATCCACTTGGGACCATGTCCATAGTTTAGCACATACACGGGGTCATTCAGATCAATTTCCCGTGACACAGTGGCGTGATCATCGTTTACATTTTGTTGCTGCCGCCTGCTCTCTACCTGATCATGCAGGTTGGGGTGAACCAGCGAGTGTCTGGTTTTAAGTGTCCTTTACATGAGTAGCTCTGCCGGGGGCACCCCTGTGAGCGAGTGGGGTCTCGTGCGGTAGCTGAGCAGTACTCGGGACAGGCGGGTTTGGAGTGAGCCTTCTGTGACTCGTTTAAGGCTCTGTTTGATTGTTTGTGCTGCCTGCTCTGCCTGCCCATTGGAGGCTGGTTTAAATGGGGCCGAGGTGACATGTTTGATCCCATTGCGGGTCATGAATTCTTTAAATTCGGCACTGGTGAAACGTGGCCCGTTGTCACTGACCAGTATGTCAGGCAGGCCATGGGTGGAAAACATGGTCCTCAGGCTTTCAATGGTGGCGGTGGCGGTGCTTCCTGACATTATTTCACATTCCATCCATTTTGAAAAAGCATCCACCACCACCAGGAACATTTTACCGAGAAACGGGCCCGCATAGTCGACATGGATCCTTGACCATGATCTGGAGGGCCAGGACCACAAACTTAGTGGTGCCTCTCTGGGCGCGTTGCTCAACTGAGCACACACGCTGCATTGCCATACACAGGACTCTAAGCCAGAGTCGATACCAGGCCACCACACGTGGGATCTGGCTATCGCTTTCATCATTACTATACCCGGGTGTGTGCTGTGGAGATCCGAGATGAACGTCTCCCTGCCCTTTTTGGGTAGCACTACGCAGTTACCCCACAACAGGCAGTCTGCCTGAATGGCCAGCTCGTCCTTTCGCCGCTGGAATGGCTTGATTAGCTCTTGCATTTCAACGGGGATACTGGCTCAGCTCCCATGCAGTACACAGTTTTTTACTTGGGACAGCAGAGGATCTTGCTGGTCCAAGTCCTAATCTGGCGGACCGTGACAGGTGATTTATCATTTTCAAACACTTCCATGACCATCAACAAGTCTGCGGGCTGCGCCACCATCAACAAGTTTGCAGGCTGCGCCATTTCCACCCCCGTGGTGAGCAATGGTAGCCGACTGAGAGCATCCGCACAGTTCTCGGTGCCTGGCCTGTGGCGGATGCTATAGTTATATGCTAATCACGCGAGTGCCCACCTTTGTATGCTGGCTGAGGCATTAGTATTTATCCCCTTGTTTTCAGCGAACTGGGATATGAGGGGCTTGTGATCGGTTTCCAGCTCAAATTTGAGGCCAAACAGGTACTGATGCATTTTCTTTACCCCGAACACACACGCTAATGCCTCTTTCTCAATCATGCTGTAGGCCTTCTCGGCCTTAGACAAGCTCCTGGAGGCATAGGCGACAGTTGCAACTTCCCCGCAACGTTAGCTTGTTGTAATACATACCCGACTCCGTACGACGATGCATCACATGCTAGCACAAGTCTTTTACACGGGTTATACAATACAAGCAGCTTGTTGGAGCATAAAATGTTTCTGGTTTTCTCAAAAGCGATTACTTGGTTTTTACACCATACCCAGTTTTCACCTTTGCGCAATAACACATGTAGGGGCTCTAAGAGGGTGCTTAACCCCGGTAGGAAGTTACCAAAATAGTTGAGGAGTCCCAAGAACGACTGCAGCTCCGTGACATTGTGTGGCCTGGGCGCATTCCTGATAGCCTCTGTCTTGGCGTCTGTGGGCCGAATGCCGTCCGCCACAATCTTTCTCCCCAAAAACTACACTTCTGTTGCCATGAAGACGCATTTCGACCTCTTGAGCCGCAGCCCTGCATGATCCAGTTGCTGGAGGACCTCCTCCAGGTTTTGTAGGTGCTCGATGGTGTCCCGACCCGTGACCAATATGTCATCCTGAAAAACCAATGTGTGTGGTACCGACTTGAGTAGGCTCTCCATGTTTCTCTGGAAGATCGCTGCAGCTGACCAAATTCCAAATGGGCATTTGTTGTAGATGAACAGTCCCTTGTGCGTGTTGATGCAGGTGAGGCCCTTCGAAGACTCCTCCAGCTCCTGCGTCATGTAGGCCGAAGTCAGGTCGAGCTTGGTGAACATCTTGCCTCCTGCCAGTGTCGCAAATAGGTCATCTGCCTTAGGTAGCGGGTATTGGTTCTGTAGCGAGAAACGATCAATAGTTACTTTATAATCGCCGCAAATCCTGACCGTGCCATCACTTTTGAGTACTGGAACAATCGGGCTGGCCCACTCGCTGAATTCCACTGGGGAGATGATGCCCTCGCGTTGCAGCATGTCCAACTCGATTTCCACTCTCTCCCTCATCATGTGAAGTACCGCTCGTGCCTTGTGGTGAATGGGTCGTGCCTCTGCAACCAAGTGGATCCGCACTTTCGCCCCGGAAAAGTTTCCAATGCCTGGCTCATAAAGGGAAGGAAATTTGTTAAGCACCTGGGTACATGAGGCCTCATCGACATGTGATAGTGCTCGGATGTCATCCCAGTTCTAGCGGATTTTGCCCAGCCAGCTCATTCCAAGCAATGTGGGGCCATCGCCCGAGACAATCCAGAGTGGCAGTTTGTGCACTGTGCCCTCGTAGGTGACCTTGACGGTGGCGCTGCCCAGGACAGTGATAAGCTCTTATGTGTACGTTCTCAGTTTCGTGTGGATGAGGCTCAGGGCTGGTCTGAGTGCCTTGTTGTACCAGTCTCTCAAACATCTTTTTACTTTTTGCCAGTGTCCAGTTCCATGGCTACGGGTAAGCCATTCAATTTTACATTTAGCATTATAGGTGGACATTTTGTCAAAAATGTGTGCACCCCGTGTACTTCAGCATCTGTCTCCTCTCTCTCAGGCTCGAAATTGCTTTGATCCACCATGGACCGATCTTTCTCTGTCACGTGGTGGTTAGCAGGTTTCTGCAAGCTCGTTGGAGGTGCCCCATTGTTCCACAGCTCTTGCAAACATACCCTTTGAAGCGGCATGAATAGGCTGAATGGAAGCCTCCACAACGCCAACAAGGTGTGAATTGCCTTGCATTCATCCTTTGTTGCGGACTCTGAGTCATCTGGGTCACCTGAGGCCTGCTGGCAGTTGCAGACTCGTGGTTTCTGCTCTGTACATTTCTGCTCGCAAACACAGTTTCAGTTATTTTATGAACATTGCTAGCACTTGTGTGCTGAGTGATTTGTTTGGTGTTATCACTGGTGGACATAAACACCTGTGCTATCGCAATGGCCTTACTGAGGGTCGGTGTCTTTACAGTCAAAAGTTTTCGTAGGCTGGTCTCGTGGCCAATGCCCAGTACAAAAAAGTCTCTGAGCATCTGCTCCAGGTAGCCATCAAACTCACATTGTCCTACAAGTCGCCTTAGCTCAGCAACTTAGTTCGCCACTTCCTGACCTTCAGATCGCTGGCACGTGTAGAACCGATACCTCGTCATCAGCGCACTCTCCCTCGGGTTAAGATGTTCCTGAACCAGTGTACACAGCTTCTCATACGACTTATCTGTTGGTTTCACCGGAGGCAGAAGATTCTTCATGAGGCTGTAGGTCTGTGCCCCACAGACCGTGAGGAGGACCGCTCTCCTTTTTGCAGCGCTTCCTTCTCCGTCCAGCTTGTTGGCTTCAAAGTACTGGTCTAGCCGTTTGACATAGGCTTCCCAGTCCTCACCCTCCGAGAACTTCTCCAGGATGCCCACAGTTTGCTGCATCTTTGCGTTGGATTCATATACTCGTCGCCAGTTGTTGTGTTCCTAACACAGATGAGACTGCACACTGGGAGATTAAAGTAACAGTGTCGTCAGTCTTTATTAAGACACTCCAGAGTCTGGAACAGGCCTTAGGGGCCGGCTTATATACAGTGCTCCCAAGGGATGCTGGGATCCCTTCGGACTTCAGGGGATGCACTCCCTGGTGGCGGAATATGGGAGTGCATGCTTTATAGATACACAACAGCATCCCCGCCAAATGCAGCCTATTTCATCGAGCTATTGTTATATGTGGACTATGGCAGTCAACACTTTCAAAATGACTCACCTTTGCTCTATGAATCATATAAAATGAAACATGGAATGTTATTTTTTATTTGTTGAAGCTAATTCATTGCTCAAATAGTCGAGCATGCCTTCAGTTTATCATACAATATTTGTGAGACTATGTTAATCAGAATTAAATTAAGCTTTATTGGTACAAAACATACTCATTAATCTTAAGAATTACTGATTGCACATATGCTAAAATAAATGAAACAAACAGTAAGGAACTTACACATGTTTAGCCATCATTGCCCTAAGCCTGTCTTAATAAGTGGTTGCGTCGACAGGCCTCTTCTTAGAGCACTGTGGATCTTATCTCTGAATGCTAAGAGTACTGCAGTCTATTACACAGCTCATGCCCTCTACTTTAATCAGGTATGTTAAAATGTATGTGGAAGAATCTCTTTCAAATTAACTCCCTGTGGCAAATCAGTGCTGTTCTTTGCATTTTGGTTTAAAAAATATCAGATGGATGTTTTTGCGACTGGAAGGATGTTTCCTGTGGGGTTCTGCAGGGCTCAATACTACGTCCCTTGCTTTTTGTGATATACATCAATGATCTAGACTTGACTATAGGGGTTATGATTAAGAAGTTTGCAGATGATACTAAAATCGGCTGTGTGGTTGATAATAACGAAGAAAGCTGCGGACTGCAGGAAGATATCAATCAACTGCACAGGGTATTAGTAAGGCCACACCTAGAGTACTGCGTGCAGTTTTGGTCTCCGTATTTAAGAAAGGATATACTTGCATTGGAGGCTGTTCAGAGAAAGTTCACTAGGTTGATTCCGGAGATGAGGGTTGACTTATGAAGATAGGTTGAGTAGGTTGGACCTATACACATTGGAGTTCAGAAGAATGAGAGGTGATCTTATTGAAACATATAAGATAATGAGGGGGCGCGACAAGGTGGATGTAGAGAGGATATTTCCACTCATAGGGGAAACTAAAACTAGAGGACATAGTTTCAGAATACAGGGCTGCCCCTTTAAAACTGGGATGAGGAGAAATTTTTTCTCTCAGAGGGTTGTAAATCTATGGAATTCTCTGCCCCAGAGAGCTGTGGAGGCTAGGTCATTGAATATATTTAAAGCGAAGATAGGCAGATTTTTGAGCGATAAGGGAGTAAAGGATTATGGGGAGCGGGCAGGGAAGTGGAGCTGAGTCCATGATTAGATCAACCATGATCTTATTGAATGGCGGAGCAGGCTCGAGGGACCAGATAGCCTACTCCAGCTTCTATTTCTTACATTCTTATGTTCTTAACTGGTCAGGTGGGCAGAACAGTGGCAAATGGAATTTAATCCAGAGAAGTGTGAGGTAATGCATTTTGAGAAGGTTAACAAGGAAAGGGAATACACTTTAAATGGTAGGATATTGAGAAGTGTAGAGGAACAAAGGGACCTTGGAGTGCATGTCCACAGATCTCTGAAAGTAGTAGGCCAGGTAGATAAGGTGGTTAAGAAGGCATACGGAATGCTTGCCTTTATTAACCGAGGCATAGAATACAAGAGAACGGAGTTATGCTTGAACTGTATAAAACACTGGTTAGGCCACAGCTGGAGTACTGCGTGCAGTTTTGGTCACTGCATTACAGGAAGGATGTGATTGCACTGGAGAGACTACAGAGGAGATTTATGAGGATGATGCCAGGAGTGGAGAATCTAAGTTATGAGGACAGATTAGATAGATTTGTTTTCATTGGAACAGAGGAGGCTGAGGGGAGACCTCATTGAAGTGTATAAAATTATGAGGGCCTAGATATAGTGGATAGTAAGAGCATATTTCCCTTAGCAGACCAGGGGGCATAAATTTAAAGTAATTGGTAGAAGGTTTAGAGGGGAGTTGAAGGAAAATTTCTTCGCAGAGGGTAGTGGGGGTTTGGAACTCACCACCTGAAAGGGTGGTAGAGGCAGAAACCCTCACCACATTTAAAAAGTACTTGGATGTACACCTGAAGTGGCCTAGAGCTGGAAAGTGGGATTAGGCTGGATAGCCTCTTGTTGGCCGGCATGGACACGATGGTCCAAAATGGCATCCTTCTGTGCTGTAAACTTCTATGATTTTAGGATTAAATGAATGTCACAGCACCTCATTTTCCTTTAGGTGTGTTCTACAAATTATATTTACTGCTGTCAATTTCTTTCAAATCTCAACAACCTTCTTTCTCATGAGGCATACATGCCGACCTAGAAAACTAGCAGAAGCTAACCAACAGCTTCAAAAAGCTAGCAATTCAATGACATATAATTAGCAGGCAAGAACCACTCAATTCTGTAATCAGACAGCCATACAATGTGTGTGGGCCTACAACCTCTTACATTTATATCAGCAATCATGTTCAAGCTGCACGAATAAATTGTGTATGCATCTACAAAGAAAACCAACATGTAGCTACTACTAAAATAATTGAGTGTGAGACAGGATATTTTATATGGCTAGCAATTAAGTGTCATCACTTCAGTTGTTGCTTTATCTTTTCTTGGGCATTGTAACATCATGATGACAGGAAGGAATGTACAGATTTTGCTGAGTAAATGCTGTATGCCATTGCTGCCGTAGGATTGAATAAAAGGAACTTGGTAACCAAGCTGCAGAACAGTAAGGGCCTTCCATATCCTAACACAAGAGTTATGATTACAGAGACTAACAATGAAATCTTCTTCTTCTTTCATATGGTAGTAGCAAAGCAAATCAAATGCCAATATCTAAGTTGGATATCCAGTCCAAAGCTTCTGGTGTAACAGCCTGGATATCTTGTAGGCTGCCTGCAAATTTCCTCTGAGGGCAGTGCTCAATGATGTGCTTCAGTGTCTGATTAGGAGCTCCACAGCTGCATGATGGGGATGCTTTAAACTTCCATCTATGGAGAAGGAGGCAGCATCTGCCATAACCAGTTTTGAGGCGGTTGATGGTTGTCCAATGTGTGCGTGGAAGTTTTGATCCTTCAGATTGTACTGTGGGGTCCTCTATAAGGAATCCATTCCATATGTTACAGTTCTTCCAAGCATTTCACACCATCAGTCATCTCAGCTAATGGGGGATCACTGAACAGCTTCGGCAACGGTCCAAGATGGCCTTCTAGATTTGAGACGGGTTGGTGGTAGGTTGTTCAAGTCGGCCTGGATCCTCATGTCTTGCTGGTGTAGTGGTTGTATTCTCTGGAGATTGCATATTCATGGTGCAGGTGTGGTACTGTGATGTTTTCAAGCACGGGCAGCCAAGGTGTTGGTGTCGATAAAAGCATACTGGGGATAATTCTCATAGTAGAATTCAGCTTGATATCAATGGATTTGACATGCGAACTTGATAGCCATGCCAGAGAGCAGTACTCTGCTTTAGAGCACACCACCAAACTACTGAAATGAACATCTGGATTTAATGTTTCATTAAGAATTGAGTCATATTGTGTTAATAGTATTGGAGTTAAATATTTAATGAAGAATGAACTGTCATTTAACACCTTTCAGGCAAACTCATCAGCCAATCTGTGTACCAGAAAATGACCATGAATGCTGCCGGATTATTGTAAAACTCAACTGGTTTACTAATGAAATAAATTACCAATTAATTTATTTTGCTGATATTAGTTGAGGTATAAATGTTAGTCCGACACCAGCAGGACTCCCTTGCTCTCCTTCAAATAGTACCATGGGACCTTTTACATCTCCCTTTCATATTTGGGGTACAGTAGCATAATGGTTATGTTACTGCACTAGTAATCCAGCGGCCTGGATTAATATTCCAGAGATGTGAGTTCAAATCCCACCACTACAGCTGGGGAATTTAAATTCAGTTAATTAAATAAATCTGGAATTTTTTTTGAATAGCTAGTATCAGTAATGGTCACCATGAAACTACTGGATTGTCGTAAAAAAACACATGGTTCACTGGAAAGCAAGGAAATCTGTCATCCTTAACTGGTCTGGCCTATATGTGACTCCAGACCCACAGCAACGTGGTTGACTCTTAACTGCCCTCTGAAATGGTCTAACAAGCTACTCTGTACCAAACCGCTACCGATAGACTGCAGTATTTCAAGAATGCAGCTCACCACCACCTTCTCAAGGGCAATTAGGGATGGGTAATAAATGCTGGCCTTGCCAGCGACGCCCACATCCCATGAACGAATTAAAAAAAAACCTGAGCAAGCAGATATGGCTTTGGTTTAACATCTGATCTGAAAATAGCATCTCCGACAATGCAGCATTCTCTCAGTACTGTACTGAAATATCAGCCTAGATTATGTAATGGGTCTCAAGCCCATGACCTTCTGACCTAGCGGTAAAAGTGCTATAACTGAGGCAAGCTGACACTTCAATTATACAAAAGATGAAGGTTCTGAAAATCCACAGGGAAGCATATCCTGGCATAAGTGGCAAGATTTCCCCACACAGATTCCCTGCCACTGAGCCACCAAAATTCAGAGCTCAGGAGGTGCCCTGTTTTACATGAAAATGGCAGGCACTCGTTTATCTTGAGCAGCTGGCATGTTAGAGAGGCCGAAGGAGCTGTGCAGGTGGGGATAGTGCTATATCCTCTCAGAAAGAGAGACACATGGCCCCTCAGCCCTCTATGTAAGAGGAACACTTACAAAACCTGCCTTCCTTTTCTTCAAGGGTCCCAAGTGGGCCCCACTTTCAGCGTTTGGTAGGTAGATATGCCTGGTCTCTCCAGGTGCCCCTCTGCTGGCCCTGTGTTAGGTGCCTCTGAGGGCTGGGGAAGTAGGGAGTTCCCAAGCCCCCCAGCCAGTATACCTGGAACCTGACTGAATTTGCAGTCCTTCCGGTGGATTCCCGCCATAACTTTGTTGGAAGGGCCATTGTTTTCAGGGCAAACTATTTGTCTGATAGAGTATGATTACAATTGTCTGGCATGTCACATTTATGTGTTTAGATTCTAATCTTCCTCCTCTTTTGAAAAATAGATGGCTGTGGTCCATGAAACTGTGCAATGCAAAAGATTATAGTATATTTTTATTAAAAAACTGAAAAAAATGTACTCTTTAAAGTTGCAATGTAAAGAGTAGCTGTCAGGATGGAATCTTTATGAAAGACTCCTTCCTCTGCCTCTTGAACAATCCTTCTTAGGCTGACACATTTGCGCATGACCTGGTTTGCAGATTCCTTCACTGGCATTCCAAAGGTTGACACCTTGCTATGATCATTTCACTAAGAAAATTACATAATCATTTTAGATTACAATGCCTTTATTGTAAAATTCCATTATAGAGATTGATTTTGGTTAGCAGCCTGAATGATCTCTACAACTGATCGCTATATCTGATTTCCCATATGTACTTTTGCTGAAACTCTTTTGAGTTTACCTGCAAAACATAAAAACATTAAACGGTGCCACCCGACCTGGGTGACACTCCAGACATTTACAAGGCCCTTTTTTTTCCCCCCCTTTTTTTTGTTTTTTTTCCTTTTTTTCTTTTTTTTGGTTTTTTTTTTGGGCACTAAATTCACAATTTTCCCCAGTGCCCCCTATAAAAGGGAAGGGGGACACTAAAAGCACCGGCAATTAAAACAAATTAAACTTTAAAATGTAAAATCAAATTAAAATTTGGTTGCCGGGCGTGATGATGCACTCCAGTCCCTCCGGTGCCCACCTCTCGCGGAAGGCCGCGAGCGTACCGGTGGACACCGCGTGCTCCATCTCCAAGGACACCCTGGACCGGATGTAAGAGCGGAAGAGAGGCAGGCAGTCAGGTTGAACGACCCCCTCGACCGCCCGCTGCCTGGACCGGCTGATGGCATTTTTTTCTGCTGAATGGCACATTAAACAGCTGTTTCATCAGCTGCTCATCCTCCACCCTTAACCTCTACCTCTTTGCTGATCAATCTTCATTTTCATTGATTCAGAGTGCAACTCAGCTGTTTCAATTGCTGGTGAGCATCATTATTAAACAGCTGAGCAGCCCTGACTAGCAGTTTAAACAGTTGATTGATAAAGTATAAAATGTCCAGCTTCAAAAATGAAGATTAAATGATTATCATGGATGACTTCAGAATTCCAATAAAACATTGTTTTATGGGTACAGTCAAACAGTTGTTTAAAGTGCTGCTCAGTGCTTTGCTGCAGTAAACATGGGAAATCAGGTTTGGAATCTTGGTTCCAGCTTCTCTTGTATCTTCAGAAATTAAATGCTGTTCCCTGGAAAATAAATCAGTACAACTGATTTGTACAAGTCATTATAATCGGTTGGGACAGCACATCTTCAACATAAATGACATATGAAAATTGACCTTTACATCTGCAAGATGATCACAAGCAGTTTCTACTGCAAAAAGGATCTTTCCATGTTAATGAGCTAGAAAGAGTGACTACTCAGTGTTGTAATGGTTTTTTCCCAACATTGTTTGATGTACAAACACTCACTAGTAAATGCTCCTGTGAGAAATTATTTTGAGACAATTGTAAGAAATAATTTGTGATCTAGCAGTCATAATATTGATACATACTGTGTCTTGTTTAGATCAGGGGCAATCAATTGTTCAGTTTTTTTAAAATTAGGTTTTTCTTTTAAAAATACCACATTTTGTGCAAACCTTTGTCCGCGATCTCGCCAACCATCGTGAGTCCGGGTAGTCGGGGTCAGTAGTGGGTGGCGAAGCAGCTCCTAGCTCCAGCCCGCACTGCATGTAGAATCTTCCGTTGCTGGGGCTTGTTATGTGCGAGGTTCCCGGCCAATTAAAGGAAGCGGGTCTAATGACATCATTTGATGATGCATCATCAGCCGGCTTCATTAAAGGCCACATTGATATTGACAGTTGTGCTGTCAGTGTTCTGCAGCATAGGTGCTGCAAACACTGACAAGCACTGCACAAAGGTTCACGACTGCACTTAGGCTTGCCCATAACTTCCTCCAGATGCTTTTAGAGGGAATCACAGCATGCAGGGAGGTTCTCTTCCCTTCCAATGGGTGGAAGAGACCTCCCCAGGACACCAGCGCAGCCTGGTTGCACATTGCACAGGAGGGCACAAGCAACGATGTCGTCAGAAGGAGCTGGCTGCAGTGGCACAAACCTTTCAATGCTTTCAGTAGATCACGAAACGTTACTGCTAAGCCACACTCAACCTCATCATGCTGTGCCACTCATCACATCACCATCACTCTTCCCTACTCCTGCACATCCTTACTCATGCCAACTTACCTTGCACCTCCACCCATCCCTCACTATCTACATTATCACATCCCCATCTCACTAACCACCCCTCACACTCACCCTCATCCTTGTCCAATCAAACCAACTAACAACACACAAGAGTAGGCACTTGGGTGTTTTCGCCAATGTTCATGTAGAGTTTCTGCTAATGTGTTGTCAAACATTGAAATCCTTAATTTCAACACTTTGCATTTGGAAGTGGTTTAGTGAGTTGTAGTGAATGGTGAGACACAAGGGTACACCCCGCAATGGTGATGAGTATCAAAGGAATGGCTTGGGCATTGTAAGGATGCCGTATGGTACTGGTATGGGATGGTGCCAACCTGGCGCATCATGTGGCAGCTAGTGTGTACAGCATCAAGTGAGGTAAATGTGGCCATGGTGAGGCCATCTCTGGCGTCCCGAGCAGCAATGTGGTTGGGTGTTGATGCCTTGTGTCCAATGCAGCATCAGGTGGTTGCGGAGAAGTTTGGTGTTGTTGGTGGTGCTGCTGGTGTGTTTAGTAATGTTGGTGTTGGGGCTGATTATGGTGGGATTGTGAGGACCAATGCGAGATTTTCTCAAGGGCACCGATGCTGATGGAATAGATGGCAGCTGAAGTTGAGATTACAGAAGTGATCTGTCAGTGGTGACAGAGGTTGCTCTAAGGAGGTGACAGTGGATAGAGAGTACACTGCAGACACTTCCAAACTGCATACAGCTCAAAAGTTTCTTCCAAATCCTGAAGGCTTCAGATTCTGAGGTTGGAAAGTGAACAGCTGCGAAATGGTAGCTTTTATACCACTTCTGCAGCTGTCAATTAGTCAAAGTCATTGAGAACCCAACACACTTACCTGACATGAAGCCCGAGCAACGGGAAGTTGCTGCAAAACTTGGAAAAATGGTAAGTACCTGGTAAAATTATTTTTAACTACCTTTGCATTACCTCTTTCTGATGTTAATTGGCTGGTCCGCCATTTGATGTCGGGTCTGTGAACCGCAGCCAGACCCAGCACTTTGGAAACTGACAAGCAGGGCAGGTAAGATTCCAGGCTTTGTGTCCCTGTTGCATCATATTTTCACTGCTTTGATAAGTAACATGACCCTTCTCCCCACAACAGCAAGATCAGCAACAAATACATAGGTTCGGATAAGAGTAGCTCAATAGACATTCTTCATAATCTTGAGTTCGTGAACATACATGTTGTACCTGCAGGGTGTCCTTCATTAAAGTTAGGAACATTGCTTCAGTTGATAATTATACTATTGGTATGATACTACACTATTGGTATGGAAAAATTTTGAGACAATGTGGAGTTTCAACGTCCATTTGCATTTCTTAAATAAAACTTACAATTATGTATATGCACACTTGTGTGCATCAACCACATGCTGATGTACACAGATATGTTGAAACACACATTGACAGAATTGCTCAAATTCAATCTTAATTTGCTCTAAATTCATTGTTTCCAATGGAGAACTGGTAAATAATTTTTATCTTCTATATGTTTTCCTATTTTATATTCACACTGACCTTTTCACTCATATTAACAACCAGAGAAAAATATATAATCCCTTTTGGTGTTTTAATCACATCTTTGTTGTCAATTTCATTGTTCAGACTTATTGGTGGGAGCCTTTTCACATTTTGCAGTGCATTGTGGGTTGGCTTAATATTCACGTCGCTTTGGCCAACGCTATACCACACTTGACCTGCATTAATAGTGGTGCAGGACTGCCTCTTTCAGGTGATCTCAAAACACTTGGAAAACTCCAATACGTTGTAAGTTTGACAGGGTTACACTCCTCACTATGCATCACTGCAATTTGGAAAACTATGTTCCATTTTCACAAGGCATGCAGTCCAACTACAGTATTAAATCCCTGGTTGTGAACAGAGAGAATATTGAAATAAATGGCTACCATATTTCAAAACAAAATCAACAACAAAGAACTGAATTAATTTGTTTACAGAAAAAGAGACTGAGTTGGTCGCCCTTCAATATTATCTAGGATTTTGACATAATGATCACTTTTCACATACTTCTGGCTATTTTTAGAAATAATGTTTTTTATTTATGATTTATTTTATATGTGTTTGTTGTTTTTTTTTAAATGAATCCTCACATATTTGTTGCTTCCTTGTAGAATTATGCAAAACTGATACCTGGTGCTACAGTGGAGGTGCTCGCAAGTGATTCTGGAAATATCCTTCAATTGATTATTAAGGCATACAAGGTACATTTTTGTATTTTTAGCATTTAACAAAAGTCAAGACTCCATGTTATTCAATGAAAATGTTTATTCCTTAGTTAACTGACTAGTCTCTTCACAAATATTTGGATCTAGGGAGAAATCTGACAACCTGGATTTTAAGTCCGGGTGTAAGTGTGGCGTGCAGGGCAGATGACCAGCGGCCATGACGGTGCCAACGTGAGGCCTGGGCCATTTTAACATGGTGGGAATGTAGAGATGGCCAGCCGGTAGGAGTAGGATTTTGCACGGCAGGGAGTTACCGGCGGTCATCCAAAGATGCGTTTCCCAGCATAAGGTAAGTGGTCAGGGAGGTGGGAGGACTGGGCGGAAGTGATCATGGTTGCTGGAAAGAAAGAGAAGCCCGAGAGCAGGGGAGGCCCAAGGCTTCCTTGTGAAGGCCAGAGAAACACTCCTTTCGGCACACAAGGAAACCTTAAATGTTAAAATTAAACATCAATGGACCTCTCCTGGAGGCAATCCTGCTTGCCATCAGCTTTCACTGGAGGGTCCTGCACTGAGCATCAATGCTACGATCAATAGGTAAGGTTGTATTGGGGTCCAAATGATATCATCGGGCCCTGACATGTAAATAATGATGAGGCCCATAGGAAAGCGGTTGCTGGAAATACGGCAATTAAAATGGTGATAGGCATGAACGCATTGGGAACATAATAGTAAGCATCTTCCTGCCATTTTAACCACCTGCCTGCCCCAATCCTGCTGAATGTGCGTGGTTAAAGTCAGCCCCTCTAGTTTTCAACTGCAATAACTAAACAGTTTCACTTCGTGGCAATGTTGGAGTAAAATTCCAGAGTTGGTGCCTCCAGACAGAAGCAGTGCAAGACTCCAGAACAAGTAGGCTCATACTCCTTCAATCCCAAGACTATTCTTTAAACTTACTTGGAGTTAATTTAAATGTTTAAAAGAGCGCTCCAATGCTGCCACTGTTTTTTTCCATTCATTTAAATTTTAATCAGTGGTGTAAAGTCCTGTCCCCTCAGTACAGATTCACACGAGGCATGTAGTGAAGTCAAGGTCACTCTGGACCTGCACCTTTTATTTCACAGCTCGGGAATGCTGCACTTGTCCGAGACCTGTGCTTATATACCTGTCTCTTGCAAGTGCACCCCCGGTGGTAAGGTATGCTGATGGTTACAGGTCATATCTTATTACAGTCATGTATAGCATGTTGGGATACAGTTATATATAATAATGTAAGATACATGACATCACCCACCCCCAAGGTCTTATTGTCTTTATAGGTTCAGTCTCTCAGGTGGTCTACGCTCTTGCGTGGAGCGTCTGAGTTGTGGTTCAGTTGTTTGCCTTGGTGTCTGTTTTTCTTTGGGTGTGGTTGCTGGTATCTCGCCTGGGCTGTCTGTTTCGATTGGTGTGATTGTTGTTGACTTGCCTGGGCTGTCTGTTGGGATTGCCCTTTGCCCTTTCCTCAGGTTGTTCCCTCTGTCTGTCCACCAGGTGTGGTGCGAGTTCCACATTGTAGTCTGCCTCTGGTTCCGCAGTGCTGTTGGTAAATCTGCTTTTGACTTGGTCTACATGCCTCCGGCAGGTTTTGCCATTGTCCATTTGTACTACCAGTAGCCTGTTTCCTTCCTTGCCTGTTACTGTCCCTGCAAGACATTTGGGACCCCTGCCATAGTTGAGTACAAACACTTTGTCCCCTATCTCATTCCATCTCCCCCTCGAATTTCTGTCATGGTACTCAGTCAGCTTATGGCGCTTTGCCTCAACGATTTTGTGCATGTCTGAGAGGATTAATGAGAGTCTTGTTTTTAAAGTCCTTTTCATCAACAGTTGCGCAGGGGGGGATCCCAGTCAGTGAGTGCGGACGAGATCTGTATGCCAACAGCAGTCATGACAGGCGACCCTGCAGCGTGGGACCTTGGAATTTAAGCATGCCTTGTTTAATGATTTGCACTGCTCTCTCCGCCTGGCCGTTGGAGGCTGGCTTGAACGGTGCCGTCTTGATGTGATTTATGCCGTGGTCAATTATAAAGTCTTGGAATTCTGCGCCGGTGAAGCACGGACCATTGTCACTGACCAATATGTCAGGGATTCCGTGCGTTGCAAACATGGTTGCGAGGCTCTCCACAGTGGTGGAGGTTGTGCTCGAGTTTAAAATGGTGCATTCGATCCACTTTGAAAATGCATCTACAATTACGAGGAACATTTTGCCCATGAATGGGCCCGCATAGTCTACGTGCACCCGCGACCACGGTTTGGTAGGCCAGGGCCAGGGACTCAGTGGAGCCTCCTGGAGGCATTGCCGAGTTGGGCACAAATGGTGCACCTTCGGACGCGGAGCTCCAAGTCCGCGTCAATACCAGGCCACCAGACGTGGGATCTGGCTATGGCCTTCATGAGAACGATCCCCGGGTGCTCGCGGTGGAGCTCCTGGACAAATGCCTCTGCCGCGCAGAGACATGACTACTTGGCTGCCCCACATCAGGCAGTCTGCTTGTATTGATAGCTCATGCATGCGCCTGTGAAAGGGTTTTAATTCCTCGGGGCAGGCATCGCGAGCCTCAGCCCAGTCACCGGTTAGGACACATCTTTTTACTAAGGATAACGTGGGATCGCTGGCCGTCCAGGCTCTGATTTGGCGAGCCGTCATGGGCGAACCTGTGGACTCAAAGGCATTGATTGCCATGACTATCTCACAGTCCTGTTGGTCAGACCCTTCCGTGGTCGCTGGGGTAGCCTGCTGAGCACGACGGCACAGTTGTCTGTGCCTGGTCTGTGCCTTATGGTATAGTCGTAGGACGCCAGCATGAGTGCCCACCGTTGAATTCGCGCCGAGGCGTTGGCGTTTGTTGCCTTGCTCTCGGATAGGAGGGAGGTGAGGGGCTTGTGGTCGGTTTCCAACGCTAACTTGGCCCCGAAAAGGTATTGGTGCATCTTTTTGACACCGTACACGCACGCGAGCGCCTCCTTCTCTACCATTCTGTACCCGCGCTACGCCCGCGAAAGTGACCTGGAGGCATAAGCTATGGGTTGTAATTTGCCCGCACTATTGACATGTTGCAACACGCACCCGACCCCATACGTTGACGCATCGCATGTGAGAACTAGCTTTTTACCTGGGTCAAAGAAAGTCAAAACACTGTTGGAACACAGAAGGTTGCGTGCCTTATTGAAGGCGCGTTCCTGGGCGTCCCCCCAAAACCAATCGCACCCCTTCCTGAGTAGCACATGGAGAGGCTCCAGCAGCATGCTTAAGTTCCTCATAAAGTTCCCAAAGTAATTGAGTAGCCCGAGAAAGGCGCGCAGTTCTGAGACATTCCGGGGCCTGGGTGCCAGGCGAATTGCTTCTGTTTTGGACTCTGTTGGGCGGGTTCCATCAGTGGCAATCCTTCTGCCCAAAAATTCAACCTCGGGTGCGAGAAATAGGCACTTGGAATTCTTGACTCGTAGGCCTACCCAATCCAACCGCTTTAGTACTTCCTCCAAATTACGGAGATGGGAGTCGGTGTCCCTGCCCATGATAAGTATGTCGTCTTGAAATACAACCGTCCCCAGGATGGACTTGAGCAGACTCTCCATGTTGTGCTGGAATATGGCAGCTGCCGACCTGATGCCGAATGGGCATCGATTGTACATGAAAAGGCCTCGATGTATGTTGATGGTGGTGAGTAGCTTGGATTCCTCGGTCAATTCTTGCGTCATATACGCAGATGTGAGGTCTTATTTTGAGAAAAATTTACCTCCAGCCAATGTGGCAAATAAGTCCTCCGCTCTGGGCAGCGGGTACTGGTCCTGTAGGGAGACTCTGTTTATGGTAGATTTGTAGTCCCCACAGATTCGTACGGATCCATCAGGCTTCATGACTGGGACGATGGGACTTGCCCAGTCGCTAAATTCCACAGGTGATATAATGCCTTCCCGCAGAAGCCTGTCTAGTTCGTGTTCAATCTTTTCCCTCATCACATAGGGTACAGCTCTGGCCTTGTGATGGACCGGTGTAGCATCCTGTGTGATGTAGATTTTGACTTTGGCCCCTTTGAAAGTGCCCACACCTGGCTGAAAGAGATGTTCAAATCGCTTTATAACTGTTGAGCAGGTGGTCCGTTCCTCTAATGACATGGCATGGACATCATCCCATTTCCAGTTTAGTTTTGCCAGCCAGCTTCTCTCCAGCAATGCTGGGGGGTCTCCGGGGACAATCCACAGGGGAAGTCGGTTCGCTGTCCCTTTGTGTGTGACAGAGAGCATGGCGCTGCCAAGGACTGGTACGATTTCTTTGGTATAGGTCCTTAGGTTGGTGTCGACCCTTGTGAGTTTTGGTCTGTCTCTTTTATGCGGCCACAGTTGTTCAAATTGTTGAGCGCTCATGAGAGATTGACTCGCTCCTATATCCAGCTCCACGTTGACAGATATCCCGTTGAGTAGGACCCTCATCATTATAGGAGGCATTCTGTCATAGGAGCAGCGGCCATTGATCATGTTGACCCGTTGTACATCGGTGTCCCGGGTACTGTCCCCACCGTCTTCTGGTCCGCTTTCCGACCCATCCGATTCGTATACCAGCCGACCTGCTGTTTTTTTGCACATGCGGGCCAAATGCATATTCACAGTTCCTGCAAACAGCCTGCTGAAATCGACATTCTCTTGATGAGTGCCCACCCCCACACCTCCAGCACAGACTGCTTGCAAAGAATGAGCTGCGTCTGGCTGATCTGAGTTTGTAGTTGATTGCTCGCATTGTGGGTTGATGAGGTGTGAACGGCCGTTCCTGTGGCCCTTGATGGCTTCTGTTGCCACTGCTTGCTGTCGAAAGCCTGTTTTGCCAGTTTTGTCTGTGTGTGGGGGTAGCAGCTTTTCTAATGCTGTGAACGCCTTGTTCCATTATTTAGTTAGTTATCGTACCTGCATTGTAAATCAACCTCGTTTCTTTTTCCCCTACCAAGAATGTCTGTGCAACCAGTGCTGCTGCCTCTAAGGTCATGTTCTTGGTCTCTATGAGCTTTCGGAACATGCCTGCGTGGCCTATTCCTTCAATGAAAAAGTCTCTCAGCATTTCTCTCCTCAGTTCATCGGGGACTTACATAAACTAGCCAACCTCCGAAGTTCCGCCACGAAGTCATAGAAACATAGAAAATAGGTGCAGGAGTAGGCCATTCAGCCCCTCTAGCCTGCACCGCCATTCAATGAGTTCATGGCTGAACATGCACTTCAGTACCCCCTTCCTGCTTTCTCGCCATACCCCTTGATCCCCCGAGTAGTAAGGACTTCATCTAACTCCCTTTTGAATATATTTAGTGAATTGGCCTTAACTACTTTCTGTGGTAGAAAATTCTACAGGTTCACCACTCTCTGGGTGAAGAAGTTTCTCCTCATCTCGGTCCTAAATGGCTTACCCCTTATCCTTAGACTGTGACCCCTGGTTCTGGACTTCCTCAACATTGGGAACATTCTTCCTGCATCTAACCTGTCTAAACCCGTCAGAATTTTAAACGTTTCTATGAGGTCCCCTCTCATTCTTCTGAACTCCAGTGAATACAAGCCCAGTTGATCCAGTCTTTCTTGATAGGTCAGCCCCGCCATCCCGGGAATCAGTCTGGTGAATCTTCGCTGCACTCCCTCAATAGCAAGAATGTCCTTCCTCAAGTTAGGAGACCAAAACTGTACACAATACTCCAGGTGTGGCCTCACCAAGGCCCTGTACAACTGTAGCAACACCTCCCTGCCCCTGTACTCAAATCCCCTCGCTATGAAGGCCAATATGCCATTTGCTTTCTTAACCGCCTGCTGTACCTGCATGCCAACCTTCAATGACTGATGTACCATGACACCCAGGTCTCGTTGCACCTCCCCTTTTCCTAATCTGTCACCATTCAGATAATAGTCTGTGTCTCTGTTTTTACCACCAAAGTGGACAACCTCACATTTATCCACATTATACTTCATCTGCCATGCATTTGCCCACTCACCTAACCTATCCAAGTCACTCTGCAGCCTCATAGCATCCTCCTCGCAGCTCACACTGCCACCCAACTTAGTGTCATCCGCAAATTTGGAGATACTACATTTCCCCTCGTCTAAATCATTAATGTACAATGTAAACAGCTGGGGCCCCAGCACAGAACCTTGCGGTACCCCACTAGTCACTGCCTGCCATTCTGAAAAGTACCCATTTATCCTACTCTTTGCTTCCTGTCTGACAACCAGTTCTCAATCCACGTCAGCACACTACCCCCAATCCCATGTGCTTTAACTTTGCACATTAATCTCTTGTGTGGGACCTTGTCGAAAGCCTTCTGAAAGTCCAAATATACCACATCAACTGGTTCTCCCCTGTCCACTTTACTGGAAACATCCTCAAAAAATTCCAGAAGGTTTGTCAAGCATGATTTCCCCTTCACAAATCCATGCTGACTTGGACCTATCATGTCACCATTTTCCAAATGCACTGCTATGACATCCTTAATAATTGATTCCATCATTTTACCCACTACTGAGGTCAGGCTGACCGGTCTATAATTCCCTGTTTTCTCTCTCCTTTTTTAAAAAGTGGGGTTACATTGGCTACCCTCCACTCGATAGGAACTGATCCAGAGTCAATGGAATGTTGGAAAATGACTGTCAATGCATCCACTATTTCAAAGGCCACCTCCTTAAGTACTCTGGGATGCAGTCCATCAGGCCCTGGGGATTTATCGGCCTTCAATCCCATCAATTTCCCCAACACAATTTCCTGACTAATAAAGATTTCCCTCAGTTCCTCCTCCTTACTAGACTCTCTGACCCCTTTTATATCCGGAAGGTTGTTGGTGTCCTTACTGAATACCGAACCAAAGTACTTGTTCAATTGGTCTGCCATTTCTTTGTTCCCAGTTATGACTTCCCCTGATTCTGACTGCAGGGGACCTCAGTTTGTCTTTACTAACCTTTTTCTCTTTACACATCTGTCGAAACTTTTGCAATCCGCCTTAATGTTCCCTGCAAGCTTCTTCTCGTACTCCATTTTCCCTGCCCTAATCAAACCCTTTGTCCTCCTCTGCTGAGTTCTAAATTTCTCCCAGTCCCCGGTTCACTGCTATTTCTGGCCAATTTGTATGCCACTTCCTTGGCTTTAATACTATCCCTGATTTCCCTTGATAGTCACGGTTGAGCCACCTTCCCTTTTTTATTTTTACGCCAGACAGGAATGTACAATTGTTGTAGTTCATCCATGCGGTCTCTAAATGTCTGCCATTGCCCATCCACAGTCAACCCCTTAAGTATCATTCGCCAATCTATCCTAGCCAATTCACGCCTCATACCTTCAAAGTTACCCTTCTTTAAGTTCTGGACCATAGTCTCTGAATTAACTGTTTCATTCTCCATCCTAATGCAGAATTCCACCATATTATGGTCACTCTTCCCCAAGGGGCCGCCCACAATGAGATTGCTAATTAATCCTCTCTCATTACACAACACCTAGTCTAAGATGGCCTCCCCTCTAGTTGGTTCCTCGACATATTGGTCTAGAAAACCATCCCTTATGCACTCCAGGAAATCCTCCTCCACCGTATTGCTTCTAGTTTGGCTCGCCCAATCTATGTGCATATTAAAGTCACCCATTATAACTGCTGCACCTTTATTGCATGCACCCCTAATTTCCTGTTTGATACCCTCCCCAACATCACTACTACTGTTTGGAGGTCTGTACACAACTCCCACTAACGTTTTTTGCCCTTTGGTGTTCTGCAGCTCTACCCATATAGATTCCATATCATCCAAGCTAATGTCCTTCCTAACTATTGCATTAATCTCCTCTTTAACCAGCAATGCTACCCCACCTCCTTTTCCTTTTATTCTATCCTTCCTGAATGTTGAATACCCCTGGATGTTGAGTTCCCAGCCCTGATCATCCTGGAGCCACGTCTCCGTAATCCCAATCACATCATATTTGTTAACAGCTATTTGCACAGTTAATTCATCCACCTTATTGCGGATACTCCTTGCATTAAGACACAAAGCCTTCAGGCTTGTTTTTTTAACACCCTTTGTCCTTTTAGAATTTTGCTGTACAGTGGCCCTTTTTGTTCTTTGCCTTGGGTTTCTCTGCCCTCCACTTTTCCTCATCTCCTTTCTGTCTTTTGCTTTTGCCTCCTTTTTGTCTCCCTCTGTCTCCCTGCATTGGTTCCCATCCCCCTGCCATATTGGTTTAACTCCTCCCCAACAGCACTAGCAAACACTCCCCCTAGGACATTGGTTCCGGTCCTGCCCAGGTGCAGACCGTCCGGTTTGTACTGGTCCCACCTCCCCCAGAACCGGTTCCAATGCCCCAGGAATTTGAATCCCTCCCTGCTGCACCACTGCTCAAGCCACGTATTCATCTGCGCGATTCTGCGATTCCTACTCTGACTATCACGTGACACTGGTCGCAATCCCGAGATTACTACTTTTGAGGTCCTATTTTTTAATTTAGCTCCTAGCTCCTTAAATTCGTTTCGTAGGACCTCATCCCTTTTTTTAGCTATGTCGTTGGTACCAATGTGCACCACGACAACTGGCTGTTCTCCCTCCCTTTTCAGAATGTCCTGCACCCGCTCCGAGACATCCTTGACCCTTGCACCAGGGAGGCAACATACCATCCTGGAGTCTCGGTTGCGGCCGCAGAAACGCCAATCTATTCCCCTCACCATTGAATCCCCTATCACTATCGCTCTCCCACTCTTTTTCCTGCCTTTCTGTGCAGTCGGGTATGCTCTGGCCCACACAGCGTCTGTAGTTGTAGAACCTGTGTCTGGCCATGTGCAGGCTGCTCGCTGGCTTCAGGTGGTCTCTTACCAGTGTGCTCAATTCTTCAAACGACTTGCTTGCTGGTTTCTCAGGTGCCAACAGATCCTTCATTGAAGCGTATGTTTTCGAGCCACAGCTGGTCAAGAGATGGGCTCTTCTCTTGTCTGCCGTATCGTCGCCTAACCAGTCTTTGGTTACAAAGCTTTGCTGGAGCCTTTCTATAAAGTCCTCCCAATTGTCTCCCGCATTGTACTTTTCATCTGATCCGTTGTTCGCCATTCTGTGGATTCTGTAATCCCATAACCCGTCGCCAGTGTAAAGTCGTGTCCCCTCAGTACAGATTCACACGAGGCATGTAGTGAAGTCAAGGTCACTCTGGACCTGCACCTTTTATTTCACAGCTCTGGAATGCTGCACTTGCCTGAGACCTGTGCTTATATACCTGTCTCTTGCAAGTGCACCCCCGGTGGTAAGGTATGCTGGTGGTTACAGGTCATATCTTATTACAGTCATGTATAGCATGTTGGGATACAGTTATATATAATAATGTAAGATACATGACAAGTGGAATCGAAGTTCTGCGTATGTGTGTAACCATACATACTTAAGAGCTTTCTCCTGGCAGGAGAATGTAAGTTTGAATCAGACAGAGCGAACAGAGTAAAAAAGCAAAATGCTGCAAAATCTGAAACAAGAAAATGTTGGAAAAACATAGCAGGTCAGACAGCACTTAACGTGGGTGGGGAGGTGGTGTGGAAGAGAGAGAAGTTTATGCTTTGGGTGGAGGCTCTTCTTGAGAGCTGAAAAATAAGAGGCGGACAGAGAGATTATTTTTCAGTTCTGAAGAAGAATCTGCACCTAAAACATAAACCTGTCTCTTCTCTCCCTGGATACTGTCTTACTTGCTGTGTCTTTCCAGCATCTTTCGTTTTTGTATCAGTGTAAGCATAATACCGCCTACCTAGAACCTATACTGGAACCATGGGTAAGTTTCAGGCTTAAATCAAACAGATGTAGTATATAATCCCTTTTTTTACAATGTGCTGCGACAGCTGCTATCCTAGAATGTAAATAGGTAAATTAGTGTGATTACAGGTACATTTTTCTGAAAATACCATAGGGCCAATTTGAACTCTCTCAGCCTGACAAAAGGAGTGATAGTGAATTAGCCGCTTGCTTTTTCCAAATGGAACAGAAAATTGGGTGGAGTAAAAAACTGGCTGCCGATTTGCTATTGCCCATTTCGCACTGCTGGCCAAGGTGAATTTCTACTCATATGCTTCTTCAGAGAGGTTGTCACAGACCATTGCAGCCTTTTCTTTCAACATTACCTGCAACCCATTGTCCCAGTTGACCATGTGTTACTTGTGGCAGTCAAATTGACAATGCCCCTTAATCTTTTGGCTTCGGGCTCATTTCAGGTTAGAGCAGGTGATGTGAGTCATATAAGTCAGACTTCTGTTCATGCCTGTACCAAGCAGGTTACTGTTGCTCTCTTTGCCAGGGCCAATAATTGCATTACATTCTCCATGGATCCCAGCAGTCAGCAGGAAAGGGATGTGAGATTGCTGCCATAGCAGACTTCCCACAAGTTCAAGCTGTTACTGCATGCATGTAGCGTTAAGGACACCTCCCAATCAGCTAGCAGTCTTCATGGATAGGAAGGGCTACAACTCCGTCAATGTTCAGCTGTTGAGTGATCATTGCCAGTGAATCATGCAGGACTGTGCCTAGTTTTCTCACAACTGTAATGGCACATTAGTTTACCAGTCCACCATCCCATTACTTCACCTATTTGGCTATGCTCTGTTCGCATGGATCATGAGGCTTGGACATAATCCACGTTTGTCCACTGAATGGAGATATAATCAAAGCCATGGCACCTCGAAAGCCATAATCGAGCACATTATCAAATAACATTTTTGCTGGCTGAACAGGTCTGGTGCTCCCTGCAGTACACCCCACAGAGAGTCTCCCACATTGTGGTTGTCTGTTGCACTCTGCACAACTTTGCTGTGTGGCGGGCACAGCTCATAGAACCAGCACAACAAGAAACCCTTCCCCAATCTGATGACGAAAATCCAGATAATGGTGAAGACAAAGCAGAAGCTGGAGGGCGACAGCATCAGTCTGCAGCCAGACTCCTTCACCAGCAGTTGCTTGCCCAATAGCTGATCTACTCCTTCCCCTCACCCTACCACCCAATGCCGCATTAACACTCCTCAATACCACCTCTACCAGTTCTTTTTAGTCTTTTTTCCATTCATTTATTCATTCTTGGGATGTGAGCATCACTGGCAACTCCAACATTTATTGCCCATCCCTCGTTGTTCTGTTTTTGAAACAGCGTAGTGTGCTTGTTAAGCCACTTCAGAGTCAAGAGTCAATCGTGATGAAGAACTTCTGACTTCATGTAAGCAACTGTGCAGCGTGAATGTAGCAAACACTTAAGCTTGGTCTCTTAAGTTAATGTTAGGACTGCACAGCTGGTGCAGCTGTACTTCATTATTTTGTATCAGTTTAAATAATCCACACAAAAAAGTACCAGCACCAAAGCTTTCCAAATTCATTCTTCTACCTGTGGAATTCCTTCCCAGACAAAGTTGTCAGCTGAAACTTTATCTCTTCCCTGAATACAAAGTAACTATCATCTGCTGGATCAGATTTGTTGAAGCATGCATTAAGCTCTAGATTTGAACTTTATTATTCCAACACAAATTGCCTGGGCTTTCTGTGGGCTCATCAACCACCAGTTATGGTCAGATTTTGTAAAGATATCTGCCCTTGTTAAAATTGTTTCCAGGTGCACCTTCATGTCATGCCACTTATGCCAAAGAAGCTGCCAGATGTGCTGCATAGGTAATTGAGTAACAAATGATAGAAGTAAACAAATATCCCTTTGGTACAATGACAAAGTTCCTGCAGACCTCGTTCATAGCCTGATTCACAGGCAGTAGGTAAGGAAAGCAGCAGGTTTGTGCAAGCCTTTTCTGGAACCAACGGGTTTAGGGATTTATTTATCCAATGCAAACATGCTGGTAACATCTGCATACCAAGGATGTATTATGATATTGTGCTCTCCCTGAAATAATTGCCAATCTCTGACTCTAAGACATAAAAGAATTCTTGCATGTCTCAAGTCTTCTTAAGTTACAAGTTTTATACAGATATCCAAAAATGTTTTATAAATACAATGCATATATATTATTATTTCTATATAAACAATGATAGAGAGAACATTTAAATTCTCTTTATCTGAATTCAAACTGAAAGTTTAGATTTAAGTCAGCAACCTATTGGCAAGAATTTCTACTGATTGAGTTGGACTTGGACATACAGGGATACTTTGGGCTGAATTTTAATGAGGAAGGCAGGTTGGGAGCGCGGGGGGTGGAGTGCTCCAAAACAGTTGGGAAACCTGGGAGAACTTAATGACTGGGCCTGATTTGCATGGGAAACCTCTGTTTCACACCCGCGGTCAACCAGATTGAGAGAGAGATCTGTAGCACTAGGCTGCAGAGAGGAGGGAGGGAGGGATCATGTGGAGACCAGGGGGCGGCCAGAGGAGAACAAGAGGAGTGGGAGGGTTCACTGAAGATCAGAGACCGGGACCAGCACAAGCAGGTGGTGGTGGGGGGGGGGGTTCAGAGAAGGATTGCGGGCCAGAGTTGCGTGGGGTGGGGGGCTCATGAGGAGGAACAGAGGCCGGGGGGGGGGGGGGTGGAGAAATCGGAGGCCTGGAGGGGGGATCGGAAGCCTCATGGAGGGATCATCAATTCAGGAAGTGGGTTAGGCAGCGACGCTGGATCCAGGAGGTAAGGGTAAAGGCACTTAACTCCTGCACCGAGCAGTCCTCGCCTTGCATTAGCTGGCGGATTTCACGAGGCCTGCAAAACCCGACCAGCTTATGTTAAATTCAAATGGGAGGTTAAAGCAGAGGCTTCCATCCTCATTATAATATTGAAATGTACAACCCGCCCTCCTGGCAGTGTGTTGGCTGCCGTCACCCCCCATCCACCTCTGTTAAAACCAGAAGTTGGAGGCAGGTTCTGGTCGGGATTCAGATTTTTCAAACTTTAACTTCCCACATGACCTCAATCCACCCATCTTTTAGGTTAAGATTCCCCCCTTTACCACTAAACTAGAGACTCTTCTATTAGCACATCCTTCCCAATAATGAAGTAATGGAGAGGGTTGATGAAGGTAGTGTGGTTGATTTTCTATATATGGACTTTCAAAAGTACAATATAATAGACTTGTTAGCAAAATTGAAGTCATGGGATGAAAGGAGCAGTTGCTGTGTGAATATGAGACTGTTTAAGGGACAGAAAGCAGAGAGTAGTGGTGAATGGTTATTTTTCAGACTGGAGGGAAGTGTGTAGTGGTGTCCCCCAGTGGTTGGTGTTGGGACCCAGTGCTCATTTTGATATATATTAATGGCCTGGACTTGGTTATACAGGGCATAATTTCAAAATCTGCAGATGACATGAAACTCAGAAATGTAGTAAACAGTGAGGAGGATAGTAACAAGATTCATGAGGACATTGACAGACTGGTGAAATGGGCAGACACGTGGCAGATGAAATTTAACACAGAGAACTGAGAAGTGATTCATTTTGGTAGAAAGAATGAAGAGATGCAATATGAACTGAATGGTTCAGTTTTAAAGGGGATGCAGGAACAGAGAGACCTGGTGGTGTACGTACACAAGTCTTTGAAGGTGGCAGGACAAGTTGAGAAGGCTGTTAAAAAGGCATATGGGATCCATGGCTTTATTAATAGAGGCTTCGAGTACAAAAGCAAGGAAGTTATTCTGCACCTTCATAAAAAACACTGGTTAGGCTCCAACTGGAGTCCAATTCTGGGCACCACATTTAGAAAGGATGTCAAGGCCTTAGAAAGGGTGCAGAGGAGATTTACGAGAATAGTAGCAGGGAGGAAAGACTTCAGTTACATGGAGAAACATAGAAACATCGAAAATAGGTGCAGGAGTAGACCATTCGGCCCTTCTAGCCTGCACCGCCATTCAATGAGTTCATGGCTGAACATGCAACTTCAGTACCCCATTCCTGCTTTCTCGCCATACCCCTTGATCCCCCTAGTAGTAAGGACTTCATCTAACTCCTTTTTGAATATATTTAGTGAATTGGCCTCAACAGCTTTCTGTGGTAGAGAATTTCACAGGTTCACCACTCTCTGGGTGAAGAAGTTTCTCCTCATCTCGGTCCTAAATGGCTTACCCCTTATCCTTAGACTGTGACCCCTGGTTCTGGACTTCCCCAACATTGGGAACATTCTTCCTGCATCTAACCTGTCTAAACCCATCAGAATTTTAAACGTTTCTATGAGGTCCCCTCTCATTCTTCTGAACTCTAGTGAATACAAGCACAGTTGATCCAGTCTTTCTTGATAGGTCAGTCTCCCATTCCCGGGAATCAGTCTGGTGAACCTTCGCTGAACTCCCTCAATAGCAAGAATGTCTTCCTCAAGTTAGGAGACCAAAACTGTACACAATACTCCAGGTGTGGCCTCACCAAGGCCCTGTACAACTGTAGCAACACCTCCCTGCCCCTGTACTCAAATCCCCTCGCTATGAAGGCCAACATGCCATTTGCTTTCTTAACCGCCTGCTGTACCTGCATGCCAACCTTCAATGACTGATGTACCATGACACCCAGGTCTCGTTGCACCTCCCCTTTTCCTAATCTGTCACCATTCAGATAATAGTCTGTCTCTCTGTTTTTACCACGAAAGTGGATAACCTCACATTTATCCACATTATACTTCATCTGCTATACATTTGCCCACTCACCTAACCTATCCAAGTCACTCTGCAGCCTGATAGCATCCTCCTCGCAGCTCACACTGCCACCCAACTTGGTGTCATCTGCAAATTTGGAGATACTACATTTAATCCCCTCGACTAAATCATTAATGTACAGTGTAAACAGCTGGAGCCCCAGCACAGAACCTTGCGGTACCCCACTAGTCACTACCTGCCATTCTGAAAAGTACCCATTTACTCCTACTCTTTGCTTCCTGTCTGACAACCAGTTCTCAATCCATGTCAGCACACTACCCCCAATCCCATGTGCTTTAACTTTACACATTAATCTCTTGTGTGGGACCTTGTCGAAAGCCTTCTGAAAGTCCAAATATACCACATCAACTGGTTCTCCCTTGTCCATTCTACTGGAAACATCCTCAAAAAATTCCAGAAGATTTGTCAAGCATGATTTCCCTTTCACAAATCCATGCTGACTTGGAGCTATCATGTCACCTCTTTCCAAATGCGGTGCTATGACATCCTTAATAATTGATTCCATCATTTTACCCACTACTGAGGTCAGGCTGACCGGTCTATAATTCCCTGTTTTCTCTCTCCCTCCTTTTTTAAAAAATGGGGTTACATTGGCTACCCTCCACTCGATAGGAACTGATCCAGAGTTAATGGAATGTTGGAAAATAACTGTCAATGCATCCGCTATTACCAAGGCCACCTCCTTAAGTACTCTGGGATGCAGTCCATCAGGCCCTGGGGATTTATCGGCCTTCAATTCCATCAATTTCCCCAACACAATTTCCCGACTAATAAGGATTTCCCTCAGTTCCTCCTCCTTACTAGACCCTCTGACCCCTTTTATATCCGGAAGGTTGTTTGTGTCCTCCTTAGTGAATACCGAACCAAAGTACTTGTTCAATTAGTCCGCCATTTCTTTGTTCCCCGTTATGACTTCCCCTGATTCTGACTGCAGGGGACCTACGTTTGTCTTTACTAACCTTTTTCTCTTCACATATCTATCGAAACTTTTGCAATCCTTCTTAATGTTCCCTGCAAGCTTCTTCTCATACTCCATTTTCCCTGCCCTAATCAAACCCTTTGTCCTTCTCTGCTGAGTTCTAAATTTCTCCCAGTCCCCCGGTTCGCTGCTATTTCTGGCCAATTTGTATGCCACTTCCTTGGCTTTAATACTATCCCTGATTTCCCTTGATAGTCACGATTGAGCCACCTTCCCTTTTTTATTTTTACGCCAGACAGGAATGTACAATTGTTGTAGTTCATCCATGCGGTCTCTAAATGTCTGCCATTGCCCATCCACAGTCAACCCCTTAAGTATCATTCGCCAATCTATCCTAGCCAATTCACGCCTCATACCTTCAAAGTTACCCTTCTTTAAGTTCTGGACCATGGTCTCTGAACTAACTGTTTCGTTCTCCATCCTAATGTAGAATTCCACCATATTATGGTCACTCTTCCCCAAGGGGCCTCCCACAATGAGATTGCTAATTAATCCTGTCTCATTACACAACACCCAGTCTAAGATGGCCTCCCCTCTAGTTGGTTCCTCGACATATTGGTCTAGAAAACCATCCCTTATGCACTCCAGGAAATCCTCCTCCACCGTATTGCTTCCAGTTTGGTTAGCCCAATCTATGTGCATATTAAAGTCACCCATTATAACTGCTGCACCTTTATTGCATGCACCTCTAATTTCCTGTTTGATGCCCTCCCCAACATCACTACTACTGTTTGGAGGTCTGTACACAACTCCTACTAATGTTTTTTGCCCTTTGGTGTTCTGCAGCTCTACCCATATAGATTCCATATCATCCAAGCTAATGTCCTTCCTAACTATTGCATTAATCTCCTCTTTAACCAGCAATGCTACCCCACCTCCTTTTCCTTTTATTCTATCCTTCCTGAATGTTGAATACCCCTGGATGTTGAGTTCCCAGCCCTGATCATCCTGGAGCCACGTCTCCGAAATCCCAATCACATCATATTTGTTAACATCTATTTGCACAGTTAATTCATCCACCTTATTGCGGATACTTCTTGCATTAAGACACAAAGCCTTCAGGCTTGTTTTTTTAACACCCTTTGTCCTTTTAGAATTTTGCTGTACAGTGGCCCTTTTTGTTCTTTGCCTTGGGTTTCTCTGCCCTCCACTTTTCCTCATCTCCTTTCTGTCTTTTGCTATTGTCTCCTTTTTGTTTCCCTCTGTCTCCCTGCATTGGAGACTAGAGAAACTGAGATTGTTTCCTTTCGAGCAGAGAAGGGGAGATTTGATAAGAGGTGTTCAAAACCATGAAGGGTTTTGTTAGAGTAAATAAAGAGAAACTGTTTCCAGTGGCAGTAGGGCCGGTAACCGGAGGGCACAGATTTAAGGTATTAGCAAAAGAACCAGGGGCGACATGAGGAAAGAAAATATGCAGCGAGTTGTTATGATCTGGAATGCACTGCCTGAAAGGGTGGTGGAAGCAGGTTCAATAATAACTTTCAAAAGAGAATCAGATAAATACTTAACTTGGGAAAAAATTGAAGGGCTATGGGGGAATAGCAGGGGAGTGGGACTAATTTGATAGCTCTTTCAAAGATCTGATACAGGCATGATGGGCTGAATGGCTGCTTCTGTGCTATATCATTCTATGATTCTATGAATTTACATGGCATCCCCTGACCGAGAAGGTGGGTGGGAAACTTCTTCCCAGGCCTCTACCTAACCCATTTTTGGAAGAAGCCACACAAGAACAGCACAGATGAACTCAACTCTAGATTTTCCTTTTTCTTTCAGGAAAGGTGCTTTCCCACATGGTATGATTGAGGCCAGAAATTAAGTGTGCGGAATCTCAGAAGGAGAAACTATGTTTAAAACACATTACACGATATGTCAATGCAGTTATACTTCTTAGGCAGTCCCTTGTAGCGATGATAACTTGCTTCCACACCAAAAAGGATGAGTTCACATGTGTTTCAATGAGCAACCTGATATTTTGGGTCCCGAACTGCATGTTGAAGGGTGGAAGATACCTGTGCGTGGATTTTTTTGACATGTGGTGGCCGTTGCACACCAGCCACCTCACAGGCTTGACAGAGCTAGGACTTGGTCCAGTGGCAAGATGACTGGAGACCAGCTTTGCTGCATGGACCTAGTGAGCACACATATCGCAGTGTGGGCTGGCCCAGGGCCCTCACCTCTGCTAGGCCCCGTACTCACGCCTCTCCTGGGCCCCGACCTCACCGCTCCTGTGCCCCAACCTTGCCGCTCTAGCTGTACCTGCCCTCGCTCAAATAAGCGACCTTGATTATGGTGACGTCCAATCCAGTCGCCCACTTCACTGCCGTCGCTCTCCTGCACCAGCTCGCACTAGTCAGTTATAACTAGTTATAACTAACAGTTACTACACTACACCATGCATCCTCACCATTAAATGTTGCTCTAAAAGGACAGGATTTTCTGAATGAAAACTGTCAATTTGGGCTCCAGTTAGAAATGTTGGAACATCTAAATTCTAGGACATGTTAGCTGACATTGTTAACGGTTCTCTCTCCTCAGGTACTGTTCTCCTCTCCTTCAAATCAGCTGTCATCACCCCGCTCCTCAAAAAAATAATCCTTTATCCCACTTTGCTTGCTAGCTATGGCCCCATCGCCAAACTCCCTTTCCTGTCCAAAGTATTTGAACGTGTTGTCGCCTCCCAAATCTGTGACCATCTTTCCATGAATTCAATGTTTGAATCCCTTCAATCTGATTTTCGTCCCTGCCACAGTATCGAAACTGCTCTCATCAAAGTCACAAATGACATCGTTTATGACTGTGACAAAGGTAAACTATCCCTACTCGTCCTTCTGGACTTGTCTGCAGCCTTTAACACAGTTGACCACTCCATCCTCCTCCAATGCCTCTCCACCAATGTCCAAATAGGTGGGGCTGCACTCGCCTGGTTCCATTCTTATCTATTTAATCGTAGCCAGAAAATCTCCTGCAATGGCTTCTCTTCCCACTCCCGCATCGTTACCTCTGGTGTCCCCCCAGGATCTGTCCTTGGCCCCCTCTTATTTCTCATCTATATGCTGCCCCTCGGCGATATCATCTGAAAACAGTCAGTTTCCACATGTACGCTGACGACACCCAGCTATATCTCTCTACCACTTCTCTCGACCCCTGCTTGGTTTCTCAATTGTCAGATTGCTTCTCCGACATCTAGTACTGGATGAGCAGAAATTTTCTCCAATTAAATATTGGGAAGACCAAAGCCATTATAAGAACATAAGAAATAGGAACAGGAGTAGGCCATAAGGCCCCTCGAGCCTGCTTCGCCTTCAATAAGATCATGGCTGATCTGATCATGGACTCAGCTCCACTTCCCCGCCTGCTCACCATAACTCCTTATCGTTTAAGAAACTTTCTATTTCTGTCTTAAATTTAATTCAATGTCCCAGCTTGCACAGCTTTCTGAGGCAGTAAATTCCACAGATTTACAACCCACTGAGAGAAGAAATTTCTCCTCATCTCTGTTTTAAATGGGTAGCCCCTTATTCTAAGATCGTGCCCTCTAGTTGTAGTCTCTCCCATCAGTGGAAACATCCTCTCTGCATCCACCTTGTCAAGCCCCCTCATAATCATATACCTTGTTGAATGGCGGAGCAGGCTCGAGAGGCTAGATGGCCTTCTCCTGTTCATAATTCTTATGTTCTTATGTTTCGATAAGATCACCTCTCATTCTTCTGAATTCCAATGAGTAGAGGCTTCAACCTCTCCTCATAAGTCAACCCCCACATCCCCGGAATCAACCTAGTGAACTTTCACTGAACTGCCTCCAAAACAAGTATATCCTTTTGTAAATATGGAAACCAAAACTGCACGCAGTATTCCAGGTGTGGCCTTATCTTTGGTCCCCGCCACAAACTGCGTTCCCTTACCACTGACTCGATCTCTCTCCCTAGCATCAATCTGAGGGTGAACAGACTTTTCGCAACCTAGTTGTCATATTTGACCCCAAAATTAGTTTTCAGCCACATATCCGTGGCATAACTACAACTGTCTTTTTCCAGCTCTGTAACATTGCCCGCCTACGCCCCTGCCTCAACTCTTCTGTTGCTGAAACCCTCATTCATGCCTTTGTTACCTCTAAACTTGACTACTCCAACTCACTCCTGGCTGGCCTCCCACATTCTACACTACGTAAACTTTGAGGTCATCCAAAACTCTGCAGCCCGTGTCCTAACTCGCACCAAGTCACGATCACCCATCACCCCAGTGCTTTCTGACCTACATTGGCTCCCAGTTAAACAACACCTCGATTTCAAAATTCTCATCCTTGTTTACAAATCACTCTATGGCCTTGTCCCTCCCTATCTCTGTAATTTTTTTCAGCCTCACGACCCCACAAGATGTCTGCGCTCCTCAAATTCTAGCCACTTGAACATCCCTCATTATAACTGCTCAACTATCAGTGGACGTGCCTTCAGCTGCTGGGACCCTTAACTCTGGAACTCCCTCCCTAAACCTCTCGACTTCTCTTTCCTCCTTTTAAGATGCTCCTTAAAACCTACCTCTTTAACTTAGCTTTTAGTCATCTGTCGTAATTTCTTCTTTTGTGGCTCGGTGTTAAATGTATCTTTTTTTCTTGTAACACTGCTGTGAAGCGCCTTGGGACATTTTACTGTGTTAAAAGCACGATATAAGTAAAAGTTATTATTATTTATTATTAGGACAGTTAGCATTTGAGCATCAGGTTCAGTGCATATTTCAGCAGGATATATATTTGCATAACATTTACAGAGAATTTAGTACAGTACACAGATGAACCCAAAGCATTAATCTGCTCAGTTATCATCATCATCATAGACAGTCCCTCGAAATTGAGGAAGACTTGCTTCCACTCTAAAAGTGAGTTCTCAGGTGACTGTACAGTCCAATATGGGAATTACAGTCTCTGTCACAGGTGGGATAGTCGTTGAAGGAAAGAACATAAGAATTAGGAACAGGAGTCGGCCATCTAGCCCCTCGAGCCTGCGCCGCCATTCAACAAGATCATGGCTGATCTGGCCGTGGACTCAGCTCCACTTACCCGCCCGCTCCCCGTAACCCTTAATTCCCTCATTGGTTAAAAATCTATCTATCTGTGATTTGAATATATTCAATGAGCTGACCTCAACTGCTTCCTTGCAGAGAATTCCACAGATTCACAACCTTCTGGGAGAAGAAATTCCTTCTCAACTCGGTTTTAAATTGGCTCCCCCGTATTTTGAGGCTGTGCCTCCTAGTTCTAGTCTCCCCGACCAGTGGAAACAACCTCTCTGCCTCTATCTTGTCTATCCCTTTCATTATTTTAAATGTTTCTATAAGATCACCCCTCATCCTTCTGAACTCCAACGAGTAAAGACCCAGTCTACTCAATCTATCATCATAAGGTAACCCTCTCATCTCCGGAATCAGCCGAGTGAATCGTCTCTGTACCCCCTCCAAAGCTAGTATATCCTTCCTTAAGTAAGGTGACCAAAACTGCACGCAGTACTCCAGGTGCAGCCTCACCAATACCCTGTACAGTTGCAGCAGGACCTCCCTGCTTTTGTACTCCATCCCTCTCGCAATGAAGGCCAACATTCCATTCGCCTTCCTGATTATCTGCTGCACCTGCAAACTAACTTTTTGGGATTCATGCACAAGGAAAAATTGTGATTTTAGTGCCCAAAAAAAAAAACAAAAAAATAAGAAAAAACACAAAAAAAAAACAAAAAAGGGGGGAAAAAAAAGGGCCTTGTAAATGTCTGGAGTGTCACCCAGGTCGGGTGGCACCGTTTAATGTTTTATGTTTTGCAGGTGGACTCCAAAAAGAGTTTCATGCACAAGGACCCCCAGGTCCCTCTGCACCGCAGTATGTTGTAATTTCTCCCCATTCAAATATATTCCCTTTTACTGTTTTTTTTCCCCCAAGGTGGATGACCTCACATTTTCCAACATTGTATTCCATCTGCCAAACCTTAGCCCATTCGCTTAACCTATCTAAATCTCTTTGCAGCCTCTCTGTGTCCTCGACACAACCCGCTTTCCCACTAATCTTTGTGTCATCTGCAAATTTTGTTACACTACACTCTGTCCCCTCTTCCAGGTCATCTATGTATCTTGTAAACAGTTGTGGTCCCAGCACCGATCCCTGTAAGACACCACTAACCACCGATTTCCAACCCGAAAAGGACCCATTTATCCCGACTCTCTGCTTTCTGTTAGCCAGACAATTGTCGATCCATGCTAATACATTTCCTCTAACTCCGCGTACCTTTATCTTCTGCAGTAACCTTTTGTGTGGCACCTTATCAAATGCATTTTGGAAATCTAAATACACCAAATCCATCGGTACACCTCTATCCACCATGCTCGTTATATCCTCAAAGAATTCCAGTAAATTAGTTAATCATGATTTCCCCTTCATGAATCCATGTTGCGTCTGCTTGATTGCACTATTCCTATCTAGATGTCCCGCTATTTCTTCCTTAATGATAGCTTCAAGCATTTTCCCCATTACAGATGTTAAACTAACCGGCCTATAGTTACCTGCTGTTTGTCTGCCCCCTTTTTTAAACAGAGGCGTTACATTAGCTGCTTTCCAATCCGCTGGTACCTCCCCAGAGTCCAGAGAATTTTGGTAGATTATAACGAATGCATCTGCTATAACTTCCGCCATCTCTTTTAATACCCTGGGATGCATTTCATCAGGGCCAGGGGACTTGTCTACCTTGAGTCCCATTAGCCTGTCCAGCACTACCCCCCTAGTGATAGTGATTGTCTCAAGGCCCTCCCTTCCCACATTCCCGTGACCAGCAATTTTTGGCATGGTTTTTGTGTCTTCCACTGTGAAGACCGAAGCAAAATAATTGTTTAAGGTCTCAGCCATTTCCACATTTCCCATTATTAAATCCCCCTTCTCATCTTCTAAGGGACTAACATTTACTTTAGTCACTCTTTTCCGTTTTATATATCGGTATATATTATTATCTGTTTTTATGTTTTGCGCAAGTTTACTTTCGTATTCTATCTTTCCTTTCTTTATTGCTTTCTTAGTCATTCTTTGCTGTCGTTTAAAATGTTCCCAATCTTCTAGTTTCCCACTAACCTTGGCCACCTTATATGCATTGGTTTTTAAATTTGATACTCTCCTTTATTTCCTTGGTTATCCACGGCTGGTTATCCCTTCTCTTACCGCCCTTCTTTTTCACTGGAATATATTTTTGTTGAGCACTATGAAAGAGCTCCTTAAAAGTCCTCCACTGTTCCTCAATTGTGCCACCGTTTAGTCTGTGTTTCTAGTCTACTTTAGCCAACTCTGCCCTCATCCCACTGTAGTCCCCTTTGTTTAAGCATAGTACACTCGTTTGAGACACTACTTCCTCACCCTCAATCTGTATTACAAATTCAACCATACTGCGATATTCCGAGAGGATCTTTTACTAGATCATTTATTATTCATGTCTCATTACACAGGACCAAATCTAAGATAGCTTGCTCCCTTGTAGGTTCTGTAACATACTGTTCTAAGAAACAATCCCGTATGCATTCTATGAATTCCTCCTCAAGGCTACCCCATGTGATTTGATTTGACCAATCGATATGTAGGTTAAAATCCCCCATGTTTACTGCCGTTCCTTTTTCACATGGCTCCATTATTCCCTTGATTATTGTCCGCCCCACCGTGAAGTTATTATTTGGGGGCCTATAAACTACGCCCACCAGTGACTTTTTCCCCTTACTATCTCTAATCTCCACCCACAATGATTCAACATTTTGTTCATTAGAACCAATATCGTCTCTCAGAACTGCCCTGATATCATCCTTCATTAACAGAACTACCCCACCTCCTTTCCCTTCTTGGCTATCTTTCCAAATTGTCAGATACCCCTATATGTTTAATTCCCAGTCTTGGCCACCCTGCAACCACGTTTCTGTAATGGCCACCAAATCATACCCATTTGTAATTTGTGCCGTCAACTCATTTACTTTATTTCGAATGCTGCGTGCGTTTAGGTAGAGTGTTTTAATAGTAGTTTTTAAACCATGATTTTTAGTTTTAACCCCTCCTGCAGCCCCTTTATATTCATACATATTGTCCCTTCCTATCACCTTGTGGTTTACACTTACCACAGTGCTACTCTGCTCTGTTGCCTCCTGCCTTTTGCATTCTTTCTTGGGGTCCTGTTCATCTGAGCTCTCACCCACTCTAACTAGCTCAGAGCCCTCTCCTGGGTTCCCAATGCTCCTCGCATTGAGGCACCGAGCTTTCATGCTTGCCTTTTTATTACACTTTGACCCTTTAGAATTTTGCTGTACAGTGCCCCTTTTTGTTTTTTGCCTTGGGTTTCTCTGCCCTCCACTCATCTCCTTTCTGTCTTTTGCTTCTGTCTCCATTTGTTTCTCTCTATCTCCCTGCATTGGTTCCCATCCCCCTGCCATATTAGCTTAACTCCTCCCCAACAGCACTAGCAAACACTCCCCCTAGGACATTGGTTCCGGTCCTGCCCAGGTGCAGACCGTCCGGTTTTATTGGTCCCACCTCCCCCAGAACCGGTTCCAATGCCCCAGGAATTTGAATCCCTCCCTGCTGCACCACTGCTCAAGCCACGTATTCATCTGAGCTATCCTGCGATTCCTACTCTGACTAGCACGTGGCACTGGTAGCAATCCCGAGATTACTACTTTTGAGGTCCTACGTTTTAATTTAGCTCCTAGCTCCTTAAATTCGTCTCGTAGGACCTCATCTCTTTTTTTACCTCTATCGTTGGTACCAATGTGCACCACGACAACTGGCTGTTCACCCTCCCTTTTCAGAATGTCCTGCACCCGCTCCGAGACATCCTTGACCCTTGCACCAGGGAGGAAACATACCATCCTCGGTTGCGGCCGCAGAAACGCCTATCTGTTCCCCTTACAATTGAATCCCCTATCACTATCGCTCTCCCACTCTTTTTCCAGCCCTCCTGTGCAGCAGAGCCAGCCACGGTGCCATGAACTTGGCTGCTGCTGCCCTCCCCTGATGAGTCATCCCCCTCAACTGTACTCAAAACGGTGTATCTGTTTTGCAGGGGGATGACCGCAGGGGACCCCTGCACTACCTTCCTTGCACTGCTCTTCCTGCTGGTCTTCCATTCCCTAGCTGGCTGTGGACCCTTCACCTGCGGTAAGACCAACTCGCTACACGTGCTACTCACATCATTCTCAGCATTGTGGATGCTCCAGAGTGAATCCACCCTCAGCTCCAATTCCGCAACGTGGACCGTTAGGACCTGGAGGCGGATACACTTCCTGCACACGTAGTCATCAGGGACACCGGAAGTGTCCCTGAGTTCCCACATGGTACAGGAGGAGCATATCACATGTCCGAGCTCTCCTGCCGACTTAACCCTTAGATTAACTTAAATTGGCAACAACAATGCTAAAAGTTACTGACTGATCTAGAAGAGAAAAAAGAAAAACTATTTACCAGTCACCAGCCAATCACTTACCCCCTTTGGCTGTGACGTCACCTTTCTATTGGGTGGGAAGTCTGGTTTGCCGCTCGCTCCTTCCGTTGTCTGCGCTTGGTTTCTGCATGCGCTTGGTGACGAGACTGGAGGTGCTCAGCATCCTCCTGGATGTTCTTCCTCCACTTAGGGCGGTCTTGGGCCAGGGAGTCCCAGGTTCCGATGGGGATGTAGCACTTAAGGAGGCTTTGAGGGTGTCCTCGAAACGTTTCCTCTGCTCACTTGGGGCTCGCTTGCTGAGTAGGAGTTCCGAGTAGAGCGCTTGCTTTGTGAGTCTCGTGTCGGGCATGCGGACAATGTGGCCCGCCCAACGGAGCTGGTCGAGTGTGGTCAATGCTTCGATGCTGGGAGATGTTGGCCTGATCGAGAACACTGATGTTGGTGTGACTATCCTCCCAGTGGATTTGCAGGATCTGGCGGAGGCAGGACTGGTGGTATTTCTCCAGCGCTTTGAGGTGTCTACTGTATATGGTCCACATCTCTGAGCCATATAGGAGGGTGGGTATCATTACTGCCCTGTAGACCATAAGCTTGGTGCCAGATTTGAGGTCCTGGTCTTCAAATACTCTCTTCCTCAGGCGACCGAAGGCTGTGCTAGCACACTGGAGACGGTGTTGGATCCCGTTTTTGATGTCTGCCCTTGCAGATAGTCGGCTGCCAAGACATGGAAAATGGTCCACGTTGTCCAAGGCCGTGCCATGGATTTTGATGACTGGTGCTGTGTGGCGGGGTCAGGTTGGTGGAGGACCTTTGTCTTACGGATGCTTAGTGTAAGGCCCATGCTTTCGTATGCCTCGGTGAAGATGTTGACGATGGCTTAGAGTTCAGCCTCTGAATGTGCGCAGATACAAACGTCGTCCACGTACTGTAGTTTGATGACAGAGGATGGGATGACCTTGGATCTAGCCTGGAGGCAACGAAGGTTGAACAGGTTCCCATTGGTTCTATAGTTTAATTCCAATCCAGCTTGTTGAGAGTGAGATGGAGCATTGCAGTGAGAAAGATTGAGAAGAGCGTTGGCACGATGACGCAGCCCTGTTTGACCCCGGTCCGGATGTGGATTGGGTCTGTGGTGGATCCGTTGGTCAGGATCACGGCTTGCATGTCGTCGTGGAGCAGGCGCAGGATGGTGATAAACATTTGGGAGCAGCCTAAATGGAGGACGCTCCATAGTTCCTCACGGTTGACAGTGTCCATGGGCTTTGCGAGGTCAAAGAAGGCCAGGTACAAGGGTTGGTGTTGTTCCCTGCGTTTCTCTTGCAGTTGCCGCGCGTCGAAGATCATGTCTGTTGTACCCCTTAGTGGACGTAATCCGCATTGTAACTCTGGGAGGAGCTCTTCAGGCACAGGGAGAAGACGGTTGATGAGGATTCTGGTGCTGACTTTCCCAGTGGCAGACAGCAGTGAGATTCCTCTGTCGTTGCCACAGTAAGACTTGTCCCCTTTTTTAAAGATGTTCACGAATACGGCATCTGAGATCTCCTGGCATGCTCTCCTCCTTCCAGATAAGGGCATGCATTCATGCCAATGGTGCTTTTCCACCATACTTTAGTGCCCCAGCAGGGATTCTATCTGCTCCTGATGCCTTGTTGTTCTTGAGCTGATGGACGGCATTTTCTACCTCATGCAGGGTTGGGGTTTTGCTGAGATGGTGGCGGGAAGCATGCTGCAGGATGGAGCCGAGGACACTCATGTCAAAGGCAGAGTCTCGATTAAAGGGATCTTCAAAGTGCTCCTTCCAGCGGGCCCTGACTGCCTCAGTGTCCTTAATGAGTGTCTTCCCGTTCTTGGCCAGCAGTGGGGTGGGGCCTTGGATGCTTGGGCCATAGGTGGACTTAACTGCGCTGAAGAATCCTTGCATGTCAGTTACCAGATAAATAATGTCTGCACTATATTCTGGCAACAATACTAAGCCATGTGTGATTAGGCAGCTTCATTCAGCATGACCATAAAGATGCCCAATGTGGGAGATAATGTCACAGTTCAGTAATGCAAGAGAACATTTTGCTCTTGTGGCTGGCATTGAACCATTTATTTGTTTATCAAAATAGTGTTTCTACCCCCTGATATGCGTCATATACGAGGGCTTTAAAAGAACATAAGAAATAGGAGACATACAGCCCTTCGAGCCTGCTCCATCATTCAGTAAGATCATGACCGATCTTCAACCTCAACTCCACTTTCCTGCCCGATCCCCATATTCCTTGATTCCCTTCAAGTCCAAAAATCTATCGATCTCAACTTTGAATATACTCAACTTCTGTGCATCCACAGCCCTCTGGGGAACTCCAAAGATTCACAACCCTCTGAGTGAAGAAATGTCTCCTCATCTCAGTCCAAAATGGCCAACACCATATCCTGAGACTATGCCCTCTAGTTCTAGACTCTCCAGCCAGGGGATACAACCAATCAGCATCTATCCTGTCAAGCCCTCTCAGAAACTTATATGTTTCAATGAGATGACCTCTCATTCGTCTAAACTTCAGAGAGTATAGGCCCAATCTACTCAATCTCTGCTCATAGGACAATCTCTCATCCCAAGAATCAATCTAGTGAACCTTCATTACACCCATCTAAGGCAAGTATGTTGACAATGGATTCAAAATATGAACATTGTTTTATGAGGTGTTCAAAATTATGAGAAGTTTAGATAAGGTAAATAGGGAAAAATTATTTCCACTGGCTAGTGAGTTGGTAACAAGAGGGCATTTATTTAAGATCATTATTAAAAGAATGAAGAAAGATGTTGGGACAAATTATCCTGCACAGGCACAATGGGATGAATCATTTTATGCAGAGATTTGTTAGGATAGGAGATTCCCTGGGTTATATATTTAGATGCTCTGATATTGACTCCACGAGGCAAAGTATTGTAATTGAACTGTAGTGACCTTAGTTCATTTAATATAACTCCAGAGTGAGGATACTACATGGTGGACTCCCTTTTATACCTGGGTACCTGTGGTATACAGGTGATCCCTGGGTACCTCCACCAGTTGCACCCTCTGGTGGTGCCAGCATAGTGTATACAGTGTGAACCTTGTTGATGGTACCTTCGATAAACAAGTCTCCATCTTATGCAACTATACAGTGACTACACAGAGGGTATATCTTTTGTATACACATATAACACCCTGCCAGAAACTGTAGATGAAGCAGTATCCATAATGGATTTTAAAAAGGAAGTGGACAAATATTTGCAAAAGAACCATTTAACACGGTATGGAGAAATTACATGAAACTGGAACAAAATGGATAGCTCTTTCAGAGATCCAGCACAGGCACGATGGGACAAATGCCTCCCTTTATGATGTAAGATTCTATGATCTCTTCCCTGCCTTTTAGGAGCTGCGATCTGAGGTGGAACTGGAAGTGACAGGGGATACTGATGGAGTGCAGTTCTTTTTCACTGCTACCTGTCATGATGGCACGATCCTTCCTGGACAGAAAAAATGCTCTCATCTCTACATCGGAGATACGGTACAGCTTAGTTTTCCTATTTAAACAAACAAATCCAAATGTCATGTGCTTGAGTGTGAAGAACACTTTTTTTTAAATATTGTCACTTTTAATACCTTGACACTCTACTATTGTCTCCCAATATAGCCAGTCACAAGCATTACAATAAAAATGAAATCAATACTGCAATGCAAAAAAAGACTTGAGTGCGCTTAAAGAAATCAATATCTATTACTAAAGTTGCTTTGTTTCCTCAAAGTAATGCCCCTTTCCTTACTTCTTCCAAAAGAAACTGAGGATAGATCTTACTGACCAACGCAGAAGTGTATCATAGGCATAGAACTGCCCTATCACAAGGACAATAGTGAAGGGATGTGGATGCTTCCATCAGCAAGGGTCACTATATCAGAAGGATTTTATAACTCATGACTTCCCAACTAGCATGTGTGTCAGTCAGGGCCGGCACTGTACACCACTTCCCCATCATTTTTAACAGTCAGCATCAAGCCTATAAATAATCCTGTCACTGCAGAGGAATCAATTACCAGCAAAACTTGAAAACAAACATTCGTACTTACAATTATTTCTAAAAAAAAGAAACTACAAATTATATGAACAGCATCTATAATGTACATGTTTTACTGATGTGCTGATATAAAACAATACCAATCATGTGATAGATGATTGGATGCATATCATGCTTCTTTATTATTTTTATTTTACATTCAAATGAGATATTAATGTGCTATTTTTTATTTAACTTTAGGTTTCTTTCAATGTGACAATAGAATTGGCAGAATGTCTGAAGGAACCGAAGCATATTGTAATAAAGCCTTTAGGATTCAGAGACACCCTAGAGATTGAAATACAGCCAGCCTGTAGCTGCAGCTGCCAAACAAATGCAGAGCACAATAGCTCAAGATGCAGCAATGGCAATGGCTCTTTTCAGTGTGGTGTATGTATTTGTAATGCTGGCCGATTAGGTCCTCATTGTGAATGTACAGAGGAGAACATAAGCATGGGTACCTGCAAGCACAGTGCGGAGAACATTTCCTGTAATGGTCGAGGAGACTGCTACTGTGGGCAGTGTGCCTGTCATCCATCTGAGTTTGGACAAATATATGGTGCCTATTGTGAATGTGATGACTTTTCCTGTGTGAGATTTAAAGGGCTTCAGTGTGGAGGTATGTAAAGGTTTACTTTGAATCCAATTATTCTTTAGACAGCTTGTTATCTATACAGTACCTTTCTGACTTTTTAACCGAGATCACATTTATCTCAGAACCTGCAATAAATACAAGAATGCTCAATTTGAAGGTCCAGTATTAACTTAAAATGACTCAAATAAGTAAACATTTTGATTATTAAAAATGATGGATAAACGAAGGTTAGCAAGTCTATAGTGTACATTCATGAAGATGGTGCATTCATTCACAAGACATTGCCAAGCTTACACAAAGTGTTCAAAGTCTTGTTCAGCCAGTTATGTTCAGGTAGAATGTTTCATAAAGGAGTGATACAAAGTTGTATTCTCTTTAGGTTTTCAAATAAGGCCTATTTGCCACAAGAAACAGGGTGGCTAATATTTTAAGTGCCAATTTTGATAGAATTGGCAAGCTACATTAAGTACCAACATAATCATAATTATTGTGACTGATGGTATTCCATAACTTTGATATCAAGAATTTTGACAATTAAAATTACTGTGGAATGTGAAAGTCACATACTCATGTTATGAGTGAAATTTTCGGAGATCCTTGCCACTGACAAGGCCTTATACACAACAGAAAAGTACCTTTTGTTATTCAGCAAGGCCCTACCGGTGGTGCAGCAAATGTACAAAGAGAATAGTTGAATTATCCCTATGTAGGTGTTAATATAAGGATTGAAGCCTCAATTAATGTAAAAGAAACAATTTGGTTAAAAAATATTTTTGTGAATTCAATTCTTTAAAAAAAAAGTTTTCTTCTAATGTAGCCTTTTTGTGATTTGTCACTTTTTAAGATTTGACAGATATCCTTTTGAACTTGACTACTTTAGGAAATTTAGTGATTGGCTATGTTCAGGATCTACCAAAATCTGTGTAAAATCCACATGAATGTTTTGTAAACATCTCTGTGCACGAAAAGAATGGTGGGCTCAATTTCCCATTGGTGGAGGATATATATGCTGTGTGCTCCAATGCAATATTATTTTCCATGTTTTTGCTACAAATTGTGTTCGAGTCTTGATTAGTGCTGGTTTAAATTCCACTTTGCATTTCAGGTAAACAAACCTGCTTAGTATAACTAAAGTCACGACACTTTTTAATCAGGTGCAGTGTTCAATTTTTCAGAACTTACCTTGGTATTGATTAAATGAAGTTTAATTTTGGTCTTAATGGTTAGAAAATCATGCATGTTGTGAATCAGGCCATCGACCTCTGTGCCTGAATGTTCCATATGCATTCCTGTCATGCAAACCTCTGTGCTAGGAGGCTTAACTCTATAAAATTATGCAGCCTGGTAACAATCCAGCATATTGGAAAATTCAGACCAAAAGTATGTTGCTTTTGATACCATCATCTGTCTAATATATAAACATTCTTTCAGATGCTGTTTCCTGCTGTTCATCCCTTCTCCAATTTCAATAATGCTTTCATGTAACCACAGAATATTTTTATTATTTTCCTTCTCCAACTCTCACATGCAAAGAAATGCAAATTTCAAAATATATTTTATTTGCTACAGCATTTTTGGAAGAAAGGCAAGTACATTTTTAGTCATTAAGAAAAAAACAACTTACATTTCTAAAGCATCTTTCACGACTCCAGGACATCTCAAAGTGCTTAACAGCCATTGAAGTACTTTTGAACTGTAGTCACTAATGTAATATAGGAAATGCGCAGCCAAATTGTGCACAGCAAGTTCCCACAAACAACAATGAAATAGGTGACCAGATAATCAGTTTTAGGTGTTGGTTGAGGGACTCAGAGTTGAGAGTGCTATCACTGAGCCAAGGCTAACACTGTAATTAGCCTCCACACCCTTGTTCATTGATTAGATGTTGAGCTAAGAGTAGGTTTTGTAGAACAGTTTATAGTTTGTCATCTCATAATGTTGCATGATGGATTGTTGTGGAACAGCTCCACACACTAAATAGGGAATCATCCCTCTGCATAATTACCCAAGTGGTCTCAGGTGAGGTTTGGCAAGTTCTTTTGACAGCAAGGGCGATCCAGCAAAGTGTGTTGCTTGGATATGAGGCAAGATTGGCAACAGTATTGACTTAATGCAAAAAATGCTTGCTCAATTCTGTCAGATTGGATTACATTTTCACAGTTCCTATATTTGATTTGGATAAGGAGGATGCAAAATATCAAGTCCAGTTGCAAAGAGGTTTAGAATTATTCTAATACAGACTTGATTAATGTTCGTACCTCTGTCAAATCAAAATACAAGAGCTAAAACCATTCTTTTGACATCCAGGATCAGTTGCTTCCTGAAGGATACTAAGAAGATTATATTCTTCTTGAATGCCATGCCTCATAGATGCAATGTCTTGGCTGATTCTGCCCTCACCCAATATACACATACGAGCACGTTTCCTGCAAAGGTTATAATGATTGAAAGCAGGAGCCCTGACTCCTTTCCCTCACCCCAGCCATGGAACACTGAGACTAAATGGAGAATCCCACTATAACCTTATTTAAGATCAGCTAATTCAACAGAGAGCAGATATTAAACCTCAGACATTGAGTTTGACTCCATTCAAGATCAGGTGCATGCAGCTACACTAGATTATCAGATCTAATATATGCTTCTACCATTAAACCATCATGATAAACAATCATAAAATCATAAAATAGTACAGCACAGAAGGAGGCCATTTGGCCCATTGAGTCTGCACCGGCTCTTACGAAGAGCAACTAAGTTAGTTCCATTCCCCACTCTTTCCCCATATCCCTGCATTTTTTTTCTTTCAAGTATTTATCTAATTCCCTTTTGAAGGCTACTATTGAATCTGTATCCACCACCCTATCCAAATCCCATTTCTCATATCACCTCTGGTGTTTTTTTACCAATCATCTTAAATCTGTCTCTTCTAGTTATCGACCCTTCAGCCACTGGAAACAGTATATTTTTGACTTTTTTCTACTTTTTAAAAATCCTTCATGATTTTAAACACCTTGATCAAATCTCCTCTTAGCCTTCTCTGCTCTAAGGAGAACAACTCCAGCTTCTCCAGTCTATCCATGTAACTATAATCTCTCATCCCTGGAACCATTCTAGTAAATCTCCTCTGTACCCTCTCCAAAGCTTTCACATCTTTCCAAAAGTGTGCTGTCCAGAATTGGACACAATACGCCAGCTGGTGCCGAATCTCCTAATAAACCACCATCGTAAACAGACCATGAAGTTTTATGAGCTAACTGAACCTTTAGAACAACAGAAACAGGCATCCATTTAAACAGAGATAAATAATTTATATGGGGCCTTTGATATCATTAGGACATCCCAAAATGCTTCATAAGCAATGAAATATTTTTGAAGTGTAGCCACTGTCCTCATTCAGGCAAATGTGGCAGCCCATTTGCACACAGCAAGGTCCCACAGACAGCAAATGAGATAAAAGACCAGTTTAATCTATGTTTCGTTGAAGGATAAACATTGGCAAGAACACCAGGAGAACTCCTCTGCTCTTCTTTGAATAGTGGCATGGGAACTTTTACATCCACCTCAACACACACTATTAGGCTTTTTTTAATGTCTTATCTAATAGATGGCACCTCTGACAATGCTACGCTCCTTCAGTGCTGTATTAGTCTCAACCTAGATTTTGTTCAAGTCTGTAGTGAGACTTGACACATAACTTTTTGACTCAGAGAGGTATTTTATCCCTATATATATTTGTTTAATAGGACATTCAAACTGGTGCAGACTAAGCCTATTTAGAATTCTTTCAGAGTAATTCAAATCAACCAATTAAATTAATATTTAGATTCAGTACTTATATCTATTAAGCCCTCTAAATGACATTTCCAGTGCAACATGTTTTAATCTATAATGTGCTGAAAATATGGATAGTTTGCTATGAAAGTTTGAGTTACATTGATTCTCATCAAAGGTTTAATATTCTTTTTCTTTCCTAGGCCATGGGCTATGTGATTGTGGGGAATGCCATTGTCACCAAGGATGGACTGGTGAATATTGTAATTGCAGCACAATTACAGACCTTTGTATTTCTGAAGATGGAGCTCTATGTAATGGGCATGGAGAGTGCAACTGTGGCAAATGTGCCTGCACACAACCAGGGGCCTCTGGGGATAAATGTGAAAAATGTCCAACTTGTTACGACCCCTGCACTTCTAAACGGTAATCTCCACAGCTCAGTAGGAAAAGAATATCCGGTGAATAGCCAACTAGTGTGTCACAACCAAAAATCCACAAAGGAAGAAAAAAAACCTTGCATTTAGGATATTCAAAGTGCTTCACAGTCAAATAAGTATTTTTTGAAGTGTAGTCACTGAGGTACTGTAGGGCAACTTAGCAGCTAATTGCATAAAGCAAAGTCCCACAAACACTAATGAGATAGATGGCAAAATAAATCTGTTTTAGTGAAGTTGGCTGAGGGAGAAATGTTGGCCAGGACATGAGGAGGAAAGTGCCATGGGACCTTTTGCGTCCACCTGAGAGGGTAGATGGAGTCTCGGTTTAATATCTCATCCAAAAGGCGACACCTCTGACAGTGCAGCACTTCCTTGGTACTGCACTGAAGTGTCAGCCTAGATAATGTGCTCAAGGCTCCGGAGTAGGGCTTCCACCTCTGACTTTCTGACTCAGGTAAGAATGCGAGTACTGATCCAAGCTGACTAAAGTGGAATTGACTTGTTGCTTTAAATCCCACTTGCCATATTTCCATTTTACTTGGAACAGTGTAACATGATCGACCATTAAACATCAGAAGTTGTATATAAATACCAAATTTTCTGAGAGAAGAAACATCAAACAAGGTGAAAGTCTATGTTGGAATTTGGTCTGTTATGGGTGGGTAATTGTAAATGATTTCATAAAAGACAATTGATTATCTTCACACTGCCTCAATTGGTTCAAAACCTGATCTTTCTACAGGAAGGGATTTATAATTTACATTCTAAAGTACATTCAAATAGTTTAACTCATGAACTTGTGTGTTTAATGTTTTAAGTTGTAAAGCAGTGTTTTTCTTATTTTTCTTATTTCACATTGCTAAGTGGTCAGAGTTAAAATGTGGGCTTGCATTATGTATGTACTATTCTACTTTAATAATATCATTCATCTGTATCTTAAAATTGCTTGAGTTGTTCCTAGGCTTTGCTTTACATAAGGGTAATTGTGAAATGTCAAGATATAAAGACCTATTATTTTGAACTTCAGTTGTCTAATGCAGAAATGAGTTATTCCTCACCAAAATGGAAAGTAATGATTCTTTAAAAAAATACTTTTTGTACTTTTTCTAACATCCCATATGCCTACCTATAATGTTTTCATATAACAATTCGAAAGCCTACTACAGTTAGAGATATTTCGCAAATTCTTGTTCCGAACAGTGCAAGGCCATTTGTCCTCTGGTGTCTTGCAAGCAATTTTTTTTTAAATAGCCCTTTGGCACAGTTTTGTCTCAAAGATAATTTATGATATAATTACATGTCTTGAAGGGGATTGTGTAGCTGTTTTGAAAACATACCCTATTATTTCATGTGACATGAAATGCTTTTTTTAAAAAGTCATGAATATCTAAAGCTTTCTTATCTGCAAAGAATATGCCAGGAGTGTCTTACTTTTTTTTTTAAATACCATGGCTCCTCGGAGGGAAATTCTCTTTTGAATAATGCCAGTCAAGTATCATCTGTGTAACCATGAGTATCTGGATACTTGACTTAAACAGTCCCCAAAGGCATTTTGTATAGCTGGATATATGTTACACTTGCCATTGTACAAATTGTGTCGGTTTCTAAACCTTAAGGAACATATATGTTTCATCTTTTAATGATAAAGACAAAAGCCTGGCAGTTATTGATGTGTATGATTGTATTTCTTTTGCAGGAGCTGTGTTGAGTGTCACCTATCTAGTGTGGATGGATCAGCAGAAGAATGTCAAGAAAAATGCATGGTAGTCGATTCCACAGTCAATCAAACAGCAGGTAGTAAATGCTACTTTTGCACTTCAATAAAAACGAACCTAGCTCAGAATTATTTTTGCTTGAACTCAATTCACTTTTTTGATGTAGCTCACTGTTTTAAATTCTGGGGACCTGTGGAGTTGAGACAGATAAGATCAAGTCAAAATATGTAGAACTATCACAAATCCAAGACACAGAGGATTTGCTTTTCTTTCAAGCAGATGTCTAATATTTACAGCATGGATTTTCATGGAAATTAGATATAAATTTACATTTGATTCAAACTTCCAATGATCATAAATAAATATTCATGTTAATCTGCTTCCTTTTCAACAGCACTACTTGTTGTTAAATGGTCTCAGCCAAGGAAGTGGTAGAAACATTAGATACCTCAGCCAGAGTTTACATTCATGATCATTATCCAGTGACCCCTTCTGAAAGCACTCAGTCCATGCATAAGGGAAGGACAGGATAAAGCCTGGCTCCCAATTGTCAAATAAATGAAGAATGGCCTTTGCATTCAACACCAAATGGGGTGGCTCCTATGGAATTATAACCTAGCATAATATACTAAGCTCAGGAGAAAAGTGGGAGGAAACAGAAAAAGTGGGGAATATGAACTTATTTCAGTCCTCTGAGGCATTCCTCTAGTGCTACCTAATACTACAAATTGAAGCAGTTCCCTTCTTTAAGAAGTGTATTAAAGAGGGCATTTTAGGTGTTTCTGTTCCTTTTGAATAAATCCTTTTGAGGAGGGAGTCTTAGTCCCAACCAAACATTAAAAAGTGCAAAATGTCATGAATATTAGCTTTGCAAAACCATAATTTATTTCATTTTACTCCATAATGGTCCTGCATAGTAACTTTAAAATATTTATACTGCCTAGTAAACAGTGAATACATATCCATCAGCTGGTAATTCTATGTAACAAGGGCAAAGTAAAAAAATCCATTGTATCAGCTTCAGTTCTGGAAAAATTAATTTAAAAAAGAAACCAAGCTGCAGAAGTGTTTTCAGATGAAGATGGTTATTATATAATGGAATTATTTGGGGCTCTGACCACAATTTTTCAAATATCTTTAGATATGGGCATTCTGCTGGAGGACTGAAGATTGCCAATGACAACTTGTTCAAAAAGGGAGAAAGCAAAGAAAGAACTTGGATTTATGTAGTGTCTTTTGTGAACTCAGGACATCCCAGAGCACTTTACAGCCAAGTATTTTTGAAGTGTAGTCAATGTTGTAGTGTAGGGAAATGCAGCAGTCAATTTGCACACAAGCAGCAGTGAGGTCATCTTTTTTGGTAGCATTGGTTGGACATTGGAAAAACTTCCTGTTCTTCTTCAAATAGTGTCATGCGATCTTTTATGTCCACCTGAGAGGGTAGACAGGCACATGATTTAACTTCTCATCAAAAAGACGGCACTTCTGACAGTGCAGCACTCCCTCAGTACTGCAGTGAAGTGTCAGCCTGGATTATGTGCTCGAAGCCTCTGGAATTAGACTTGAACCCAAAACTTCCACTTAGCTAAGGCTGAGAAAGGAATAAATCGGCCCAATAAAGCATCTAAAGGTCATAATATGAGATACAATTAATCCTTATATAGAAAGACCTGGATTAATTAAGAACAGGCAGTGAGAATTTGTAAAGGGAAAGTCATGTCTGATGAATTTATTGGATCTTTGAGGAAATAATGGAATGTATAAATAAATGTAAATAAAGTAATATAAAATAAAGGAAATGAAGTAGATGATGTGTAGATGAAAGAAAGAGAAAGTTTGGCAAATTATTTTTTTTACACAGAAGGTAGTTAAGGTATGGAATGCCCCAACAGAAACAGTGGTGCAAGTGGAATCCATATGACTTTTTAAAAGGAAAGTGGATAAATATTCGAAGAAAAAACTTAAAAGTTATGGGGTAAATGCAGGGGAATGGGACTATGTGGAAGCTCTTTCAGAGACTCAGCATAGGTATGATGGGCTGAAAGGCCTCCTTTTGTGTTATAAGATTCTATGGAGGATGAAACTGGTCATTGCCAGTAACACAAAATGGGCTGATAGATAATCGGCAACCTGTTTTACACCATGCCTGATTTTCTTTTTCATTGAAGTCTGTGGAAAAGAAAATTGGACATGGTCGAATTGCGCCACCAATTGCTCTCAGTCTGTTTTGCGCGACTGGCGATGGCCAATTTCACCCCCTATAATTCGATGGATGGGATTTCATTCATTCTGGCATTAGCTATGTCTACACTCAACTATCAGTGAAAGTGAGCTAGATTTTTCTACAGTAATGAATACATTAAATCAAGTAGAATCTCTTGTGTGGTTCAGTGGATAGCACACTCGCCTCTGAGTCAGAAGGTTGTGGGTTCAAGTCCCACTCCAGGAACTTGAGCACATAAATCTAGGCTGACACTCCAGTGCAGTGCTGAGAGACTGCTGCACTGTTGGAGTTGCCGTCTTTCAGATGACACTTTAAACCGAGGCCCCGTCTGCCCTCTCAGGTGAATGTAAAAGATCCCATGGCACTATTTCAAAGAGCAGGGGAGTTACCCCTGTCTTCTGGCCAATATTTATCCCTCAATCAACATAACAAAAAAAAATTATCTGGTCATTATAACGTTGCTGTTTGTGGGAGTTGGCTGCTGCGTTTCCCACATTACAGCAGTGACTACAATCCAAAAGTACTTCATTGGCTGTAAAGTGCTTTGAGACATCCGGTAGTCATGAAAGGCGCTATATTAAATGTAAGTTTTTCTTCATTTTTTGATAAATTACTTAATACAACAAACAGTAACAGTACATCAATCCATATATTAAATGTGGCCTCCTACCTGAAACAGGTGAGCACTCTGCCTACCCTTTTCAGAACCCTACCCAAGAAAGACTAATCAAATAAAGTGACTACATTGGCAGAGGCACTGGGCATTATCCATAATAAAAGCCTTCTCTTATATTCAGAAAATGAGCATTGTGAGATTCAAAGCAAAACTGCAGGGGGCTGAGGTTAGCCACAAAATTAGTGCGTTCTTTCTGTCTGTTGCAACTGCTATGAGGCCCGAGCCATTTTGAACCTTACCTGCATATTAAATGTGGCCTCTGGCTACCCTTCTCACAACCTTACCCAAGAAGGCAGTGGCCGGAGCCCCAGTGTAAACAGGACAGTAAATGACCTGATGCCATTTTCAGACCACGATCACCACATTCAAGCTGAGTGGAGACAGTTGAAATCAGCCCCTATGTGCTGTTTGTGACTTTTTCTTCATGGACAGCTTTGTGATGTTAACATCTTAGGAAGGGATTTTAAACAGAATACCCAATGTTGTGCTTGAGTAACTTTTTCATGTTTGTACCATCTAGCAAATATATTTAGTTAGCCACCCTTTAAGAACTGCTACACTCCTAAGGGTCAAGTTTCGGCCGCCCACTAGAACGACGCACATCGGAGAGGCCCGCCTAATTTATAGAACAAAAATTGCGCCGACGACTTACCTCGCGATTCTCCGATAGCTGTAGGCCCATTTCCACCTCGGCGCTGCGCAGCTGGAGCTACTGGGAGCGGAGCTACAGCCCTGCGCCAAAAACAGTGCCGGCAGCTGCGCGCGTGTGCAGTAGCTCCCGGCGTGCTGTCTCCGGGGCGACGACCCTATCCCAGGCCGAAGGGATGTCACCCCTATCCCCGGCCGAGTGGCCTGTGCATCTTACCTCAGCGGCGGGGCCTGCCCGCCCGGCTTCTCGCTGGGGGTGGCCCCACCTGAAGACCTCCTGGGAGCCCAGTATAGTCGTCGGCGGTGGCGGGGCGTGTCCGCCCGGCCTCTCACTGGGGGCGGGCCCCGCCCGAAAAGTCATCGGCGGCAGCAGCCCAGCATCGGCGGCGTGCGGCCCCTGCCCGAAGTCCTCTTCGGGGCGCAGCTTCTTCGTCGGTGGCTGGGCCCGCCCGCTCTGCATTGCGCTGGGGCGGGCCCCGCCTGAAGAGACGTTGGCAGCCCGGCATCGGCTGCTTGCGGGCCCCGCCCAAAGTCCTCAGTGGGGCCCGGCTTCTTCATCGGTGGTGGGGCCCATCCGCCTCGCATCTCGCTGGGGCGGGCCCCGCCCGAAGAGTCAGCGGCAGCCCGGCATCGGCTGCGTGCGGGCCATGCCCGAAATCCTCAGCAGGGCCCAGCGTCGTCGTCTTCTCTCTTCCCCCCAATCTTCTTCTCTCCCCCCCCCCGCCAATCTTCTTCTCTTCCCCCCAATCTTCTTCTCTTCCCCCCAATCTTCTTCTCTTCCCCCCCCCAATCTTATTTTCTCCCCCCCCCAATCTTCTTCTCTCCCCCCCCCATCTTCTTCTCTTCCCCCCCCAATCTTCTTCTCTTCCCCCCCAATCTTCTTCTCTTCCCCCCCAAACTTCTTCTCTTCCCCCCCATCTTTTCTCTTGCCCCCCCGCCAATCTTCTTCTCTCCCCCCCCTGCCAATCTTCTTCTCTTCCCCCCCAATCTTCTTCTCTTTCCCCCCCCAATCTTCTTCTATTCCCCCCCAATCTTCTTCTCTTCCCCACCCAATCTTCTTCTCTCCTCCCCCAATCTTCTTCTCTTCCCCCCCCCCAATCTTCTTCTCTTCCCCCCTCCCCAATCTTCTTCTCTTCCCCCCCAATCGTCTTCTCTTCCCCCCCCAATCTTCTTCTCTTCCCCCTCACCAATCTTCTTCTCTTCCCCCCCCCCATCTTCTTCTCTCCCCCCCCCGCCAATCTTCTTCTCTCCCCCCCCGCCAATCTTCTTCTCTCCCCCCCGCAAATCTTCTTCTCTTCCCCCCCAATCTTCTTCTCTTCCCCCCCTCCCCAATCTTCTTCTCTTCCCCCCAATCTTCTTCTCTTCCCCCCTCCCCAATCTTCTTCTCTTCCCCCCCAATCTTCTTCTCTTCCCCCCCTCCCCAATCTTCTTCTCTTCCCCCCAATCTTCTTCTCTTCCCCCCTCCCCAATCTTCTTCTCTTCCCCCCCAATCTTCTTCTCTTCCCCCCCCAATCTTCTTCTCTTCCCCCCTCACCAATCTTCTTCTCTTCCCCCCCCAATCTTCTTCTCTTCCCCCCCTCCCCAATCTTCTTCTCTCCTCCCCCGCCAATCTTCTTCTCTCCCCCCCCCGCCAATCTTCTTCTCTTCCCCCCCAATCTTCTTCTCTTCCCCCCTCCCCAATCTTCTTCTCTTCCCATGCCCCGCCCCCCCCTCCCCTGGTGCTGCAGTAGGTGAGTAGAAATAGTTTTTTATTTATTGAGTGATTTTTAAAAACATTTTAAGTTTTAATTTTTTAATTTATTTGGATTGATTTATTGGTTTACTTATTGATTTTTTATCATTTATTATTGATGATGGCTCTTTATTTGTAAAAGTGAAGTATTTAATGTTTGTAAACTCGTCTCTCCCCGCACCGCCCCCCACCCCCTCCCATTTTTCGTTCCATACGCCTGATTTTTGTGTCGGCAAGGTTTTTCTGAGTGTACAAAAATCTACACTTACTCCATTCTAAGTTAGTTTGGAGTAAGTTTTCACTGCCTAAATTTGCAAAACAGGCGTAAGTGGCTGGACACTCCCCCTTTTGAAAAAAAAATCTGTTCTGAAATGAAAGTGTTCTAACTGACTAGAACTGGAGCAAACTAAAGGCCGAGAATTGCAATTTCTAAGATACTCCATTCTAAACTAGTTGCTCCAAAAAAATAGGAGCAGCTCGGGCCGAAACTTGACCACCTAGTTACCTGCACCCTCCCCAACCAGGTCCAACAATGCTCCCTGTGTATGGGGAAATAAGCATCTGTTGAGGCTGGGCTGCCACTCTATCAGCATTGGTGCACCTTGTAACGCGGACAATTTTTGACCTGATTGGGGAATCAGCCCTTTCAAATACCTAATTTGCACCTTCTACTTTAAATAGGACTAAGTCAATTATTCCAGCATAAAACATTCATTACTACGTTAGTAAATATATTTTTACTGGTCAAGGTCGCAGATCAGAGCCTGAGTTGTTAAATGTCACCACAGCCTTGCACTTGCTTTTGGCTTGTGTTTCTCATAGCGATTACAATAAACATTTCAAAATCTTTCAAAGATAATTACTTTTTCTAGACGTAGTGTATGATAGAAAGCATAAAGCTGATTTTATAAATCTGCACTCATGTAGGGAATCTCAAACACTGGCTATGCATATTGGGGAATTTTAGGTGCACTGTCCATGAATTTCCAGCTACTAAAATGAGTAAAATTGGCACACATATGTCAAAAGAAACAAAGGAAACGTAATAGTCAAAGGGCCAAATACTGAACTTAGTTATTTTAATAATGAATATTAAAGGTTTCAAATATCTTAAATAAAAATCAGTATACATTTATTATTGTATCCCTCAAAGCTTTAAGTGAAATGAAATGATAGTCACACAACTGAAAAACAAACATGTACTTCTGAACTTTAACGCTTCACTAGTTTTGTAGTGGAAGTTCCCATGTGAAAAGTTTTCAAATGTTGTACCATTTTTTCCCTTTAAAAGTACCTGGCCTATTCAAGAGGTCTCAATATCATTTTGGTTGTATGAACATCCATTAAATGTAACATAATCTAGGTATATTAGCTGTTAGAACTAACAATGAACAAAGTATAGTATACAATGTATCATGGGTATTGTGGGCTATTGAGTGTTGTAGAAAGCACATTATGAATGATGAAAGAATGCACGATTGATTATATGAAATCCCTACCAAAGAAAGTTGACAGATGGATTTGTTGGCCAATGCTGATGGACCACACATGGAGCTACTAAAGTCAGACATGGCTGAGAACCCTTCCTGACAAACCATTTGTGTGGAAAGCAAGATTTTAAAAGAGCTGTAATGAAGGATTATTTTACCATTCATTGAAAAGACAAATTAAATCATCCAAAACCGCGTACAGTGTGCATCAGTTGTGATTTAATTAATTTTTAAAAATATATTTGATTCTCAATATATTTTCCCAAACCATTTTTATAGAATTTGAAGAAAGCCAATCTTTCTACTGTTCTTTGAAAAGTGGCAATGATTGCACAATGTCATTCCGTTTTGTTAAAGATGGACATGGAAGATCAGTTCTTTTTGACCTGGAACGAACAGGTGAGCTTGGACAATGCAAAAATTTATATCAATGTATAAAAGTCTTATATCTGTCATTGTCACATCTCAGGATGTTATGCATCTATAAGGAAAAACTTAGCAACTTGCTAAAATGAGGAATAATCTGTTAAATTATGAATTAAACATCTAAACTAAATGTGAACTAATCAAACACAGTTCAATTTAATCCCAAAATGGCAAGTGAGAGGAGATGGCCAGTCAAATTATTATAGAATTTTGTGAAGTTGGTATGAGCCACCATCTTAGGAATTTAAGAACAGGAGTAGGCCATTCAGCCCCTCGAGTCTGTTCCGTCATTCAATCAGATCATGGCTGATCTGCTTCTCAACTCCACTTACCTGCCTTTGATCAATATCAAAAAACTATGGATCTTACTCTTTAAATTTCAATTAACCCAGCATCCACAGCATTTTGAGGGGAGAGAGTTCCAGATTTCCACTACTGTTTGTGTGAAAAAATGCTTCCTGATTTCCCTCATAAAAGGTCTAGCTATAATTTTAACATTGCATCCTCTTGTTCTGGATTCTTCCACCAGAGCAAACAATTCCTCTGTATCTACCTCATTGAATCCCTTTATCATTTCAAACACTTCAATTAGATCACCCCTCAACATTCTAAACTCCAAGTAATACAAGCCAAGTTTATGAAACCTGTCCTCATAATTTAACCCTTTAAGCCCCGGTAACATTCTGGTGAATCTGCACACCACCCTCTCCAAGGCCAATATATCCTTTCTGAGGTACAGTTTTCCAGATAGGGTCTGACCAAGGCTCTGTACAACTGAAACATAATTTTCTCCGCTTTGTATTCAAGTGCCCTTGATATAAAGGCCATCATTCCAATAGACTTTTGGGTTACCTTTTGCACCTACACACTAGTTTTTAGGGATTTGTGTACATGGATACCTAAATTCTTTTGCTCCTCCACAGTTGTTAATCTCTCACCATTTAGAAAATATTCCAATTTGTCATTCTTGCATCTCAAGTCGATGACCTCACATTTCCCACATTGAACTCCATCTGCCACAATTTTTTCCCTCTAACTTCATATGTTCATGTCCTTTTGCAGCTTTATGCTCCCATCTATACAACTTCCTGTGCCTCCTAATTTAGCATCATCTGGAAACTTGAATGAAGGAATAGAGAGTTGTATATCCAAGACATTAATATACAAGGTGAAAAGCTCAGGCTCCAGTATAGATCCTTTGAAATTTTCCTCCAGCTGAAAATTTATCAGTAAAATTTACATTTATAATTTGCAAAATGCATAACAATGGAACAAATCTGAATAAGATGCCATCCTTCTACCCCCAGCCCTTCTGTACTCCTCACTCACAGTTCCCTCCCAGTGCCCCAGTCCTATTCCTGTTGGTTCACAGATCTCATCAGCCACACGTTCTCCCAAACTCCTGATTCCTCCTAGTCTCCCTCTTAAATGCTCCAAACACTTCTGAATACCCCCATGTCCCAATTTCCCTTGAGGACTGCCAGAGCCCCTAAATACTAATCCATGATTGGAGAGGATGTAGGGAGTTACATAAGAACATAAGAAATAGGAACAGGAGTAGGCCATACAGCCCCTCGAGCCTGCTCCGCCATTCAATAAGATCATGGCTGATCTGATCATGAACTCTGTTCCACTTCCCCGCCCACTCCCCGTAACCCCTTATCAGTAAAGAAACTGTCTATTTCTGTTTTAAATTTATTCAATGTCCCAACTTCCACAACTCTCTGAGGCAGTGAATTCCACAGATTTACAACCCTCTGAGAGAAGAAATTTCTCCTCATCTCTGTTTTAAATGGGCGGCCCCTTATTCTAAGATGATGCCCTCTAGTTCTAGTCTCCCCCATCAGTGGAAATATCCTCTCTGCATCCACCTTGTCAAGCTCCCTCATAATCTTATACATTTCAATTAGATCACCTCTCATTCTTCTGAATTCCAATGAGTAGAGGTCCAATCTACTCAGCCTTTCCTCATAAGTCAACTCCTCACCCCCAGAATCAACCTAGTGAACCTTCTCTGAACTACCTCCAAAGCAAGTATGTCCTTTCGTAAATATGGAAACCAAAACTGCATGCAGTATTCCAGGTGTGGCCTCACCAATACCTTATATAGCTGTAGCAAGACTTCCCTGCTTTTATACTCCATCCTCTTTGCAATAAAGGCCAAGATATCATTGGCCTTCCTGATCACTTGCTGTACTTGCATACTATCCTTTTGTGTTTCATGCACAAGTACCCCCCAGGTCCAGCTGTACTGCAGCACTTTGCAATCTTTCTCCATTTAAATAATAATTGCTCTTTGATTTTTTTCTGCCAAAGTGCATGAACTCACACTTTCCAACATTGTACTACTCCATCTGCCAAATTTTTGCCCATTCACTTAGCCTGTCTATGTCCTTTTGCAGATTTTTTGTGTCCTCCTCACACATTCCTCCCATCTTTGTATCGTCAGCAAACTTGGCTACGTTACACTCAGTCCCTTCTTCCAAGTCGGTGATATAGATTGTCAATAGTTAGGGGTCCCAGCACTGATCCCTGCGGCGCCCCACTAGTTACTGGTTGCCAACCAGAGAATGAACCATTTATCCCGACTCTCTGTTCTCTGTTAGTCAGACAATCCTCTGTCCATGCTAATATATTATCCCCAACCCCGTGAACTTTTATCTTGTGCCGTAACCTTTTATGTGGTACCTTGTCAAATGTCTTCTGGAAGTCCAAATACACCACATCCACTGGTTCCCCTTTATCCACCCTGTTCGTTACATCCTCAAAGAACTCCAGCAAATTTGTCAAACATGACTTCCCCTTCATAAATCCATGCTGACTCTGCCTGACCGAATTTTGCTTTTCCAAATGTCCTGCACTGCTTCTTTAATAATGGACTCCAACATTTTCCCAACCACAGATATTAGGCTCACTGGTCTATAGTTTCCTGCTTTTCGACTGCCTCCTTTTTTAAAGAGGGGTGTTACATTTGCAGTTTTCCAATCTGCTGGGACCTCTCCAGAATCCAAGGAATTTTGGTAAATTACAACCAATGCATCCACAATCCCTGCCGCTGCTTCTCTTAAGACCCGAGGATGCAAGGGTTAATGGTGTTTTTTTTTGAAGAGGAGCTTATGTTTTAAAGAAGTACAGACAATGTTGGAGGATAGTGATAGGTAATCTTTATATGGCACATTTCAATATAGAACTAATGATGTTATGGCTGGAAAGTGAAAATGTAGAAGATTGTAATTAGTTTTATCGTCTCATGTTGAGGGAATCCTGGAAATGGTTCCAAGGTGATTTAAGAATATGGGGCTCAAAATTGGCCCACCCCTTTCTCAGCGCACTCACCAGAGATGCGGTGACTTTGTGAGCTGAAAACAGCGCCGAAAAAAATCTCCCCTGATTCTGGCGGCTGTGTTGCCTCTCCCAGGGCTTGGCACGGCGTGGCCAGTCAATTGGGGGGCCTTGCGCGAGAAACAGTGCCGGCAGCTCTCCACATGCGCGTTGGAGTGTGCGCGCTTGCGCAGTCGCTCCTGCCCCCAGCCTCTATGTGCGTGCTGCAGCGTGGGCCCTGATGCGTCCCGCCCCTATCCCAGGCCGAGTGGCCTCCCGCACAGGCTGGCCCGCTGCCTTCCCGGGCTGAAGATTGATAGGTTGGGGTTCTGGGGGGGTGGGGGCTGGATAGAAGGCCACAACAAACAGGTTGATGCGGGGCTCAAGTCGGATGGCGGGGATCGGGTGGGGGAGTGGGCGAAGGGAGTTTTGATCCGGGGGGGCGGGGGGGAGTTTTGATCCCGGAGGGAGGGGAATTCCGAACCACAGTGTGGGTTCGATCACCGACCCCATGGGGGTAGGGGGTTCCGATCTCATGGGCGGTCCGATCCCCGACCTCTAGGGAAGACCCTAGGTGCTGTTCTGATCCTGGAGGGTCTGATCCCCGACCCCGGGAGGTCGGGTTGTTTGTAAGGGGTGGGTTGATGGTGGGTGAGCTTAGGCAGCTGGGAGAACATAAGAATTACGAGCAGGAGGTACTTCTATTTTTTATTTGGATATTTTGAAAAAATTATGTAAATATGTTTTGTCTCTACTTCTTTTAGTTTTGTAGTTTAAGCTTCCATAAATGCTTCTGTTGTATAGTAAATTAACTTTGCGAAGTTTGTCATATGATGTCCTGTATAGCTGTTTGATCCTATTCACATTCTTTAGTCAAGTTATTAAGTTCTACTGGCCTCCGATGTACCTACCTGCGCTGATTTCTTAACTCTTCACAAGGGTTTGTGGCCACATACGCTGGTCTATGTTACTTTGGGGTAACTATTAGCTGTCAAAAGTGGCTTAAATGGCCAAAACGGGCATAGATGGCTGGTAACGCTCCCTTTTTAAAAAAAAACAAAACAAAAAAAATCCTAACTAACTCACTTACACTGGCGCAAATTGAATGTGCAAAATGGGGATTTTTAAGATACTCCAGAAAAATCAAATTGCTCCAAAAAAAACGGAGCAACTCCTGGCCAATTTTGAGGCCATGGTTTCTAATGCCTAATAGCAATTAGCAAAAAGTGAGTGTGATCTAACATATGAGAGAAAGTATAATCTATGGTAAGACGCCTTCAAAAATTAAAAAATTATAATATGTATAAATCCTGGACTTTGCACAATTTTATCTGTGACAAATCATATATCACATTTCAGCATCATATTTTGCAGCAAATTTCCAAGTCACTCGTATTGATTAGCTGAAATCTCTTATTCATAAAACAGCAACAAATTAAAGCTGAACAGATACAGAATATACCAATCAACACATCGCGAGCAAAATGAATATTACCAATTAACAATTTGAAAAAAAATCCAATCAAAAACTAGGAGTCAGTAAACAGCTAACCTTAGCAAGGAACAGAAAGGAAACAAATGACATTTTTCCATATTTTTTGAAAATATTTTCAGGCATATATTGTTTCTTCAGCAATAATGACCATAAACAGCTGGTAAATACAGTTTATAACAAACAAATAGAAACTTAAATAATTTGCAAACAATATTTTTACTTACCCATGAAATTGCCCATTCATGTTGGAAATACATCTATTCAGTTTTACACTCTGTCGCCTAATCTTAGTCAGGGTCTGAGGGCTAAAATAGAACATGGACAAAGAAACTGAAGTAAATAACTTGCAAGTGTTTTCCCATTCTGCTTGTTACACTGCTTCACAGCCTGCCCTGAGTGTATCACCAATTACCTGAGTGGGCATAAACAATGTATAGTTTTGGCTTTTAAGAAAGCTTTTAAAAACTGAGATACAAAAGAATAGTGTTGCAGTGCTTATATTAATAATGAAATTGCAGATATCTTCCCTTGAAAATGAACTATGAAAAATGCACAGTTACAAGGTTTAATCCTTTTATTAAAACAGAAAATGCTCCAAAATACAGAGAGAAGGGGGTAAAGGGTAGCTATTCAGAGTGGCAGAAGGTGGAAAGTGGCGACCAAAAAGGATCAGTGCTGGGACCAATGTTGTTCACAATTTATATTAACGATTTATATTAACGATTTAGACATTGAAATTTCAAAATTTGTGGATAACACCAAATTGGGGGAATATGCAATACAGAGGAGAACTACAACAAATTACAAGTAAACATTAAGGGCTAGAAATTGCGTAGCACCCCGTTTGAGGCGCTAACTTTTGCGGGAGCGCAAAAATATCGGCGGGTGCTACCCAATTCTGGAGGCCACGAACTTCTGGTTTAGCGCTCCAAGAAGGAAGTGGAGCACTAAATCAAATACTATCATGTCCCTTGGAGCACTAAATCAGGCAATAGGGGCAGTAGTGGCAGAGTGCTGCACAATGTCCAGTGCAGCACTGCCGGGATCAGAGGCTCCTTTCCACCCTTAAAGGGAAAGGCCATTGCTGCGGGCTCTGAAAAAAAAGAATCCCTTGCTCGGTGATGGCACCTGCAATCCGTGACGATCAGCCCTAAGCACTCTAACAGAGTGCAGGGCTCATCAATTGTGGCAGAAGAATTTTTTTTTAAATGACTTGAGGGCTGAATAAAAAAATTTCCCCTACCTCATCGGCAATCTCTTTAACTACTGCTCCCCAAGTGGCCGGCTTACCTTACAATGCCTTCTGCAGCTGCCGGTGATGTTGCAGGGGGCGGAACCGAAACCCGCCCCTGGGAGCAGGTTGGCTGCCCGTGCTCCCCACCCCCCCCCATTAAACCCGGATGTGGGCGGGTTTGAATCGGGTTGAGGTCGGGATTCGCATTTCTGATAGTTCAATCTCTCACCTGATGCCAACCCCCCTATATTTCACCTTGATCTCCCACTCTATTATTAACTCCTGTGTCTATCACCGCTTCTCATCACAAGAATCAGCATTCCTTCATTTCAGCAAATGGCACACATTGAAATATTGTATTCTTTGTACAGATTGTCCCTTGCCTCCAAATGTTTTTATGATAGTTTTGGGAATTTCTTTGGCGATCCTTGTGGTTGGTTTGGTTATCCTCAGTATCTGGAAGATGTTTATATCTATTCATGACCGCAAAGAAGTGGCCAAATTTGAAGCAGAACGAGCAAAAGCTAAGTGGCAAACGGTATGTATTTAGAATTAAATAATTGGTTATACTGATAATTCCCATCTTGAATTTATAATAGAATGCCAATATTTAAAAGCGTGAGTTAAGTTTATGCCATACGTATTTTGTAATACCAATAAGCTGGCTAGATATAGCTGTTCGTAGGCAACATGGAAATATACTAACTACTAAGTGTTAATTTGATAAGAATATTTGTAAATTCCAGATTTGTTTTGGGATTACTGCTATTACTGGCATGGTTTTAATATAATTTGAAATGGCATTGAAAAGGAGGTTGTATGTACAAAGGGCAAGATTTTCAGTTTGTTGCTGTCTCTTTTTGCCCCAGAGGGGCGGTAATGGTGGCGGAAAGCATTTCCGGGCAGGTGGCCAACTTCCAGCGCCCCGCCAAGACATTCTGTGCTGGGTTTGCGGGGATGTGGAGCAGTACTGCCCGGGAGAGGTGAGCCGGTGTGCAACACCCTTCATTGCGACACTGTCTCGATATTTTTTTCATGCCCGATCCGTAGTGCCCCATAGCGTGCCTGTGAAAGCTGGCGGTGCGAGCTGTACCGGCCGCAGTGAGTGAAGTAATGTTGACCTGAGGTAAATGTGATTGTTTTTTATTTTTACGATTTATGTTCTTGTGGCGTCAGTAATGTGTTGGGAATGTTTTTGGTGTTTTCTTTTCCACGGAAGCCTCTCTTAGGGTGCTCTGAGGCAGGCTGTTTAGCTTGGGATTTTGAGTTCTCAGCCGGCCTAGCACCCTAAAAGAGGTGTGGATCACCTCCCTTAGCGCTCCGCTCCACACTCAGGGTCCAGCTGGTGAATTTTGCGGCTGGAGACACAAACCATTTCCCGGCACAAAATTTACCACTCCGCCTGGATTAATGCCGCAACAGATGAGCGACTGAATATCCACCCCAAAGTGTACTCCAAACCTACCGTGGCACTAGAGGTAGTTCACATATAAATGAGTTAAGAACTTTTTCTGCGTAACTACATCAATTTTTATGTTACTTCATACTGGATTATTATATTTTCAGGGTACGAATCCACTTTACAGGGGGTCAATTTCCACATTTAAAAATGTGACCTACAAAAATTATGGAAAAAAGGAAGTCACTACTTTTCGGAACTAGTGCTTAATTTATTGGAAAATTGTAAGTTTCGCAAACAGACCTGATGCACTTTTATGTTCTTTGTGTTTGTCTGGAACAGCTATATGTATATGCATGTTTCAAGTATTTTTGCCTGCCTAGTATATGTAGAGGATGCAACACCAGGTGTATATTTGGATATTTTATGTATATATTAGAGTGTTTGTGAAAATTAAGGCAGGAGCACTAGATGTTTCAACAACAACTTGCATTTATATAGCACCTTTAACACAGTAAAATATCCCAAAGTGCTTCACAGGAGAGTTATCAAACAAAATTTGATACCGAGGCACATAAGGAAATATTGGGACAGATGACCAAAAGCTTGATCAAAGAGGTAGGTTTTAAGGAGGAAAGAGAGGTAGAGAGGCAGAGAGGTTTAGGGAGTGAATTCCAGAGCTTAAGGCCGAGGCAGCTGAAGGCACACCCGCTAATGGTGCAACGATTTAAATGGGGGATGCGCAAGAATTGGAGGCGTGCAAAGATCGCAGAGGGTTGTAGGGCTGGAGAAAGTCACAGAGGTTCAGGCAACAGCTTAAAGTTTCAAGCTGTTATACTACGTAGACAATAGAAAAGCAATTCATCTCCATTTGAAAAACTATTTCTAAGAAACCTTCCCTAGTGTTATGTCTTTGTATGCTCTGATAATGACTCCACGAGGCAATGTGTTGTACTTGAATTGTAGTGACCTTAGTCCTTTATTGATAACTCCAGAGTGAGGATCACACCTGGTGGACTGCCTTTTGTACTAGGCCAGGCACACCTGTACAGGTAACCTACAAGTCTCCCAATGAGATGCCTCTGGTGGCACAAGCAGTAACATGCAGGATACATGACATCACTCTCCCCCAAGCCTTTAGTGCAAATCGCCTTCATGCATTGACTGTGCTCTGGGCTTAGCTCTATCTGGTTGACCCTTGGAGGGTCGTTTCCATCTTGGGTGAGTAGGTGGTGTTTCGTTGGCAGTGGAGGTGCCGGTGGTTTCTGTTTGTGCGTGCATGACCACTCCATTCTCTCCCCTTCCCCCGCCCCCCTCTCACATATAGATTATGCCGGTGGCTCATTACATTCATATACATTCAAGTCCAGAAAAAAAAATTTGCTTTTACATCATTACATTTGTGGTACAGTTGTGAGGCAAGTACATTTGACTGGTGAGGTACATACTTGATATATACTTGGAATCAGTACTGGTGTGTGAGGACAAACTAGTACCAGAACTGCTGGATGGTGTCCAGGTAGTCTAGTGGCAGTGGGGTGTCCAGTGCTGGCAGTGGGAACCCGGTTGGCTCAAGTTGCCTGCTCTCGAGGCCTTTGCTGTTGCTCCGAGTCGGGCAGGTTCACAGATTTCTGTGACCTCCCTGTCCTTTCCTTGCGCCCCAGGTCGCTGCTGCTCCCTGAGGAGCAGTCGTCTGGCAGTGCACAGGGAACTGCTGACTCGCTTGCCTGGGCGCCATTTGATTTGGGATCCTGGCTGGTCCCGGTCCTATTTGGGAGAACCGTTGCGGGTGACCCTTCGTTCCCGGGTGTAGCCTTGGTGGCGATAGGGTATGGGGGCTGCGCCTTAGCGCGGTCTGCTCTTTCATGCTCGTGGTGGTTGGTGCCATCGGGTGCCTGAGAGGTGGAGACGATTAGGGGCAGGGTTTCGATAGCGGTGCCGTTGCCCTCCTGAGATCGCTTGCTCTGCTGCTTGTGGCCACACTCCATGGTGCATAACTCTGGTCCCAGGGATGCAGGCTACTCCATTGGGTAGTTCGCTGCACCTGTGTGCTCCCGATAGGTGTCTGCCTGCTGCATTGACTGTATGCAGTTGAAATCCTACATCGCACAACGTTTCATTACTCATCGTAAATAACCTGTAGCTCCAATCGCGATTGCGCGACTTTGCTTATTGCATGTACTCAGCTCTGATCATCAATTACACATTTTACATCTAACTCACAGTTGCTCTTACATTGATTGTGAGTGTGGAACTGTCCCTTTAAGTGTGGTGGATTACAGGCCTCTTTTAAGAGAGCCTTACTATCTTTCCCCCAATCCTCTTCTTCGTTTGGTGCCACGTGTTGCTCCATCAGCGCTGCACCTCGTGGTCTGGCTGCCGCCATCTTTTTCTTCAGCGCATCACCTCGTGGTTTGGGCGCCATCTTTCCTCCATCCACAATGTCGACTGCGGTGATCCTCTTCTCCCCGGGTTCTGCCACCGAAGCTGGGAAGTCGCCTTTGGATCCGATTTTCTTCCTCCAGAGTCCTACCACTGGAGCCTGGAAGGTACGTTCGGGTCATCTCAGCTGGATCATCTCCACGCAGTCGTGCTGAGCAGTCTGTGCCTCGGGTGCTGTGCTGCTCTGCTCTCTGGTGCTGGGTCCACCCTTAGGTGAGGGCTTGCTTTGCCTCTGAGTGCGGAGGACGTCGATCGCTGGGGTGGGGGGATAAAATCTTCCCAACTCCAATGGATCTTCTCCATCCACCTTCTTCCGAGTAGCATTGGAACATCACCTGCAACAATCCACAGAGGTAACCTGTGCACCGCGCCATCATGGAGTACCTTTACATCCGCACTACCAATGACTGGGATACGTTCATTGGTGTAGGTGCGCAACTTTGCCTGAACCGGGACCAACTTGGACTGTTCAGCTTGATTGTCCCATAGACTCTCAAAGGCTTCTTGATTCATTACTGACTGCTTCGCCCCCGTGTCCACTTCCATGAAGACTGGAATGCCATTTATCTCGACTTCCATCCTCAACGGGGAACGCTCAGTGGTGCAGATAAACATGTTATATACCTCATCGTGGGGCTGAGCAGCCTCTCTATCGCTTCATAATCCACGCTGGATTCATGGCCGTCTGCAGACACTTCATCAACACAGCGAGTCATATTTCTTTTACACATTCGCTGGAGGTGGCCCTTTGTGCTGCAGCCTTTACACACATAGTCTTTAAAGCGGCTCTGGTGAGCCCTGTGATTCTCTCTGCAACGGCAGCATAGCGCTTCTCGGTTAGCACCCCTCAGCGGACTCAGAATTAAGGGACTTCAGGGCCTGTTCTCTCTTCCCTGAGAAGGTTCACGTTCTACAGTCCAGCCTCTAAAAGGCGCCACTCTGTGCACAGTACTTGCTGGTTTGAGTCCTGAGGATGAATCATCTGCCTAGAGCTGCAGGTCGAGGTCATGAATGCCTGGCTCATGGAGATGGCCTTCTATAGTGTGACTGTGGTATCCGCAGACAGTGGCTTATGAAGAAGGCCCCCATGGCCGATTCCAATGACAAAGATATCCCGCAGCGGTTCGGTGAGGTGGTTGCCGAAATCACACGGTGCCGCCAGCCTCCTGAGGTCTGCAGCATATTTTGCGATTTCCTGGCCTTCGGTGAATGTAAAACCGGTGTCTTGCTGTGAGAATGCTCTCTTTGGGCTTGAGTTGTTCTTGGATCAGCGTTACAAGCTCCTCGTACGTCTTGGTCGTTGTCTTCGCTGGTGCCAGCAAGTCCCTGACAAGGCCATAGACAGTGGGCCCAGAACTGGTTAGCAGGATAGCTCTGCGCTTATCAGCCAGTGTGGCCGGATTGTCGCCTGCCAGATCGTTTGCTGTGAAGAAATGGTCGAGCCTCTCCACAAAGGCGTCCCAATCATCACTATCGGCGAACTGCTGCAATGTACCAAGGGTAGCCAACTTCTCGTGAAGGTCCGTAATCTTGTCGCCAATTGTTATGTCTTTGTATGCTCTGATAACTCCACGAGGCAATGTGTTGTACTTGAACTGTAGTGGCCTTAGTCTGTTATTGATAACTTCAGAGTGAGGATCACACCTGGTGGCTTGCCTTTTATACTAGGCCAGGCACACCTGTACAGGTAACCTACAAGTGGCACACCTTGTAATAGTACAAGCAGTAACCATGTAGGATACATGACATCTAGTAATGTGGTTGTAACTTTTGAAATAACCACCCTAATTCTTAATACTAGTCGTAGTTTCTGTGTGGAAAGATCACATTTTTATTTTTTCAATTAGTACTGTACTGGTAATATATTTCTTTTATGTGCATAAAAATATTAGCTTGGAAATTACTCTCAGACATATCATGAACTACTTACGGGTTAGTTGCTGGCTTATTTCTTCTGGCTGCATGTGTAATTCTACAGGGGCAAAATTGCCCAATGCCCCGATTGGGGGCAATAACTAGCTGGGACCAGGACTTCCTGCGCCTTCCCAGAAGTCCCGCCCCCGCCACTGAATTGGGCTTAGTACCCCTCAAAAGAAGCGGATGCTCCGCTTAAAGGGGAGGACTGCTGCGCACTCTGCAAGGCCTCTGATGGCCTCCACTAGGCCAGCAGGGCAGCGTGGGACCCAAAATGGAGTGCCGGGCTGCACGATGGCAGAGCTGACCCAAGATTCGGCAAACCAATTAAGATGGCGGCGTGGGATGCTGGTGATCTCCCCTTTAACTGCTGTCTCACGAGCGGATGTCGGCCAGCTTTGCGATTCGCGAAACTGCCGTTGACATCCGCTCGTGCCAGCCTCGCGGGCCAAGGAGCAATTTCCCCTGTGGGGCAGAAAGGGGTCAGCGCGCAACGATGAGAGGTCGCCGTCCACGCACAGGCGCTACCCACGTAATTTCCCGAGAGTTGGTAGCGCCCCCACCCCACGGGCGAAAAGTCTCTTCTGCCCCATGGCCTCTTTAAAAAAAGAGGCAATTTCACCTCCTACATGTTTCTGGAGCTTTACTATACTTGGCTAATGTTTGAATAGTCTAGAGGGAGTGGTCTGGCTGGTGCTGAAGTACTTTTTTTTAATTTTAAAAGCTTGTGCTAAAACAAGTTTCTTCCAGACATGGGTGGCCTGGTAGGACCTCCTCTGGGTATTGAGCATGACTGGGAAAATGAAGAGAGCCACGCGGAGTAGAAAAAGCTACCTAGAAGGAGGAGGACGGGAGAGTGCAGCAGGAAGCCATATCTACGTTGCCACATCATCAGCGTCCTGAAGCAAAGCTTTCGCTGCCTGGACTACTCTGGAGGAGCCCTACAGTGCTCAGTTGAGTGGATATCAAGGTATGTGGTAGTATGATGTGTGCTGCACAACCTTGCCATTATGAGGGAACAATCCTTACTACCACCTATCAGGCGAGAAGCTGAGGAGGAGGAGGAAGAATATTAGGAAGGGGAGGAAGACGAAGAGGAAGGGAGGATAGAATGTAGACAGCATCTTTCTGCCTGGGATTTACATGATCAAATAATTCCTGAGCGATACCAGTAACCTCAACTACACATCCCCATTCACCAACAGTCCTATACTCCTTATGTTTCCTCTATCACTGACCATCACATAGTCTTTTCAACCAGAAAATGCTGCCCATTCCATTCCAATTTTATAAATTCAATCATGATATAGAGCATACAAATATAAATGAATCACACTTGTGCATTCCCTTAGTGCCTGTCTTCCTTGTGCCTTTGCTTCTCTGAGTGCTCCTACAAGGTGCTTCCCCAGTGGCTGCATCATGGGTGGTGGAAGGCTGCTGACCTCCAATTGAAAACACTGCAGATGGTCTTGGAGGGCGACCTCAAGCAGTTCTGGGCCTAGACTGCACCATCTCGGCCTGGGCTGCAGCAGTCTGGACTAGCTGGCTGACAGACACCAGTAAGGCACTGGCAGAGTGGCTGGGGTGGAGCAGGAATGCTGTCATCCTGAGAGAAGACAGCAGGTGGAGGCACTGCCACTCTCCTGGGACAGCACCTCCGTAATCCTAATGATCTGCTGGAGAACAGATTGATGGACTGCTGTGATGCCCTGGGAACCCCTTTGAACAATGGTATTCATCATCATCATCATCATCATCATAGGCCGTCCCTCGAACGAGGATGACTTGCTTCCACACCAAAAGATGTTTCAATGAAGAATCCGATATTCCAATCCTGAACTCGAGGGGTGGAAGATGCCGGTGCATGGATTTTTTTAACGTGTGGTGACCGTTGCACATCAGCCACCACACGGGCTTGACAGAGCTAGGCCTTTATCCAGTGGCAAGGCCAAGGTACAGTGGTATTCAAAGCCATGGTGGCAACAGGCTGAACTTGCAATGCAGCAATCTGACATTTAATGGAAGCCGTTTGTGCCGCAGTAGACGCTGAATCACAGTGAGTTCCACAGGTGTGCTGATGGAGGTGATCATCCGTTCCATGTTGGAAAGGATGGGCTCCAAGGTCTGTGCAAAGCCCTGTATCAAGTTGGTGCTGGACTCTTCCATGCTCATTGACATTGAATGCAGGCTTTCTGGCAGATTTCCTGTGCAACAAGCATTTGGTTATTTACTCATCAGCCTTCTTCTGGAGCACAGCCCATCAAAGTCCTCATCTAATTCCTCTGCAGCAGAATTAATGTGCGACTTTTCCGTCTGGTGAGTTTGCACCTGCGCTATCCTTTCCCCCTGCTCTGACTCCTGCGCACACGTGCCCGGTGTTTCACCACATGCAGGTCCCTCCTCTACCCTAGCCTCTAAAATACGTGCAGTGTCAGTTTCTGAGCTGCTGGCTGCGAGTGTGAGTTCGAATCACAGTGTCACTTCATCTTCATTGTCTTCTTCCTCTTCTTCCACTGACTGGGAAGGTTCCAGTTCCTGGGTATCTAAAAAGGGACAAGGGTTGGATTGTGGTGAGGAGAAAGGAAGAAGTAAGAAGAGTATGCTTACACCATCTGCAGCTTGTGAGTCAGAAGAGATTGAAGGATGAGGGTGATGAGAGAAAGAGGATGCAGATACCCTCATCAACGATCCCTTCAGCTACGTCAGTAGCCACAGCATCAGCGATGTCCTTTCCCATGATGGCCAGAACTGTCTCCTCCATAGGGGTTAAAACATGCAGGCATGCTTCTCTTCCTCCAGTGGACTGGGAAAATAGATTAAATTGTAGGACGGTTGATGAACAGTGGTGAACATTTAAGGAGATATTTCACACTCTCAAGAAAAATATATTCCAGTGAGGAAAGGGCGTAAGAGAAAAGATATCCATCCGTGGCTAACTAAAGAAATAATGGATGGTATCCAATTAAAAACAAGGGCATACAATGTGGCCAAAACTAGTGGGAGGATAGAAGATTGGGAAGCGTTTAAAAGCCAACAAAGAATGACTAAAAAAAATGATTAAGAAAGGGAAAATAGACTATGAAAGTTAACTAGCACGAAATATAAAAACAAATAGCAAGAGTTTCTATAGGTATATAAAAAGGAAAAGAATGGCTAGAATAAATGTTGGTCCCTTAGAGGACGAGACCGGGGAATTAGTAATGGGGAACACGGAGATGGCAGAAATTCTGAACAAATATTTTGTATCAGTCTTTACTGTAGACGACATTAATAATAGTCCAACAGTGGATAGTCAAGGGGCTATGGGGTGGGGGGGGGGGGGGGGGGGTGGAAACTTAACATAATCACAATCACTAAGGAGATGGTACTCAGTAAGATAATGGACTAAAGGTGGATAAATCCCCTGGACCTGATGGCTTGCATCCTCGGGTCTTAAGAGAAGTAGCGGCAGGGATAGTGGATGCATTGGTTGTAATTTACCAAAATTTCCTGGATTCTGGAGAGGTCCCAGCAGATTGGAAAACTGCAAATGTAATGCCCCTATTTAAAAAAGGAGGCAGACAAAAAGCAGGAATCTATAGACCAGTTAGCCTAACATCTGTGGTTGGGAAGATATTGGGAGTCCATTATTAAAGAAGCAGTAGCAGGACATTTAGAAAAGCAAAATTCGGTCAGGCAGAGTCAGCATGGGTTTATGAAGGGGATGACACGTTTGACAAATTTGCTAGAATTCTTTGAGGATGTAACGAACAGGGTGGATAAAGGGGAACCAGTGGATGTGGTGTATTTGGACTTCCAGAAGGCGTTTGACAAGGTGCCACATAAAAGGTTACTGCATAAGATAAAAATTCACGGGGTTGGGGGTAATATATTAGCACGGATAGAGGATTGGCTAACAAACAGAAAACAGAGAGTGGGGATAAATGGTTCATTCTCGGGTTGGCAATAAGTAACCCGTGGGGTGCCGCAGGGATCAATGCTGGGACCCCAACTATTTATAATCTAAATTAACGACTTGGAGGAAGGGACTGAATGTAACGTAGTCAAGTTTGTCAACGATACAAAGATGGGAGGAAAAGCAATGTGTGAGCAGAACACAAAAAATCTGCAAAAGGTCATAGACAGGCTAAGTGAGTGGGCAAAAATTTGGCAGATGGGAGTATAATGTTGGAAAGTGTGAGGTCATGCACTTTGGCAGGAAAAATCAAAGAGCAAGTTATTTAAATAAAGAAAAATTGCAAAGTGCTGCTGTACAGCGGGATCTGGGGGTACTTGTACATGAAACACAAAAGGTGAGTATGCAGGTACAGCAAGTGATCAGGAAGGCCAATGGAATCTTGGCATTTATTGCAAAGGGGATGGAGTATAAAAGCAGGGAAGTCTTGCTACAGTTGTACAGGGTATTGGTGAAGCCACACCTGGACTACTGTGTGCAGTTTTGGTTTCCATATTTACGAAAGGATATACTTGCTTTGGAGGCAATTCAGAGAAGTTCACAAGGTTGATTCCAGAGATGAGGTGCTTGACTTATGAGGAAAGGTTGAGTAGGTTGGCCCTCTACTCATTGGAGTTCAGAAGAATGAGAGGTGATCTTATTGAAACGTATAAGATTATGAGGGGGCTTGGCAAGGTGGATGCAAAGAGGATGTTTCCACTGATAGGGGAGACTAGAACTAGAGGGCATAATCTTAGAATAAGGGGCCACACCCATTTAAAACTGAGATGAGGAGGAATTTCTTCTCTCAGAGGATTGTGAATCTGTGGAAATCGCTGCTTCAGAGAGCTGTGGAAGCTGGGACATTGAATACACTTAAGACAGAAATAGACAGTTTCTTAAATGATAAGAGAATAAGGGGTTATGGAGAGCGGGCAGGGAAGTGGACCCGAGCCTAGGGGTGCAGTTGGTAGGATATGCCATTTGAAGATGAATTCATTCATCTTGACAACTCGTGGCAGATCTAATTCCTGCACTGCATCCATGTTCTTGCAGCAACTCTCCTGTCATTGCCCTCCACCGCCATTTGTTCCCACTGGCTCGAGCATATGATTGGAGGGTCTCCTATGTCCCTGCGGATACAGGACTTCTCTCCTTCTTTCCACCTCTTCCACCAAGACCTCCAGTACATTGTCTGAAAACCTTGGTGTTCAACCTTTGCACAAAGTATCACAGCCCGGATTGGCTTTTGGAGAAACTCCCAACACTTCTTCCAGCCACAAAGCTTTAAGAGGTGCAGGCGACCATAAAGTAGCGTTAGCCACTTGCAATATCGTGTCCCCTAGTGATGCATGCTGCCAAGAACAGCGCGAGGAGAGATGGCTGCATGCTGCAATCATTTAAAAGAGCAGGCAGTGGCAGTTTATCATGCTGCCCGCAATGCAATGAATAGGTGTGGGTTAAACACCTACTGTGATTCATACGCTCATTTTCGGGGGTTAGCCAATGCATTCCCCGATATTACTGATTAGGAAATGTATCATTTAAAAAAAATCTTTCCTTTGTAGTTTACAGCTTTACCTTTGCTGTGGGTACTAATGTGGCTACATATTGTGGAACATAACTAAGATCCTGCCTGCTTCTAACCTTCTAGAGAACAAATCATATTAGAAGAGAATAACCTTTTCTGCCAAAAAAATTGCGAAATTTGTGTTGGTTCATATGAGCTGACCACATGTCCTCTGAGAACCCTGCGCTGGGAGCTCAGCAACATGAGCAACATTCTTGGAAAATATTAAATAGTTATAGCTTTTTTTATTATTTAACCTCATAGTCAAATTCATGCTGAATGTAGCAAAAAGGCAGATTTGTTTCTTGTTGTATGCTCTTCATTTCTGTAACTGCACCATAGGGCCCAAATTTCCCTGACCACTTTTTCCGGCACACACTCCCGAGATGTGCCAACCTTGTGCGCTCAAAACGGCGCCAAAAAACTTACTAACAATTCTGGTCGCTCTGCTGTGTGTCCCGGGTCCTAGCGCGGTGTTTCTCGTGGAGTGGGGAGCGGAGCTACAGCCCTGAACCGAAAACAGTGCCGGCAGTTGTCCGCATGCGCAGTAGAGCGTTCGCGCATGTGCAGTAGCTCCTCCCATGATTGTGATGATGATGCCTGCAGTGTGGGACCCAACGCGTCCCACCCCTATCCCGGACCGACTGGCCTGCCACAAAGATCGGCCGCTGCCTTCCCGTGCTGAGGGCTACAAGAAACCGGTTGGTGGGGGGAAGAGTTTCGATTGGGGCGGGGCGGGGAGAAGTTTTGATTGGGGGGGGGGGAAAGAGCTTTGATTGGGGGGGGGGAAATAGTTTTGATCGGGGAGGGGTGGGGAAGAGTTTTTATCGGGGGGAGAAAGAATCTTCAAAGATTTTCCAGTACTTTAATATCTAGCTAACTTTACTAAAAATTCCCTATCTGCAGTATCTTACAGCTCACCCGCTACTGCATAGAATTATAAAATATTACTAATTATCAGAGTCACACTGCACAATGCTGAACACCAAAATTTAAGTTTACATTTTGACATGCTTTTTTTGTTAAGTCTAATGTTTTAAATTTCTAAACCTAGTCAGGGCAATTCTTTGGTGCTGCAGAAGTCAAAATCCAATGTAGTGTGATGCCACACACGAATCCATTAGGCGAGAGCGTTGGTGCTCTTGATCTATTATTTACAAAGAAAACCCTCTTGCTTAAGTGGCCCCTAAACTTCAGCCTTCATTACAAGATCATTTTTATTCTTGTAAAAACCCCATACTCAGTTTAATCAGGCTGATAGCACCCAAACCCTGTCCAGTCTCGCTGCTTGGGAGTTAAAAAAAAAACTAGCATTCCCATCATAACACTGTCATTTGGAGACTACCTGCGCTGATTTCTTAATTCTCCGCAAGTGTTTTCTGTGCAGCCACAGGTGGCCACATAGGTTGGCCTAAGTTAGTTTGGAGCAACTATTAGCTGTCCAAACTGACTTAAATGGCCAAAACAGGCATAGGTGGCTGGTAATGCCCCCTTTTGAAAAAAAAATCCGAACTAACTCACTTACACTGGCGCAAATTAAATGTGCAGAATGGGGATTTTTAGGATACTCCAGAAAAATCAAGTTGCTCCAAAAAAAACGGAGCAACTCCTGGGGAAATTTGAGCCCTAGTGTCTCTATGCACTGAAATTCAAATGCCACAGCTTGCTTTTGAAAATCCTGTAGCAGAGTTTGGTCGAACCAGATAATTAGCGATTTAGACTAGAAGGTAAAATGTTGGGAAATTCTGCTTTATCAATGTAATTTTGTTTCCTTGCATTTTAACTTTTTTTAAGGATGAAATAGTAGTGCATTTGGAAAGCAGTGACAGGATCGGTCCAAGTCAGCATGGATCTATGAAAGGGAAATCTTGCTTGACGAATCTTCTGGAATTTTCTGAGGATGTAACTAGCAGAGTGGACAAGGGAGAACCAGTGGATGTGGTGTATTTGCACTTTCAAAAGGCTTTTGACAAGGTCCCGCACAAGAGATTGGTGTGCAAAATCAAAGCGTATGGTATTGGGGGTAATGTACCGACGTGGATAGAGAACTGGTTGGCAGACAGGAAGCAGAGAGTCGGGATAAACGGGTCCTTTTCAGAGCGGCAGGCAGTGACTTGTGGAGTGCCGCAGGGCTCAGTGCTGGGACCCCAGCTCTTTACAATATACATTAACGATTTGGATGAAGGCATTGAGTGTAATATTAATCTCCAAGTTCGCAGATGACACTAAACTGGGTGGCGGTGTGAGCTGTGAGGGGGACGCTAAGAGGCTGCAGGGTGACTTGGACAGGTTAGGTGAGTGGGCAAATGCAGTATAATGTGGATAAATGTGAGGTTATCCATTTTGGGGGCAAAAACACGAAGGCAGAATATTATCTGAATGGCGGAAGATTAGGAAAAGGGGGAGGTGCAACGAGACCTGGGTGTCATGGTTCATCGGTCATTGAAGGTTGGCATGCAGGTACAGCAGGCGGTGAAGAAGGCAAATGGTATGTTGGCCTTCATAGCTAGGGGATTTGAGTACAGGAGCAGGGAGGTCTTACTGCAGTTGTACAGGGCCTTGGTGAGGCCTCAACTGGAATATTGTGTTCAGTTTTGGTCTCCTAATCTGAGGAAGGACGTTCTTGCTATTGAGAGAGTGCAGCGAAGGTTCACCAGACTAATTCCAGGAATGGTTAGACTGTCATATGAGGAGAGACTGGATCAACTGGGCCTTTATTCACTGGAGTTTAGAAGGATGAGAGGGGATCTCATAGAAACGTATAAGATTCTGACGGGACTGGACGGGTTAAATGCGGGAAGAATGTTCCTGATGTTGGGGAAGTCCAAAACCAGGGGTCATAGTCTTAGGATAAGGGGTAGGCCATTTAGGACTGAGATGAGGAGAAACTTCTTCACTCAGAGAGTTGTTAACCTGTGGAATTCCCTGCTGCAGAGAGTTGTTGATGCCAGTTCAATGGATATATTCAAGAGGGAGTTAGATATGGCCCTTACGGCTAAGGGGATCAAGGAGATGGAGAGAAAGCAGGAAAGGGGTACTGAGGGAATGATCAGCCATGATCTTATTGAATGGTGGTGCAGGCTCGAAGGGCCGAATGGCCTACTGCTGCACCTATTTTCTATGTTTCTATGTTAAACGGAGAGAACATAATCTCTTGGGCCTGCATGTTCTTTTCATAAAAACTAAGCCTTGTGGCTAAATTGGCATTTTCTACATTTTCATGGAGCCATGATGTAAAAAATTTGAACACATTCCACAGCTGGATTAACAGAATATTCATCAGTGTTCCCATTTAAATATCAAGTTATGTCCGTGAGAAGTGTGAAAGCTGAATTATTACAGATGGATCCAGATTAACTTTTTTTCTTTTTAACTTTAATGCATTAATATTTTAAAAGAAACACTTTACCATAGGACAAAGGAAACAAATTGATACGATACCCAATTGGTTGATCAAAATATCAAAATATGTATTTATTAGAAATTGACTTGCATAGCAAACAAGGTATTCTCCTATTCAGAATTAAAATTAATTTTCTTTACTAATCAAAAAATTAAAAAAATTGGTGGCTATTGGTTATTGAAACATTTAAAGTATTTTAAACCAAAGGAGAAGTGAAATATTTACTAATTACTTTTGCCAGCAATATGATCTATTTTTCCAACAATTTTATGAATCTTAGAGCCAGAAATTACTGTAGCTGGCAAGTGAACACCAACCCTCCCCCATTCATTAAACTTGCCAGTTTATTTTCCATAAGACTTTGCACTGCAAGTTTTTGCTCGTGGGAGAGCGAAACGGTGCGGTGCCCTCTACAAGGACTCTGGGACCTGTGCGAACAGGGCAAGCAAATGTGTCTCTCCTTAACCAATCAGATTGAAGGATTGAGGAGTGACTAAACCAGGAAGTGTAATTTAGAATAGTGAATTTAATGTCAAGTTAGGTACAGTAAACCAAATAAAGAGAGGGAAGAAATAATGAATTAAGAAAGAGAAAAAAGAGACAGAAAAAAAAAGAAAATGAATAAAGCTGAAGGAATTGAGACTCCACATTTATAATAGTTAATTTTCAGTGCCAGATAGTTGTTTGGCACTAATTAAGACAGATCACATCGTTATAAAGGGTACTTAGATTGAAATGGACAAGCCCTAACTTTCTGTGGTGAGTTTAGTCCTTATCTACATCAGTGCAGGAACGTCATGCCATTTGATACCTTTGAATGGGGAGCTAGACGGTGAGGTGACATTTTTGCACAGCTTACAGAGGAGTGGCATATCTCAGACAGTAACTTCCAAATTTTTGCATTTAACTGCATTTGTCTGATGTTGCTATCCAATTTGCACATAACGGTGAGCACTGTTGGGCTCAGCATTATTTTTACAGTAATTACCGGCCCAATAGTCTTCAAATAAAAGAGTGTGGCAATATACTAAATATAAGACAAGAAATCTCAAGTGCTTGGAGCAGTGACACACAAAATGGCACTCCTAGTAATGTTTGGAAGATAGTAGGTCAATAAATTTGATTTTATAAGAAATACTGGGCCGAAAATTGCGGGCCCCACTGTTGCATATGCCCACAGTTCCCTGTGGGCAGCCTTCGGCCACAAGTTCAGGGCCATGGAGTTTGAAATAAAGCCACAAAATATTCAGGCACATATTTGCTAAGATTTAATCAATACATAAAACTTTTTTTGATATGATGCAACTAAATAATCTTAAACTTGCGTTATGAGTTTGCTAAAAAGGGAATACATTGATCTACTTTATTACTAGCTTAACTTTATATCCACAAAACCATTATTAATCCTGTCCATTCATTCTGTGCAGAGAAGGAATTGAAGCCCTACTGTCAGAATTATATTATACTTTAGAAAGGGTAGAAGTAATTCCCTTTTACTAGTATTGCAAATTCATGTCCTATGTAGTTTGAATTCCTATCTCCCCACTACCTCAGCAAGATAAGGCACTAAGCTGAACCATGCAGATGAGCAAAGTTCCCTGTTTGATCTCTAGTCTGTGTTGTCTTTGCTGTTCTTTGCTAGGAATGTAGTGCAGGCCGTGCAATGTGAGTTAGATCCATCTTTCGCCCCATCCTTTTTCTCATCTACATGCTGCCCCTCAGCGACCTCATCCGAAAACATGTACACTATCAACACCTAACTCTTTCTCAACCCATCCGCTGCTTGTGTTGTCAGATTGGTTATCTGACATCCAGTCCCGGAAGAGCTGAAATTCCCTCCAATTAGATATTGGGAAAACCAAAGCCATTGTTTTCCGATCCACACCATGACCCGTTCACCCATCACCCCTGTGCTCTCTGCTCTACACTGGCTCCCAGTCTAACCAACACCTTGATTTAAAAGTGTTCATTCTCATATTCAAATCCCTCCATGGCCTCGTCCCTCCCTATCGCTATAACCTCCTCCATCCCTTCAACCCTCCGAGAACTCTGCATTTCCTCCAATTTTGGCCTCTTGTGCATCCCTCCATTCCTTCACCCCACCATTGGCATCTAGGTCCTAAGCTCTGGAATGCCTTTCCTAAACCTCTCTGCCTCTATATCTCAGTCTCCTCCTTTAAGGCACTCCTTACCTCTGTGACCAAGCTTCTGGTCACCTGTCCTTCTTTGGCATAGTGTACATTTTTGTCTGATTACACTCCTGTGAACTGCCTTGGGGCATTTTACTATGTTAAAGGCGCTATATCAATGCAAGTTGTTGTAGATAGGAGGAAATCAATGAGGGTTTCATCGTCTCACTGCTAGCCAGCGACTATTGTAGACCTCAAATGAGGACAAGATTGGGCTTGGTTGTGATGCTTACTACAGTTCAGTAGTCAAAAGGTTCCCAAACTGGGGGCTATGATGAGGTTATCAGGGTAATGCAAACAGAACAATAGCTGTAACTCACTAACAGCAATAAGTATTTTCTCCATTAGTGGTGTGCTAACACACCCCTTCAACTCTGATTTCTGACTCTGCTCTCTGCAAAACTCAAGGCTCCCTCTGCAAACAATTCCAGCTCACAGATATTTGCAATACTCCTCAGTTTAAATATGTTTTGTTCAGTTAAAAAAAAGTTGCTTGACTTTTGGTCTGTATCTCTGTGCAACATAAATTTATTCATGAGCCCTGGGCCCTGCTGTCATAAAGAAAGAAATAGCAGCAGGTCGGTGCCCTCTTTTCTCCCCCCAACCCCGACTCTGCTTCAGAAATCTGTTAAAAGGTTCTTTGCCCAGAGTTCTGCAGCTCTGGGGAAGCATCCATTCTTTTTGTGTCCCTGCATCGAAGTTCTTGGATCCTAGTGATGTTTTGAAAGAACTTTAGATAAATAGCCTTCCTTTAAAAACTAGTCTTGACCACAAAATTTATTTTATTACCCAATGCTCTGCAACTTTTATCTTTCCTGGTTGGATTTTATGTTGGTGTTTGCTGGGTGTCATTTTAAATTCAGAAATAAATTAACAATGACAACCACACTCATGGGTTATCAAAGTTTGCACAAATAAATTAACATTATATTTTACCTCCTCCAAAGCAACCCAACAGTTCACTCGTCCCTGTTCCACCCCCAAACAATCTGGCCACAAACCCATTCTAGTTCAGTCTGCAGAGGGTAGTTCATCCTGCCCCAGGTCACACCACCAACCCAAAGAGAGAAGAGGCCACACTTTTCCTTTCAGTGAAGTTGGTTACACGGTCATGATGGCCAAAAAATTGCTCGTTTCCGCTCGTACTTCTCTGCCGTTTCCTCACCAGCAGTGCAATGGAAACCCCATTTGCACTCGTAAATTTTCTGCTGCAAATCCGGCAAAGTAATGCCACCAAGGGGGAGCAGATCCAAGGAATTTCCCAGCCAGTGAGTGCTAATTATATGATTGGACTGCATATTAAAATCAAAAAAGTGCAAGGGAGCAGAATTTATACAGCTAAAGAGTCAAAACTGCTTTAGTGTTTTGGGTTACCAGCTATATCTACACTGACATTAATTATGCAAAAATACGGTTTCTTAGAAAGAGATGACGAGCAAGCAAGAATAGTTTGGGAAATGTAAAATAGCCTATTGTCATTCACTGTGTTCTCGGCTCACACATGAAGAGTAGCCCCTTGGCTGAGATACTAGAGGACAACTGGTGCCTGTGGACCGATACTCCAGCAAATAGTTAATGCCTTCAGGAGAGGGAAAAGGGAGTAAACTAGTAGGAAATGTTGAAGGGAAAATTAGAAAGCAAAGCTTGGTAGTGCATTATTTTTTTTTTTATTTGTTAAGCAGCAACACTATGAGCCAAGTTTTATTTTTTTGATTATTCTCATTAATTCTGTAATGACAATATACTAACATTCTATAAATTAGGTATTTGATAGCACTAATAATGAACACTATTTGCTCACTTGAGATTCAGTAGGAAGTTTGATGGCACAATTATTTAATTTTTCTATTAAGATGCAACAATAATAATTTTTGGTACATGGGGATTAATGCCATCTTGCAGCAGTACTAATCAAACAAAGAATTTGGAGGTGACATCTTCCAGTGAATTGTAGTTTGCTGGTTCAAGCTAAGTTAACCATGACAGGCACCATATGGCCATCAAACAGACAGGAGCAACAAGCCATTTCCGAGTGCACCTCTGCTGCACTCAGAAGGGTTAACCAATAAATGATTTTCATGATTCCTCCCCTCTCCCAGATGAGAACCAAACAGTACTCCATTGCCACTTCTGACTTCCCCACTCTCCTGAGTACTATTCACTGTACTCATTTAACCAGTTGCAATAAGTCGATATCTTCATTGATTACCATGGATAAGAAGTTGACATGCAATGTCCAGATTATTATAAAAGCGCATGCCACTTCCAATGATCTTAGCCACAGTCCCTTAATCTTGCATAATCAGACAAGAAATTGGACAAGAAAGAAATAGCTGCTGGTTGGTACATTTTAACTATGTTGTATTTTTGTAACTTTGTTATTCAAAGATAAAGCTCTGAGTCATGACATAGCATAGAATCATATAATGAGACACACTTGATCATTGAAGGTATATATAGGATATTAAAGTTGAATTTGTACTATTCTGATTTTACATGGGGACACTCAGTATTGGTCTGACACATTCTGCTGATCTTGTGCTATATTGTATAACATGGCATTCCTCCACAGGATTATAGTGAAAGTTTCAGACATAAACAACTAACTACAGACCACAGCAGAATCACATTTCCAATTGGCAGCATGATACAGCCACGTCCCTGTGCCACAAAAAATGCTTCGCATTGCCATCGTGCAGCCATTAATAGCAAAAAAGATTCTGTATATTTTCTAAATATTTGGATTCTAGTTTTTAATTATTATTGTAAGCTTCACTGAGAACAATTACAGATAATAAGACTGTCTGATCAATTTATTCTGTTTGGTGCTTCACATACTTCAAAGATGCCACAGATTTAGTGCTTTCTGGTCATAGGTGATTTTGCATTTCTCAATTTGTTTTTATACTATTTTGTTACAAATAAATAATTAGTACATCATTGGTTAATGCAATTCTTGTTTTCAACAAAGGCTGGCCCTTAAGAAGAATGGTCAAACATATCACATATTAATCATCTTTGAAAGATGAATGTCATGCTCTCAAATAAATGTTTTCAGTTGTGTAGAAATAAAATTCTGGTTTGTAAATAGACCCTGTTGACCTTTTTCTTTAATATGCTGTTGGAATTTGGATGACCCTGGCAAGGCAATACACTCATTGCCCATCCGAGAGTCAACCACGTAGAGTGAGACTGGAGTCACATGTAGGCCAGACTGGTAGGGGTAGTAGGTTCCCTTCCATAAAGGGTAATAGTGATCCAATTGGGTTTTTATACTATTCTTGGTTAATTATTATAGTGGCCAAAACAGCTATTAGGTATGTCATGCATCAATGGGAGCTTTTTGTTTTGCAGAATAGCTGCGTAGTTGAAAATTTTGGTCTATATTTTTAAAAAAAGAAAAAGATAGAGCAGCTTGTTGAAGGTGATGAAGGCTACACAAACCCACACTTACATTAAAAGCCTTGCCTAGACAGGCTAGACTGGATGAACTATTAGAATTTAATTTGATGAATTATCAATAGACTGAATAAATACAATTCACCAAAGTCAAAATATGTCTCACAGCAGCAACAATCAAAGATATAGCTGATGCTGGCTTGTTACGTCAATAGTTAATTGAACATCAAAGTTATTAAAAGATTTTAAAAATTGTAATTAGATAATCAATTACATAATCCGTCTTTCAAATGAGATGTTAAAACAAGGACCCTTCTGCTCTCTCAGGTGGACGTAAAAGATCCTTTGGCAATATTTTGAAGAGCAGGGGAGCTATCCCCAGAGTCCTAACCAATACTATCCCTCAATTAACATCACTAAAACAGATTATCTGGTCATTATCACATTGCTGTTTGTGGGAGCTTGCTGTGCGCAAACTGGCTGCCGAGTTTCCTACATTACAACAGTGACTTTACTTCAAAAAGTACTTCATTGGCTGTAAAGCACTCTGTGATGTCTGGTGGTCGTGAAAGGCGCTATATAAATGCAAGTCTTTCAAAAATGCACAAGATATATAAATATAATTTGAAAACAAAACATTTCCTAAAATCATAAATTACAAAAGAACTTAAACATGCTCAGTAACCTAAAACAATAACTCACAGCACTGAACATTAACAAGAGAAAATGTACATTGTACTCACCTATCATGAATTAAATCACATATATACGTATTAATCAGGCCCTTTCTCAACTCAAGCAAACTCCTTTTCCTTAATTATTCAATAGTTCAGTACTCCTGTGAAGCACGTTGGGATGTTTTACTGCGTGAAAGGCGCTATATAAATACAAGTTGTAGTTTTCAAAGGGCTATATTTCATTTTGGTTTATTTTGAGAAGAAATTCCACACTAAAGGGTCATTGATGGTGTGCATCGGGCATTTGGTAGGAGTGGCATTAGCTCTTCCCATCCAATGACTCTGGCAGGAGGCCTGATCAATTTTCATAGTCAGGCCTCGTTTAAATATAACAGGCATGCTGCCAGCACTAATCACATTCCTCTGATCACAGGCTTGTCCCCCTGTTCTATTTTAGTTATTTCAGAGAACCCAGACACTGCAAGCACACAGACTGAATGGTGGGGGCGGGGGGAAGGTAGAACCCTCTATCACCATCACTCTTATCCTCCAGGCATCATCACAAAAATTGCACCCCACGTGGTACAGATAGAAACATAGAAAGTAGGTGCAGGAGTAGGCCATTCGGCCCTTCAAGCTTGCACCATCATTCAATATGATCATGGCTGATCATGCAACTTCAGTACCCTATTCCTGCTTTCTTTCCATACCCCTTGATCCCTTTAGCCGTAAGGGCCATATCTAACTCCCTTTTAAAAATATCTAACGAACTGGCCGTAGCAGCTTTCTGTGGTAGAGAATTTCACAGGTTCACAATTCTCTGAGTGAAGAAGTTTCTCCTCAACTCAGTCCTAAATGGCTTATCCCTTATCCTTAGACTGTGACCCCTGGTTCTGGACTTCCCAACATTGGGAACATTCTTCCTGCATCTAACCTGTCCAATCCCGTCAGAATTTTATATGTTTCTGTGAGATCCCCTCTCATTCTTCTAAATTCCAGTGAATATAAGCCTAGTCGATCCAGTCTTTCTTCCTATGTCAATCCTGCCACCCGGGAATCAGTCTGGTGAACCTTCACTGCACTCCCTCAATAGCAAGAACATCCTTCCTCAAATTAGGAGACCAAAATTGTACACAATATTCAAGGTGTGGCCTCACCAAGGCCCTGTACAACTGCAGTAAGACTTCCCTGCTCCTATACTCAAATCCTCGCGTTATGAAGGCCAACATTCCATTTGCCTTCTTCACCGCCTGCTGTACCTGCATGCCAACTTTCAATGACTGATGAATCATGACACCCAGGTCTCGTTGCACCTCCCTTTTTCCATTCAGATAATATTCTGCCGCCTTGTTTTTGCCCCCAAAATGGATAACCTCACATTTATCTACATTATACTGCATCTGCCATGCATTTGCCCACTCACTTAACCTGTCCAAGTCACCCTGCAGCCTCTTAGTATCCTCCTCACGGCTCACACCGCCACCCAGTTTAGTGTCATCTGCAAACTTGGAGATATTACATTCAATTCCTTTGTCTAAATTATTAATGTATATTGTTAATAGCTGGGGTCCCAGCACTGAACCTTACGGTACCCCACTAATCACTGCCTGCCATTCTAAAAAGGACCCGTTTATTCCTACTCTTTGCTTCCTGTCTGCCAACCAGTTCTCTATACACGTCAATACATTACCCCCAATACCATGTGCTTTAATTTTGCACACTAATCTCTTGTGTGGGACCTTGTCAAAAGCCTTTTGAAAGTCCAAATACACCACATCCACTGGTTCTCCCTTGTCCACTCTACTAGTTACATCCTCAAAAAATTCTAGAAGATTTGTCAAGCATGATTTTCCTTTCATAAATCCATGCTGACTTGGACCGGTCCTGTCACTGCTTGCTAAATGCGCTGCTATTCCATCTTTAATAATTGATTCCAACATTTTCCCCACTACTGATGTCAGGTTAACCGGTCAATAATTCCCTGTTTTCTCTCTCCCTCCTTTTTTAAAAAGTGGTGTTACATTAGCTGCCCTCCAATCCATAAGAACTGATCCAGAGTCTATAGAATGTTGGAAAATGACCACCAATGCATCCAATATTTCTAGGGTCACTTCCTTAAGTACTCTGGGATGCAGACTATAAGGCCCTGGGGATTTACCGGCCTTCAATTCCATCAATTTCCCTAACACAATTTCCTGACTAATAAGGATTTCCTTCAGTTTCTCTTTCTCGCTAGACCCTCAGTCCCCTAGTATTTCCGGAAGGTTATTTGTGTCTTCCCTGGTGAAGACAGAACCAAAATATTTGTTCAATTGGTTTGCCATTTTTTTGTTCCCCATTATAAATTCACCTGATTCTGACTGCAAGGGACCTACATTTGCCTTCACTAATCTTTTTCTCTTCACATATCTATAGAAGCGTTTGCAGTCAGTTTTTATGTTCCCTGCAAGTTTCCTCTCATATTCTATTTTCCCCCTCCTAATTAAACCCTTTGTCCTCCTCTGCTGAATTCTAAATTTCTCCCAGTCCTCAGGTTAGCTGCTTTTTCTGGCCAATTTATATGCCTTTTCCTTGGATTTAACACTATCCCTAATTTCCCGTGTTAACCATGGTTGAGCCACCTTCCCCGTTTTATTTTTACGCCAGACAGGGATGTACAATTGTTGAAGTTCATCCATGTGCTCTTTAAATGTCTGCCATTGCCTCTCCACCATCAAACCTTTAAAGTATCATTCGTCAGTCAATCCTACCCAATTCATGTCTCATACCATCGATGTTACCTTTCTTTAAGTTCAAGACCCTAGTCTCTGAATTAACTGTGTCACTCTCCATCTTCATGAAGAATTCTACCATATTATGGTCACTCTTCCCCAAGGGGCCTCGCACAACAAGATTGCTAGTTAATCCCCTCTCATTATACAAGACCTAGTCTAGGATGGCCAGCTCTCTAGTTGGTTCCTCGACATATTGATCTAGAAAACCATCCCTTATACACTCCAGGAAATCCTCCTCCACCATATTGCTACCAGATTGGTGAGCCCAATCTATATGTAGATTAAAGTCACCCATAATAACTGCTGTACCTTTATTGCACGCATCCCTAATTTCCTGTTTGATGCCATCCACAACCTCACTACTACTGTTAGGTGGTCTGTACACAACTCCCACTAGCATTTTCTGCCCTTTGGGTGTTCCGCAGCTCTACCCATACAGATTCCACATCATCCAAGTTAATGTCCTTCCTTAGTATTGTGTTAATCTCCTCTTTAACCAGCAACGCTACCGCACCTCCTTTTCCTTTCTGTCCATCCTTCCTGAATATTGAATATCCCTGGATGTTGAGTTCCCAGCCTTGGTCACCCTGGAGCCATGTCTCCATAATCCCAATTACATCATATCCGTTAGCAGCTATCTGCGCAGTTAATTCATCCACCTTATTACGCATGCTCCTCGCATTGAGACACAGAGCCTTCAGGCTTGTTTTTTTAAGACTCTTTGTCCTTTTAGAATTATGTTGTAATGTGGCCCTTTTTGATTTTTGCCTTTGATTTCTCTGTCCTCCACTTTTCCTTATCTCCTTTCTACCTTTTGCTTCTGCCCCCATTTTACTTCCCTCTGCCTGCATAGATTCCCATCCCCCTGCCATATTAGTTTAAATCCTTCCCAACAGCACGAGCAAACACTCCCCCAAAGACATCAGTTCCAGTTTGTACTGGTCCCACCTCCCCCTGAACTGGTTCCAATGTCCCAGGAATTTGAATCCCTCCCTCTTGCACCATTCCTCAAGCCACGTATTCATCTTAACTATTCTGCTATTTCTACTCTGACTTGCACGTGGCACTGGTAGCAATCCTGAGATTACTACCTTCGAGGTCCTACTTTTTAATTTTACTCTGAGCTCCCTAATTTCAGCTTGTGGGACCTCATCCCATTTTTTTCCATATCGTTGGTACCTATATACACCATGACAACTGGCTGTTCACCCTCCCTCTCCAGACTGCCCTGAAGCCGCTCCAATACATCCTTGACCCTTGCACCAAGGAGGTAACATACCATCCTGGAGTCTCGATTGCGGCCGCAGAAACGCCTATTTATTCCCCTTACCATAGAATCCCCTACCACAATAGCTCTCCTACACTTTTTCCTGCCCTCCTGTGCAGCAGAGCCACCCATGGTGCCATGAACTTGGCTGCTGCTGCCTTCCCCTGATGAGCCATCTCCACCAACAGTATCCAAAGTGGTATATCTGTTTTGGAGGGAGATGACCGCAGGGGACCCCTGCACTACCTTCCTGCTCCTGCTCTGCCTGATGGTCACCCATTCCCTATCTGCCTTTGTAACCTTTACCTGCGGTGTGACCAATTCACTAAACGTGCTATTCACGACATCCTCAGCATCGCCGATGCTCCAGAATGAATCCATGCGCAGCTCCAGTGCCGCAATGCGGTCTGACAGGAGCTGCAGTTGGATACACTTCCCACACACATAATAGTCAGGCATGTCCCTGATTTCCCACATAGCACAGGAGGAGCATGACATGGGTCTGGACTCTCCCCCCATGACTTGACCCTTAAATTAACTTAATTTGGCAACAATGCCAAAGGTTTCTTACCGAAAGGAAAAAGAAAAATACTCACCAATCCACCAGCCAATCACTTACCCGCTTGGCTGTGACATCACACTTCGATTTTGATTTTTTTAAAAACTTTTTGTCCCTGCACCAGCTGGCCCCACCGACTATCGGGCCCCTTTTATGGGCCTCTTGATCCTCCTGCTCCTGCGCCTCTCCGGCCCCTTTTATGGGCCTCTCGATCCTGCTCCTGTGGCTCCTCCGACTCTCGGGCCCCTTTTATGGGCCTCGTGATCCTCCTGCTCCTGCGGTTCCTCCGACTCTCGGGCCCCTTTTAAGGGCCTCTCAATCCTCCCGCTCCTGCTCCTGTGAGTTAGAGGAGTCTGTACTGGGTGATTCACCAAGCACAAGCGAGCAAGAGCAAGAGCAGGTGCAGGCGGAAAGAATAGCCTCGGAAACAGCTTACTGGAGGACAAGTTTGCACCCTAGAAGAGAGATACAACATTTTCGGGCCTAGCCTATGAAATAAAAATGCTTTCTCTGCACCAGTATTTACTTAATGCATTGGACAGTCTGCCAGGGAGCTTCCACAACTAGGAGAGTGTGGGGGATCCATTAATAACTTGTGTGGAGTTCTCTCATGTGGCATTGACATTCTATAATCAACCATGGACTATGTGGTCACCGCAATTATTGCTGGAACTGAGCCCTCCTTGCAGAACATGTAGTAGCATATTTCAGAGATGCTTGTACTAGCGCTATCCTGGCTCCACCATCCCCTCCACCTTCAACAGGCTAGGAGACTGAATGGATAGGGGCTTCAATTGGATCACAAAAGTCCTACAGTCTGCTCTCCTGCAGATCTGTGGGAATGTTGAGCTGCAATCTGATAGCAGGGTCAGTGATGCAATGGGAATGGAATGTGTTGCCCTCTCAGGATTACAGAATAAAATCATAGAATCTTACAGCACAGAAGAAGGCCATTTGGAAAATCGCATCTGTGCTGGTTCTCTAATAAGAGCTGTCTAATTTCGTCCCACACCTCAGCTTTTTCCCCATAACCGTGCAAATTAGTCCTCTTTAAGAACATGTCCAATTGTCTTTTGAAATTCCTATGGAATCTGGTTTCACCAGTTCTTAAGGCTCCAGATCTTAACAACCCTGTGTGAAAAAAATTCTCCTCATTTCCCCTCTAGTTCTTTTGCCAATTATTTTAAATCTGTGACCTCTGGTTATCAGCCCACTTGCCAAAGGAAACAGTTTCTCCCAACTTGCTCTATCAAAACTCCTCATAATTGTGAATACCTCTATTAGATTTCCCCTTAATCTTCTCTGCTCTAAGCAGAGCAATCCCAGCTTTTCCACTCTCTCCACATTACTGAAGTCCCTCATCCCTGGTATCATCCTGGTAAACTTCCTTTGTTCCCTCTCTAAAGCCATGATAGCACTTGAATCAATGCCTACTCTGGTGCTAGAAAGCTAGCTTAGTCAGATTGGTTTGGCAGATGCCGAGTTGCTGAGTCTGCTGTTCGACCCACTGAAGACCAAGCTCCTCAAGGCAATCAAACACAAGCATCTGAAGAGTCCATTACTGAGCCACAGCAGCCTTCCACCTCACATGCTGAAGTCATTGGGGGAGCACTCCATAGGACCACTGGAATAGGTAAGAGAGTACTTAAGACAGGCACTATGGGCTCACAACAGAGTGATAATTCATGTGTAGTCATTTCTGTAAGTAAAATGATGAACCTTTTTGACATCTGTGTGTGCAGAGAGTATTCCTGTAGCAGTAACATTGCAATATTTGTTGACATGAATATCAATGTCGGTCTTTGGGTGCATGTAGTTTACTCGAGGGTGGAAGGACTGAGACTGATTTTGGACATGACTGCTAATCCAGGGGAGTGGGGATTGTTCAGCCGAAGTGCTCTTCAATGAACCGCAGCCAAGTGTTGAAGTCTTCCTTCTCCATCCTCTATGTCATCAATGTCGTCTTCCTCATTATGCTGAAGGTCCTCATCCATGCAAAGCCTCTGAAGCAGAGAAAGGTTAAACCACTATCATATGGGACACTCTAAGGGCTGAATTGCCCGAATCCACCTATTCTGTCTAGACATCGGAATGGTTGCTTAAGGGCTCCAGTGGTCTTCTTGATAAGGGGTCTGGTTGAGCTATGGATTTGATTGTACCGTAGTTTGGCTGCTGAGAGAGGCTTCCTTAGAGGAGTCATAAGCCAAGTATGCAAGAGATAGCCCTTGTCTCCAAGCAGCCAACCCTCATTTGCTGTGCAGGGGCAAAGAGTATGGGGGAATCCATTATCCTCCTCCTTGTCTTCCAGCTGGAGTGGAATTACCAGAAGGAACCCCATGAAGGTAAAAGTGTCTTGCTAGAAGTCGCTTAAGAGTCTGTACAGCCAATAGAAGCACTTGAAATGATCTAATTAGCAAAAATCACTATCTGGTATAGGTAAAACTTCTCCCAGACCTTTGCAACATTTTAGCTGAAAGCAAGTGAGAATCTCTTTAGATACTGCTGGAATTGGCTACCTCCCAGCTTATACCACCCATGGTTTGAGGGTGGATTGCGGAACTGGCGATAAGAGACAGAAATGGCACTAGAGTCATAAATATGTAATTTGATCCCCAATTTGCATGCATTAATGAGGTTCCTCACCTATTTTTGGCACAAGCTCTTGGTGCCTAAATCCATGTTCACCCAGAAATCGGATAGGGAGGAACTTCAGGGGTAGATCCTTCTGCTGTCCGCATTTAAGTGTAAACGGGGCAGTATCAGATGAATATCGGCCTCTATATTTCTCTGTAGACTTTGTATTAAGATGAAAATAAAATTCTTACAGGTCCTGTAACGAAAGAGCAATTAATTTGTTCTTAATTAGGCTTTTTATTGGATTTCCCCAGACCTTGCTGATCAGATCAACTAATGCTATGGATTATTATTTTTCATCAATAATCTCAAACTCAATTCTGACACCGAAGCTTTTGATTTAAGTGTTATGCGGGAGATCCGTCATGGAGGTAAACTGAAATCAGGCTACATTTTTCTTTCCTGTATGCGGTCATTAAGCTAAAAGGTATCAGTCACAACAATCATAATTCTATAACATTGCAGGAGCAGGGCATCAGCTGCTCAAACTGTTTAAACCAAGCCACCATTTATTTAATTTTCAAAAGGCAATAAAAAAAACAATGCGCTGGAGGATGGACTTAAAAAAGATGTAATTTTGATATTATAGGCCGAAGTAAAAGGTAAATGGGGTAACAGGTCACAGTGTAAAGGTAGCCTCAGGAAATGCTCTGACTTCACAGAGGACTGTATAAACAATTGAATTTCTGAGCCTCAAAGAGACTTTTTATGAAAGACTCTCTTGAGTGGAAGGGTCAAGGCACCTGAAAATATTTGGGTTCTCCTGAAGCTGGAATGAATTTGCATAACATTGAGAAATTTTCTTCAGATAGTAATCCTTTCTCTCTATAATTTCTGGGCTAAAATAATGGGCTTGCTGCAGCTTAATATAGTGGGTACATTATGGGCTTGTTACTGTAGCCCTGTTGTGAGGAGGTTTAACTTGGCTTAAGGAAGACTGACAAAATAGTCTCAACTCTGGAGGAAAGCCAATTCTCCAAGTTGTTTTTTAAGTCCAGATGGCATAATTTTGAGTTGCTTAATATTTTCCCTCATCAAGTTGCATAAGAATGTCCAAAATAACACTGCCTTTTTGTAGCTTTGGAAAATATCTACAGAGAAAAAGCCAAAGTAAACATCTTTCTGCAGACGTTAGTTTGGTTGAAAGCAATGAATTAATTTCCATATATAAATTAAGTAATTCTTTGATGAAGATATTTTAAAAGTGTTTGAGTCTGAAAGGTATGGATAAGTAGATAATAGTTAAAATCTACAACTGTGCAGGATTTTCATGAAATCACGGACATTTTATAACTCATAGAATCATAGAAATTTACAGCACAGAAGGAGGCCATTTCGGCCCATCATGTCCGTGCCGGCCAACCAAGAGCTATCCAGCCTAATACCACTTTCTAGCTCTTGGTCCGTAGCCCTGTAGGTTACGGCACTTTAAGTGCACATTCAAGTATTTTTGAAATGGGGTGAGGGTTTCTGTCTCTATCACCCTTTCGGGCAATAAGTTCCAGATCCCCAGTACCCTCTGGGTGAAGAAATTTCCCGTCATATCTACTCTAAACCTCCCCCCAATTACTTTAAATCTATATCCCCTGGTTGTCAACCCCTCTGCCAAGGGAAACAGGTCCTGCCTATCCACTCTATCCAGGCCCCACATAATTTTATACACCTCAATCAGGTCTCCCCTCAGCCTCCTCTGCACCAAAGAAAACAGACCCAGCATTTGCAATCTTTCCTCATAGTCAAAATTCTCCAGCCCAGGCAACATTCTTGTAAATCTTTTCTGCATCCTTTCCAGTACAATCACATCTTTCCTGTAATGTGGTGACCAGAACCGCACACAGTACTCCAGCTGTGGCCTAACCAGTGTTTTATACAGTTCAAGCATAACCTCCTTGCTCTTGTATTCCTTGCCCTGACTAATAAAGGCAAGTATTCCATATGCCTTCTTAACCACCTTATCTACCTGGCCTGCTACCATTAGGGATCTGTGGACCTGCACTCCAAGGTCCCTTTGTTCCTCTATACTTTTCAGTGTCATACCATTTAATGTGTATTCCCTGGCCTTATTAGACCTCCTCAAATGCATTCTCTCACACTTATCCAGATTGAATTCCATTTGCCATTGTTCTGCCCATCTGACCAGTATATTGATATTTTCCTGCAATCCGTAGCTTTCTTCTTCATTATCAACCACACAGCCTATTTTAGTGTCATCTGCAAACTTCTTAATCATACCTCCAACATTCAAGTCCAAGTCATTGATATATACCACAAAAAGCAAGAGACCCAGCACTGAGCCCTGCGGAACCCCACTGGATACAGCCTTCCAGTCACAAAAACACCCATCAACCATTACCCTTTGCTTCCTGCCTTTGAGCCAATTTTGAATCCAACTTGACACTTTGCCCTGGATCCCATGCACTTTAACTTTCATGACCAGTCTGCCATGTGGGACCTTATCAAAAGCTTTGCTAAAATCCATATACACTACATCATACACACAGCCCTTATCGACCCTCCCGGTCACCTCCTCAAAAAATTCAATCAAGTTAGTCAGACACGACCTTCCCTTAACAAATCCAATCTGACTGTCCTTGATTAATCCATGTCTTTCCAAATGAAGATTTATCCTGTCCCTCAGGATTTTTTCCAATAATTTTCCCACCACTGAGGGTAGGCTGACTGGCCTGTAATTACTCAATCTGTCCTTTTCACCCTTTCTAAAAAAAGGTAAAGCATTAGCAGTCCTCCAGTCCTCTGGCACCACACCTGCAGCCAGAGAGGACTGGAAAATGATGGTCAGAGACTCTGCTATTTCCTCTTTTGGTTCCCTTAACAGCCTGGGATATATTTTATCTGGACCTGGGAATTTATCCACTTTCAAAGCAGCTTTATACTTAATACTACCTCTCTCACTATGTTTATCTCGTCTAATACTTTACACTTCTTCTCCTTCACTGCAAAGTCTGCATCGCCACTCTCTTTTGTGAAAACAGATGCAAAGTATTTATTTAAGGCTAAAAATTCAGTTTTGAGTCATCGCGATTTTTTTGGCGGAAAAAAACCCGCCCGGCGGGAAAAATCGGAGTTGCACAAAGATTCGTGGCGCAAACCACAAATTGTCTGCAACTTTTCTCCGAGGCCAATACTGCTGTGAGTTGGGCCTAGGGAAGGGGAAAGCACAACTTTTTTTTGAAAAAACAAAAAATTTTTAAAAATCACATAACATTCACAAGGTCCTTTTCTAGCGAATCGCTGCAAAAGAATTAAAAAATAAAAATTTAGCTTAACCTTTTTGCAGGGTTTCATACCTACCACCATTCCAAGGTCTGCACCGATAGGTTTTTCCTCTGCATTTATTTTTGGTACCATCTACGGGTGACCGCTGAGCCAAATACTGGGTGAAATTGCTTTTTCCAATCTTGCACGCCGGCGGTCCGCTCCCAAGTGGTATTTCAAAACCACAGGCGCACGACGTCAGGGAATTTCTCACCGCACCGTTTTTCACCCAAATCGGTGAAAAAATGCCGAAAAATCCAGTGGAAGGTTGTGGAATTTCCAGCCCTAAGAATCCTACCCCCATCTTCTACCTCCACACATAGATTTCCTTTGTGGTCTCCAATAGGCCCCACTCTTTCTCTAGTTATCCTCTTGCTCTTAATGTATTTATTAAACATTTTTGGGTTTTGCCTGATTTTACTTGCCAACATTCTTTCATAGAAACATAGAAATTTACAACGCAGAAGGAGGCCATTTCGGCCCATTGTGTCCGCGCCGGCCGACAAAGGGCCGCACGGCCCTCGGTCAACAGCCCTGAAGGTTGCATATAAACCTATGAACAATTGCGGAAAGGTAAAGAGCACCCAGCCCAACCAGTCCGCCCCACACAACTGTGACATCCCTTACACTGAAGCATTCTACACTCCACCCCAACCGGAGCCATGTGATCTCCTGGGAGAGGAAAAAACCAGATTAAAAACACAGGCCAATTTAGGGGAAAAATCTGGGAAAATTCCTCTCCGACCCATCCAGATGATCGAAACTAGTCCAGGAGATCACCCTGGCCGTATTTGATTCCCTGCAGTACTTACCATCATATCTGTGCCGGCCAACAAGAGGTCATCCAGTCTAATTCCAATGACCAGCTCTAGATCTGTAACCCTGCAGGTTATGGCACTTTAAGTGCCCACCCAAGCACTTTTTAAATGTGGTGAGGGTTTCTGCATCCACCACCCTTCCAGGCAGTGAGTTCCAGATCCCCACAACCCTCTGCGTAAAGAAGCACCCCTCCCCCCGCCCCCTCAAATCCCCTCTAAACCTTCCACTATCCACCTTAACACTATACCCCCTCATAATAGACCCCTCCACCAATGGAAATAGGCCCTTGTTATCCACTATGTCCAGGCCCCTCAATATTTTGTACACCTCAATGAGGTCTCCTCTCAACCTCCTCTGTTCCAATGAAAACAAACCCAGCCTATCCAATCTGTCCTCATAACTAAGATTCTCCATTCCAGGCAGCATCCTAGTAAATCTCCTCTGCATCCTCTCAAGTGCAATCACGTCTTTCCGATAATACGGCAACCAGAACTGCACGCAGTACTCCAGCTGTGGCCTAACCAAAGTATTATGCAAAGTATTATTCAAATCTAAATCATTGATATATACCACAAAGAGCAAGTGACCCAGTACTGAGCCCTGTGGTACCCCACTGGAAACATCCTTCCAATCACAAAAATATCCATCAACCATTACCCTTTGCTTCCTACCTTTAAGCCAATTTTGGATCCAACTTGCCCCTTTGTCCTGGATCCCATGGGCTTTAACCTTCGTGACCAGTCTACCATGTGGGACCTTATCAAAAGCTTTGCTAAAGTCCATATACACTACAATGTACGCACTACCCTCATCGACCCTCTTGGTTACCTCCTCAAAAAATTCAATCAGGTTAGTCAAACATGATCTTCCCTTAACAAATCCGTGCCGACTGTCCCTAATTAACCTTGCCTTTCCAAATATAGATTTAACCTCTTTCAGGATTTTTCCCAATAATTTTCCCACCACTGAGGTTAGGCTGACAGGCCTGTAATTACTCGGTCTATCCCTTTCTCCCTTCTTAAACAAGGGTACTACGTTAGCAGTCCTCCAGCACCATGCCCAAATCCAAAGAGGACTGGAAAATGATGGTCAAGGCCTCTGCTATTTTCTCTTTTACTTCACTCAGCAGCCTGGGATGCATTTCATCCAGGCCTGGCTACTTATCTACTTTCAAAGCTGCTAAACCCCTTAATACTTCCTCACTATATTTATTTCATCATGAATATCACCCTCCTCCTCAATAGCAGTATCTGCATTGCCCTTTTCCTTTGTGAAAACAGATACAATGTATTCATTAACATAGAAAATAGGTGCAGGAGTAGGCCATTCGGCCCCTCGAGCCTGCACCACCATTCGATAAGATCATGGCTGATCATTCCCTTAGTACCCCTTTCCTGCTTTCTTCCCCTTGATCCCCTTAGCCGTAAGGGCCATATCGAACTCCCTCTTGAATATATCCAATGAACTAACATCAACAACTCTCGTTAATGTCGTTAACATTGTTAACAAGTGGCACTTACTCACCAATAACCTGCTCACCAATGCTCAATTTGGGTTCTGTCAGGACCACTTGGCTCCAGACCTCCTTACAGCCTTGATCCAAACATGGGCAAAAGAGCTGAATTCCAGAGGTGAGGTGAGAGTGACTGCCCTTGACATCAAGGCAGCATTTGACCGAGTGTGGCATCAAGGAGCAATAGTAAAATTGAAGTCAATGGGAATTAGGGGAAAAACTCTCCACTGGTTGGAGTCATACCTAGCACAAAGGAAGATGATGGTGGTTGTTGGAGGGCAATCATCTCAGCCCCAGGACATCGCTGCAGGAGTTCAGGGCAATATCCTAGGCAATGTTCCCTTTAAACTGCACAGCGCTCTAGGGGCCCCATGCAGCCGGTGAGCCAGCTTTTAAATTGAAAAAAAAGCGCATGCGCGAATTTTGAATGGGCCGCATAGCTGGTTAAAGGGGTATCGTAGCCCACAAATAAATACAGGGAATATTGGTCCTGGGCCCAACCATCTTTCGCTGCTTCATCCATGACCTTCCCTCCATCACAAGGTTAGAAATGGAGATGTTTGCTGATGATTGAAACATAGAAACATAGAAACATAGAAAATAGGTGCAGGAGTAGGCCATTCGGCCCTTCTAGCCTGCACCGCCATTCAATGAGTTCATGGCTGAACATTCAACTTCAGTACCCCATTCCTGCTTTCTCGCCATACCCCTTGATCCCCCTAGCAGTAAGGACCTCATCTAACTCCTTTTTGAATATATTTAGTGAATTGGCCTCAACAACTTTCTGTGGTAGAGAATTCCACAGGTTCACCACTCTCTGGGTGAAGAAGTTCCTCCGCATCTCGGTCCTAAATGGCTTACCCCTTATCCTTAGACTGTGACCCCTGGTTCTGGACTTCCCCAACATTGGGAACATTCTTCCTGCATCTAACCTGTCTAACCCCGTCAGAATTTTATATGTTTCTATGAGGTCCCCTCTCATTCTTCTGAACTCCAGTGAATACAAGCCCAGTTGATCCAGTCTTTCTTGATAGGTCAGTCCCGCCATCCCGGGAATCAGTCTGGTGAACCTTCGCTGCACTCCCTCAATAGCAAGAATGTCCTTCCTCAGGTTAGGAGACCAAAACAAGATTGCACAGTGTTCTGAAGAGAAGTAGCGGCAGAGATTGTGGATGCATTGGCTGTAAGTTACCAAAATTCCCTGGATTCCGGGGAGGTTCCAGCAGATTGGAAAACTGCAAATGTAACGCCCCTATTTAAAAAAAAGGAGGCAGACGAAAAGCAGGAAACTATAGACCAGTTAGCCTGTGGTTGGGGAAATGTTGGAGTCCATTATTAAAGAAGCAGTAACAGGGCATTTGGAAAAGCATAATTCGCTCAGGCAGAGTCAGCATGAATTTATGAAGGGGAAGTCATGTTTGATAAATTTGCTGGAATTCTTTGAGGATGTAACAAACAGGGTGGATAAAGGGGAATTAGTGGATGTGGTGTATTTGGACTTCCAGAATGCATTGAACAAGGTGCCACATAAAAGATTACTGCACAAGATAAAAGTTCACGGGGTTGGGGGTAATATATTAGCATAGATAGAGGATTGGCTAACGAACAGAAAACAGAGAGTCGGGATAAACGATTCATTCTCAGGTTGGTAATCAGTAACTAGTGGGGTGCCGCAGGAATCAGTGCTGGGACCCCAACTATTTACAATCCATGTTAACGACTTGGAAGAAAGGACAGAGAGTAACGTAGCCAAGTTTGCTGACGATACAAAGATAACAGGAAAAGCAATGTGTGAGGAGGGCACAAAAAATCTGCAAAAGGACATAGACAGGCTACATGAGTGGGCAAAAATTTGGCAGATGGAGTATAATGCTGGAAAGTGTGTGGTTGGCAGAAAAAAAATCAAAGAGCAAGTTATTATTTAAATGGAGAAAAATTGCAAAGTGCTGCAGTACAGTGGGACCTGGGGGTACTTGTGCATGAAACACAAAAGGTTATTGTGCAGGTACAGCAAGTGATCAGGAAGGCCAATGGAATCTTGGCCTTTATTGCAAGGGGGATGGAGTATAAAAGCAGGGAAGTCTTGTTACAGTTGTACAGGGTATTGGTGAGGCCACATCTGGAATACTGCGTACAGTTTTGGTTTCCATATTTATGAAAGGATATACTTGCTTTGGAGGCAGTTCAGAGAAGGTTCACTAGGTTGATTCCGGAGATGAGGGGGTTGACTTATGGGGAAAGGTTGAGGAGGTTGGGCCTCTACTCACTGGAATTCAGAGGAATGAGAGGTGATCTTATCGAAATGTATAAGATTATGAGGGGGCTGGACAACATGGATGTAGAGAGGATGTTTCCACTGATTGGGGAGACTAGAACTAGGGGCCATAACCTTAGAATAAGGGGCCGCCCATTTAAAACTGAGATGAGGAGGAATTCTTTCTCTCACAGGGTTGTAAATCTGTGGAATTCGCTGCCTCAGAGAGCTATGGAAGCCGGGACATTGAATAAATTTAAGACAGAGGTAGACAGTTTCTTAACTGATAAGGGATTAAGGGGTTATGGGAAGCGGACAGGGAAGTGGAACTGAGTCCATGATCGGATCAGCCATGATCGTATTAAATGGCGGAGCAGGCTCGAGGGGCCATATTGGCCTACTCCTGTTCCTATTTGTTATGTTCAGTTCCATTTGCAACTCCTGGACCAGCCACATAAATACACATAAATAAGAGGTCAGAGGCTGGGTATTCTGTGGCAAGTGTCTCACCTCCTGACTCCCAAAGCCTTTCAACCATTTACAAAGGCACAAATCAAGAGTGTAATGGAATACTCTCCACTTGCCTGGATGAGTGGAGCTCCAATAACACTCAAGATGCTCAACACTATCCAGGACAAAGCAGCCCACTTGATTGGCATCTCAGTCAGCACCTTAAACATTCACTTCCTCTACCACCGGCGCATCGTGGGTGCAGTGTGTACCATCTACAAGATGAACTGCAGGAACATGCCCAGGTTTATTCGACAGCACCTCCCAAACCAGTGCCCTCTACCACCTAGAAGGACAAGGGCAGCAGGCGCATGGGAACACCACCATCTCGAAGTTCCCCTCCAATTCAAACACCATCCTGACTTGGAAATATATTACCGTTGCTTCATCGTCGCTGGGTTAAAATCCTGGAACTCCCTCCCTAACAGTACTGTGGGAGTACCTTCACCACAAGGCCTGCTGCAGTTCAAGAACGTGGCTCACCACCTCCTGAAGGGCAATTAGGGATGGGCAACAAATGCTGGCCATGCCAGCGACACCCACACCCAGGAATAAATAAATCCACTGACTCTGTGATAAATAACAGTAAACCCAGAGATCAACTTGCATCTTTGTATTTTTCTATGATTCTTGAAAAAGAGGATAAATGTTTTAGAATACTCAGAGTTTACTATTTCTCTCTGTACTTATTACTTGATGTTTACTGAGAGATAAAAGGGGCAACTTACCAGTGAAATAACACTACGTCAGTACAGAAACCACCAAGAAGAAAATGAAACTTGGTAACTTACGGCCTTGGAACTGTTGCCAGATAGCAAAAAGAAATCTGTGCAATGATGAAATCATAAAGGGACTCTATGTAAAAACAGCCTTCATGTCTTTGGGAAGGAAAAACAGCCAGAATACATCATTTTTCAGCATGCTGACATTGCTTGCAACTGACATAATGACACATGCATATTTAAATGAAAGTTAAAGCTGGGATATGAATTTCTACTTCTCTTGTTAAGAGTTCCATGGTTTTTGGATTGCCTGAATATTTTAATAACATTTTGGCCCCAATTTTCGAAGTTATTCCTACCATCCCAGCCCCACCCATCGTACATCCTCCTTTAGGCCTGCTTAATTGGTTCACCATTGTTTAACTAAAAATATAGAAATGAAACAATATTTCCACATCTCTGCTTACCCCACACTTGAGCTGGCCAATTTAAAGAAAGAAGAAGTCAACTTTTGCTTATATAGCTACTTATCCTGTCTCTCCGAAGCGTCTCAAAGCACTTTGCGTACAATTAAATTCAATTGTGCAGCTGCTATTGTAAAGTGGGTAAATGCAGCAGCCATTTTCATACAGAGAAGTACACAAGGGTAGTTTGACTCAAATTCAGATTATTTTATCCTTCCTAATTTGGATGTAGAATTATAGAATAGTGCAGCAGAAAAAGATGTCATTCAGCCCATTGAGTCTGCACCAGCTCTTTCGAAGAGCAATCCAGTTAGTCTCTTTCCCCATATCCTTGCAATTTTTTCTTCTTCAAATATTTATCCAATTCCCTTTTGAAGGCTACTATTGAATCTGTATCCACCACCCTATCAGGCAGTGCATTCCAAAACCCAACTGCTCCTTGCGTAAAAAAGTTTTTCCTCATGTCGCCTCTGTTTCGTTTGCCAATCACCTTAAATCTGTGCCATTTGTTATCGACCCTTCAGCCACTGGAAACAGTTTCTCTTTATTTACTCCAGCTAAACCCTTTACAATTTTAAATGTCTCTACCAAATCTCCTCTCCAAGCTTCTCTGCTCCAAGAAGAACATGTATTTAGCCTGTACTCACGACCAACTTCAGATGGCATATCCAAGATCTGGAATTCCCAGGGAAATTGCATTGACTAAATATTTGATAAATTTTAACTTTTTTTGGTATACCTGTATATCCATAAAAATCTCCATTATGTCCAAGGGGTGTAGACGTGAACGTATATGGCACACAACTGCTTTAGCACCATCAGCTCCTCTCTCCACTGCTAAAACTGCTCATTACTCCAGGATCACCCTGGATTGCGATGATAACCTCCCCAGCTTTGTTTCTTCCCTTTCCCCAGCATCTTCCACCCTCCAAGAACATGTGCGAGGAGCTCATGGATTTTTGTCAATGAAGTTGAAACCATTCATTCATTCAGCTATCTCTGCCGTAAACCTCCCTTCTCAAAAAGCCCACCCTTGACCCTGTTCTTGTTCTTGCAAACTACCACCCCATCTCCAAGATCACTTTCCTCTCCAAAGTCCTGGAATGTGTTGTCGCCTCACAAATTCATGCCCATCTGTTCCACAACTTCATGTTTGAATCTCTGCAATCAGGCTTCCTCCCCTCCCCCCCCGCCCTCCGACCACAGCATTAAAACGGCATCCTCTGTGAACAGCTCCTCGGCAACTCCCACCCTCAACCTCCCCCCTCCCACTGTCTAAAATTCCCCAAGCCCCAGCCCTAGCCCTGATAGACCCTAATGAGGGGTTTAAAGATTAAATCCCCACCCTAATCCCGCGAATCCCAAAAGTTCAGGCCTACCTCAGGCCTCCCGCCACACCACACATCGGCGACTCGAGCGCGATTTGGGCCTCCCGGCTGGACCTCCTGCAGCAACTCGGCGCAACTTGGGCCTCCCAGCTGGACCTCCTGCGGCAACTCGGCGTGACTTGGGCCTCCCGGCTGGACCTCTTGCGGCGACTCGACGTGACTTGGGCCTCCCGGCTGGACCTCCTGCGGCGACTGGACCTCCTGCGGCGACTCAATGCGACTTGGGCATCCCGGCTGAAACTCCTGCGGCGATTCAATGCGACTTGGGCCTCCCGGCTAGACCTCTTGCGGCGACTCGACGTGACTTGGGCCTCCCGGCTGGACCTCCTGCGACGACTGGACCTCCTGCGGTGATTCAATGCGACTTGGGCCTCCCGGCTAGACCTCCGACGCGACCTAGGCCTCTCGGCTGGACCTCATACGGCGACTCGGCGCGACCTGGGCCTCCCGGCTGGACTTCCTGCGGCAATTGGGCTGCTGAACCTGGCTATCGTGCCTTCACCTTCTCCCCCCCGCATCTGGATCTCTCCTTTCCCACTGATAGCCTGGCCTCCTCTCCTCCTCCAGCATGTGGTAAGTACAATGGCTGTGACCACCCGCTCCCCCATTCTGAACCCCAGTGGACCACTGAACCTCCCAATGCCTGCCCCCCAACCAAGCCTTGGACTACCTACCATCAAGGGCGCTGCTCAGCACCGAGCCTGCGGCCAACACCTCGCCGTAGGCAATTAGGCTCATATAGCAGTGCCTGGTCTCCAGTCGTCCTGGACCCCCTTGCCATTGGACCAAGACCTCGCTCAGCTAAGCCCATGTGGTAGCCGGTGTGCAACGATCCTCCACGTTAAAAGAAATCATCTTCCACTCTTCTAACATGAAGTTCGGGACCTGGAACATCAGGACCCTCATGGACAACCCCAACAGCGACAGACCGGAACGCCGCACCACCATAGTTGCCCAGGAACTTAAGATGCTTTGATATCGATATCACAGCCCTAAGCGAGACTCAGCAGGCAGGGGAAGGCCAGCTCACGGAACAAGGTGGAGGTTACACCTTCTTCTGGAAAGGGAAACCAGAGGCAGAATGCCGCCTCCACGGAGTCGGCTTCGCCATCAAAAACGAGCTGGTCGACCGCCTCAAAGACTCCCCCTGTGGGGCTAACGAACGCCTCATGACGCTTCAACTCATCATATCCCGGAACCAGTACACCATGTCATCAGTGCTTACGCCCTAACACTCGATGCAACAGATGAGGCCAAAGAGGGTTTTTACTCCAACCTCTCAAAATCCCTGACCTGCGTCTCTGTGGGCGACAAACTGATCCTCCTTGGCGACTTCAACGCCAGGGTCGGCAAGGACACAGACCTCTGGGGAGGCGTGACTGGCAGAAAGGGGGTAGGGAAAGCCAACTCCAGCGGTACCCTACTCCTGACAAAATGTCTCGAACATGAACTTGTCATTACCAACACCTTGTTCCGCCAGAGGGACAAATACAAGGAATCGTGGCAACACCCTCGCTCCAAACACTGGCACCTGGTCGACTGTGTCATCGTTCGAGCCAGGGATCGCAAGGATGGAATCAATTATTAAGGATGTCATAGCAGTGCATTTGGAAAGAGGTGATATGATAGGTCCAAGTCAGCATTGATTTGTGAAAGGGAAATCATGCTTGACAAATCTTCTGGAATTTTTTGAGGATGTTTCCAGTAGAGTGGACAAGGGAGAACCAGTTGATGTGGTATATTTGGACTTTCAGAAGGCTTTTGACAAAGTCCCACACAAGAGATTAATGTGCAAAGTTAAAGCACATGGAATTGGGGGTAGTGTGCTGACATGGATTGAGAACTGGTTGTTAGACAGGAAGCAAAGAGTAGGAGTAAATGGGGACTTTTCAGAATGGCAGGCAGTGACTAGTGGGGTACCGCAAGGTTCTGTGCTGGGGCCCCAGCTGTTTACACTGTACATTAATGATTTAGACGAGGGGATTAAATGTAGTAACTCCAAATTTGCGGATGACACTAAGTTAGGTGGCAGTGTGAGCTGCAAGGAGGATGCTATGTGGCTGCAGAGCGACTTGGATAGGTTAGGTGAGTGGGCAAATGCATGGCAGATGAAGTATAATGTGGATAAATGTGAGGTTATCCACTTTGGTGGTAAAAACAGAGAGACAGACTATTATCTGAATGGTGACAGATTAGGAAAAGGGGAGGTGCAAAGAGACCTGGGTGTCATGGTACATCAGTCATTGAAGGTTGGCATGCAGGTATAGCAGGTGGTTAAGAAAGCAAATGGCATGTTGGCCTTCATAGCAAGGGGATTTGAGTACAGGGGCAGGGAGGTGTTGCTACAGTTGTACAGGGCATTGGTGAGGCCACACCTGGAGTATTGTGTACAGTTTTGGTCTCCTAACCTGAGGAAGGACATTCTTGCTATTGAGGGAGTGCAGCGAAGGTTCACCAGACTGATTCCCGGGATGGCGGGGCTGACCTATCAAGAAAGACTGGATCAACTGGGCTTGTATTCACTGGAGTTCAGAAGAATGAGAGGGGACCTCATAGAAACGTTTAAAATTCTGATGGGGTTAGACAGGTTAGATGCAGGAAGAATGTTCCCAATGTTGGGGAAGTCCAGAACCAGGGGACACAGTCTAAGGATAAGGGGGAAGCCATTTAGGACCGAGATGAGGAGGAATTTCTTCACCCAGAGAGTGGTGAACCTGTGGAATTCTCTACCACAGAAAGTTGTTGAGGCCAATTCACTAAATATATTCAAAAAGGAGTTCGATGAAGTCCTTACTACTAGGGGGATCAAAGGGTATGGTGAGAAAGCAGAAATGGGGTACTGAAGTTGCATGTTCAGCCATGAACTCATTGAATGGCGGTGCAGGTTAGAAGGGCCGAATGGCCTACTCCTGCACCTATTTTCTATGTTTCTATGTTTCTATGTTTCTATCACCCGTGCCATGACAGGAGCTGATGACTGCTGGATGGACCACCGCCTAATCCGATCCATTATTGACATCAACGTAGCCCCAAAGCGAAGGGGGCAGCAGAAGCAGTGTCGCAAAAAAGTCAATGCCGGGGCACTTAAGGACCCAGCTAAGAGAGCCCTTTACAGTCAGCACCTCACAGCTAACCTGGCGTGCCTTGATGACCCCGAGACGCAGAATGCCCACAGCGCTTGGTCTGCCCTCCAGGTCTTCATAACCAGTGTCTGCAAAGAGATGCTCGGTCACTCAACCAGGAAACACCAGGACTGGTTTGATGAGAATGATCAGGAGATTCAAGAACTAATAGATTGCAAGCGCAGGGCATTTCTGAGCCTTAAACAGCAACCCAACTCGGGAGCAGCAAAGCAGCATTACAGACAGCTAAAGGCCAAGGTCCAACAAAAAACCCGGGGTTTAAAGAACAGGTGGTGGATGAAGAAAGCACAGGAGATACAGCAGCTGGCCGACAGCCAAGATGTGCGAGGATTCTTCACCGCAGTCAAGGCCACATATGGACCAAACTCCCAAGGCCCCACCACACTCCTGGTTAAGAACAGGGAAACACTCATCAAGGACACCGAAGCAGTCAGGGTCCGCTGGAAGGAATACTTCAAAGATCTCCTCAATCTGCCTTTGACTCGAGTGTTCTCGACTCCATTCCACAGCAAGCTACCCAGCACCACCTCAGTGAGACCCCAACACTGCACAAGGTAGAAAAATCCTAAAGACAGCTAAAAAAACAACAAGGCTACGGGAACAGATGGAATTCCTGCTGAGGCACTGAAGTATGGCAGAGAGACACTGCTGGCGCGAATACACAACCTCATCTCTCTCATCTGGAGGGAGGAGAGCATGCCGGGAGATCTTAGAGATGCAGTGATCACGTCCATCTTTAAAAAAGGGGCCAAGTCCGACTGCGGCAACTACAGAGGAATCTCCCTATCAACCACTGGGAAAGTCGTCGCGAGAGTCCTCCTCAACCGTCTTCTCCCCGTGGCCGAGGAGCTCCTCCCTGAGTCGCAACATTGATTTCGTCCCCTCTGGGGGCACAACGGACATGATTTTTGCAGCGCAACAGCTGCAGGAAAAATGCAGGGAACAGCGCCAGCCCTTATACATGGCCTTCATCGACCTTACAAATGCCTTTGACACTGTCAACCGCGAGGGTCTATGGAGCGTCCTCCTCCATTTCGGATGCCACCAAAAGTACGTCACCATCCTCCGCCTGCTCCATGACGGCATGCAGACTGTGATCTTCACCAACGGATCCATCACAGATCGAATTCACGTCCAGACCGGGGTCAAGCAGGGCTGCGTCATCGCCCTCTTCTCAATCTTCCTCGCTCCACCTCACAGCTGACAAGCTCCTCGCTGGAGTGGAACTAGTGGAAAGCTGTTCAACCTTCGCCGTCTCCAGGCCGGTTTCAAGACCAACCTCTGTCGTGGAGTTACATACACGGACGATACCTGCGTCTGTGCACACACAGAGGCTGAACTCCAGGACATAGTCAACGAATTTACCGAGGCATATGAAAGCATGGGCCTTACATAGAAACATAGAAAATAGGTGCAGGAGTAGGCCATTCGGCCCTTCGAGCCTGCACTACCTTTCAATAAGATCATGGTTGATCATCCACCTCAGTACCCCGAAATAAGGGAAGTGGTCCACGTTGTCCAGGGCCGCGCCGTGGATCTTGATGTCTGGGGGTGGGGGGGGGCAGTACTGTGCGGTGAGGACAGGCTTGTGTAGGACCTTTGTCTTACTGATGTTCCCTTTTCAGTACCCCTTTCCTGCTTTCTCTCCATACCCCTTGATCTCTTTAGCCGCAAGGGCCATATCTAACTCCCTCTTGAATATATCCAATGAACTGGCATTAATAATTCTCTGTGGTAGGGAATTGCACAGGTTAACAACTCTCTGAGTGAAGAAGTTTCTCCTCATCTCAGTCCTAAATGGCTTACCCTTATCCTTAGACTGTGTCCCCTGGTTCTGGACTTCCCCAACATCGGGAACATCAGTAAAACAAAGGTCCTACACCAGCCAGTCCTCACCGCACAGCACTGCCCCCAGACATCAAGATCCACGGCGCGGCCATGGACAACGTGGACCACTTCCCTTATTTCGGGAGCCTCCCATCAACAAGAGCAGGCATTGACAACGAGATCCAATACCGCCTCCAGTGCGCCTGAGGAAAAGAGTGTTTGAAGACCAGGCCCTCAAAACTGTCACTAAGCTCATGGTCTACAGGGCTGTAGTAATACCCGCCCTCCTGTATGGCTGAGTCGTGGACCATGTAGTAGACACCTCAAGTCGCTGGAGAAATACCACCAACGATGTCTCCGCAAGATCCTACAAATCCCCTGGGAGGACAGTTGCACAAACATTAGCGTCCTCATCCAAGCCAACATCCCCAGCATTGAAGCACTGACCACACTTGATCAGTTCCGCTGGGCAGGCCACATAGTTCGCATGCCAGACATGAGACTCCCAAAGCAAGTGCTCTGCTCGGAACTCGCCCACGGCAAACGAGCCAAAGGCGGGCAGAGGAAATGTTACAAGAACACCTTCAAAACCTCCCTGATAAAGTGCAACATCCCTACTGACACCTGGGAGTCCCTGGCCAAAGACCGCCCGAAGTGGAGAAAGTGCATCTGGGAGGGCGCTGAGCTCCTCAAATATTGTCGCCGAGAGCATGCAGAAATCACGCGCAGACAGCGGAAGGAGTGTGCGGCAAACCAGGCTCCCTGCCCACCCTTTCCCTCAACGACTGTCTGTCTCACCTGTGACAGAGACTGTGGTTCTTGTATTGGGCTGTACAGCCACCTAAGAACTCATGCTAAGAGTGGAAGCAAGTCTTCCTCGATTCCGAGGGACTGCCCATGATGATAATCTTTGTACACTATCCCTCTTCATCCTTATCAACCTCTTTGCAGCCTGTGATGCGGTCAACCACACCATCTTCTTCCGACTCCTCTCCTCCATTCTCCAGCTGAGTGAGACTGCCTTTTCCTGGCTCCACTCCTACCAATCCAGTCGTAGCCAGAGAATCACCTGCAACGGCTTTGTTACCTCTGGAATCCCCCAAAGATTTATCCTCTCCCCCGCCCCCCATTTCTCATTTACATACTATCCTTCGGCAACATCATCTGCAGACATGTCGTTTGGTTCCACAAGTATATTGACGACACCCAGCTCTACATCACCACCATCTCTCTTGATCGCTCCACTGCCTCGGTGTTGACAGACTGTATGAATTGCCATTTCCACCATTGTCGATCATCCCTTCAGCCGTCTATGTCCTAAGCTCTGGAAATATCTAGCTGAACCTTTCCATCTCTCTCCTCCCTAAAACCTACCTTGTTGACCAAGTTTTTAAATCACCTGTCCTAATATCTCTTTCTGTGGCTCCTCTTAATTTCTGTCTTATTACCCTTCTGTAAAGTGCTTTGAGGCCGCATGCTACAATGAAGGCACTATATAAATGCAGGTTGTATGTTTTACATTAGTAGGGGCTTCATAAAAAAACCTGCATTTATATAGCGCCTTTCACAACCTCAGGACGTTCCAAAGCGCTTTACAACCAATGAAGTACTTTTGTAGTGTAGTCACTGTTGTAATGTAGGAAATGTGTCAGCCAATTTGTGCACAGCAAGCTCCCACAAACAGCAATGTTATAATTAGGGAGCTAGGAGTTAAATTACAAAGTAGGACCTCAAAGGTAGTAATCTCAGGATTGCTACCAGTGCCACGTGCTAGACAGAGTAGGAATCGCAGGATAGCTCAGATGAATACGTGGCTTAAGGGGTGGTGCAGAAGGGAGGGATTTAAATTCCTGGGACATTGGAACCGGTTTTGGGAGAGGTGGGACCAGTGCAAACCGGACGGTCTGCACCTGGGCAGGACCGGAACCAATGTCCCAGGGGGAGTGTTTGCTTGTGCTGTTGGGGAGGAATATGGCAGAGGGATGGGAACCCATGCAGGGAGGCAGAGGGAGGTAGAATGGGGGCAGAAGCAAAAGAGAGAAAGAAGAAAAGTAAAAGTGGAGGGCAGAGAAACCCAGGGCAAAAATCAAAAAGGGCCAAATTACAGCAAAATTACAAAAGGGCAAAGTGTGTTAAAAAGACAAGCCTGAAGGCTCTGTGCCTCAATACGAGAAGTATTCGTAATAAGGTGGACGAATTAACTGCATAGGCAGCAATTAATGAATATTCTATAATTGGCATCATGGAGACATGGCTCCAGGGTGACCAAGGCTGGGAACTCAACATCCAGGGGTATTCAACATTCAGGAAGGATAGACAGAAAGGAAAAGGAGGTGGAGTAGCGTTGCTGGTTAAAGAGGAAATTAACGCAATAGTAAGGAAGGACATTAGCTTGGATGATGTGGAATCTGTATGGGTGGAGCTGCGGAATACCAAAGGGCAGAAAATGCTAGTGGGAGTTGTGTACAGACTACCAAACAGTAGTAGTGAGGTTGGGGACAGCATCAAACAAGAAATTAGGACACATGCAATAAAAGGTACAGCAGTTATCATGGGCGACTTTAATCTACATATAGATTGGGATAACCAAACTGGTAGCAATACGGTGGAGGAGGATTTCCTGAAGTGTATTAGGGATGGTTTTCTAGACCAATAAGTCGAGGAACCAACTAGAGGGCTGGCCATCCAAGATTGGGTGATGTATAATGAGAAAGGACTAATTAACAATCTTGTTGTGCGAGGCCCCTTGGGGAAGAGTGACCATAATATGGTAGAATTCTTTATTAAGATGGAGATGACACAGTTAATTCAGAGACTATGGTCCTGAACTTAAGGAAAGGTAACTTCAATGGTATGAGGCGTGAATTGGCTAGAATAGACTGGCAAATGATACTTAAAGGGTTGACGGCGGATAGGCAATGGCAATCATTTAAAGATCACATGGATGAACTTCAGCAATTGTACATTCCTGTCTGGAGTAAAAATAAAATGGGGAAGGTGGCTCAACCGTGGCTAACAAGGGAAATTAAGGATATTGTTAAATCCAAGAAAGAGACATACAAATTGGCCAGAAAAAGCAGCAAACCTGAGGACTGGGAGAAATTTAGAATTCAGCAGAAGAGGACAAAGGGTTTAATTAGGAGGGGGAAAATAGAGTATGAGAGGAAGCTTCCCATGAACATAAAAACTGACTGCAAAAGCTTCAATAGATATGTGAAGAGAAAAAGATTAGTGAAGACAAACGTAGGTCCCTTGTAGTCAGATTCAGGTGAATTTCTAATGGGGAACAAAGAAATGGCAGACCAGTTGAGCAAATACTTTGGTTCTGTCTTCACGAAGGAAGACACAAATAACCTTCCAGAAGTACTAGGGGACCGAGAGTCTGGTGAGAAGGAGGGACTGAAGGATATCCTTATTAGGCGGGAAATTGTGTTAGGGAAATTGATGGGATTGAAGGCCGATAAATCCCTGGGGCCTGATAGTCTGCAACCCAAAGTAATTAAGGAAGTGGCCCGAGAAATAGTGGATGCATTGATTATCATCTTCCAATAGTCTATCGACTCTGGATCAGTTCCTATGGACTGGAGGGTAGCTAATGTAACACCACTTTTTAAAAAAGGAGAGAAAACGGGTAAGTATATAACGGTTAGCCTGACATCAGTAGTGGGGAAAATGTTGGAATCAATTATTAAAGATGAAATAACAGCACATTTGGAAAGCAGTGACAGGATTGGTCCAAGTCAGCATGGATTTATGAAAGGAAAATCCTGCTTGACAAATCTTCTGGAATTTTTTGAGGATGTAACTGGTAGAGTGGACAAGGGAGAACCAGTGGATGTGGTGTATTTGGCCTTTCAAAAGGCTTTTGACAAGGTCCCACACAAGAGATTAGTGTGCAAAATCAAAGCACATGGTATTGGGAGTAATGTACTGAAGTGGATAGAGAACTGGTTGGCAGACAGGAAGCAGAAAGTCGGGATAAACGGGTCCTTTTCAGAATGGCAGGCAGTGACTAGTGGGATGCTGCAGGGTTCAGTGCTGGGACCCTAGCTCTTTACAATATATCTTAATGATTTAGATGAAGGAATTGAATGTAATATCTCCAAGTTTGCAGATGACACTAAGCTGGGTGGTGGTGTGAGCTGTGAGGAGGACGCTATGAGGCTGCAGGGTGCCTTGGACAGGTTAGGTGAGTGGGCAAATGCATGGCAGATGCAATATAATGTGGATAAATGTGAGGTTATCCACTTTGGTGGCAAAAACACGAAGGGAGAATATTATCTGAATGGCGGTAGATTAGGAAAAGGGGAGGTGCAACGAGACCTGGGTGTCATGATTCATCGGTCATTGTAAGTTGGCATGCAGGTACAGCAGGCGGTGAAGGCGGCAAATGGTATGTTGTCCTTCATAGCTAGGGGATTTGAGTATAGGAGCAGGGAGGTCTTACTGCAGTTATACAGGGCCTTGGTGAGGCCTCACCTGGAATATTGTGTTCAGTTTTCGTCTCCTAATCTGAGGAAGGACGTTCTTGCTAATGAGGGAGTGCAGCAAAGGTTCACCAGACTGATTCCCGGGATGGCTGGACTGACATACAAGAGACTGGATCAACTGGGCCTTTATACACTGGAGTTTAGAAGGATGAGAGGGGATCTCATAGAAACATATAAGATTCTGATGGAACTGGACAGGTTCGATGCGGGAAGAATGTTCCTGATATTGGGGAGGTCCAGAACCAGGGGACGCAGTCTTAGGATAAGGGATAGGCCATTTAGGACTGAGATGAGGAGAAACTTCTTCACTCAGAGAGTTGTTACCTTGTGCAATTCCCTACCGCAGAGAGTTGTTGATGCCAGTTGATTAGATATATTCAAGAGGGAGTTAGATATGGCTGAAGGGGTATGGAGAGAAAGCAGGAAAGGGATACTGAGAGAATGATCAGCCATAATTTTATTGAATGGTGGTGCAGGCTTGAAGGGCCAAATGGCCTACTCCTGCACCTATTTTCTATGTTTCTATGACCAATAATCTGTTTTTGTTATGTGCATTGAGGGATAAATATTGGCCAGGACATAACTCCAGCTCTTCTTCAAAATAGTGACATAGGATCTTTTACATCCACCTGACAGTGCAGACGGGTTTAGGTTTAACATTTCATCCAAAAGACAGCACCAGCAACAGTGCAGCACTCCCTCAGTACTGCACTGGCGTGTCAGCCTAGATTTTGTGCTCAAGTCTTTGGAGTGGGACTTGAACCCACAACCTTCTGACCCAAAGGCGAGAGTGCTGCCCACTGAGCCACATAAATCTGCTATGATATTGAAAGAGAACTAAAGATTGTGGTTTCTATTTAATCATAGAATGGTTACTGTACGGAAGGCGGCCAATTGGCCTGTCGAGCCCCTGCCTTTTCCCCGTAGCACAGCAAGTTATTTTCTTTTAAATACTTATCTAACTCCCTTTTGAAAGCAGTGATTGAGTCTGCCTCCACCACACTTTTAGGCAGGGCATTCCAGATCCTAATCACTCGTTGTATTAAAGTTTTTTCTTATGTCTCCTTTGGTCTTTTGCCAATCACCTGAAATCTGAGTTCTCTGGTTCTCGAACCTTCTGGGGGGTGGGGGCGGGGGACAATTTCTCTTCATCCAATCTGTCCAGACCCCTCATGATTTTGAACTCTATCAAATCTCCTCTCAACCTTATCTGTTCTAAGGAGAACAACTCTGGTTTTTCCAGTCTAACCATGCAACTGAAGTCCCTCATCCCTGGAATCATTCTTGTAAATTTTTTCTGCACCCTCTCCAAAGCCTTCAC